>NC_056444.1:34706975-35036112 GCF_018296145.1 Oncorhynchus tshawytscha
GATGTCCTTAAGCCATTTTGCCATAACTTTGGAAGTATTCTCTTGGGGTCATTGTCCATTTGGAAGACCCATTTGTGACCAAGCTTTAACTTCCTGATTGTCTTGAGATGTTGCTTCAATATATCCACATGCTTTTCCATCCTCATAATGCCATCTATTTTGTGAAGTGCACCAGTCCCTACTGCAGCAAAGCAACCCCACAACATGATGCTGCCACCTCTGTGCTTCACAGTTGCATTGGTGTCCTTCAGCTTGCAAGCCTCACTCTTTTTCCTCCAGACATAACGATGGACATTATGGCCAAGCAATTCTATTTTTGTTTCATCAGACAAGAGGATATTAGTCCATCTCTCCATTTCTTTGTCCCCATGTGCAGTTACAAACCGTAGTCTGGCTTTTTCTGGTGGTTTTGGAGCAGTTGCATCTTCCTTGATGAGCAGCCTTTGAGCCGTCTGCTCATTCCAAGATTACAACCAATTAATAACCGCATTACCCCAAAAATGGAGGAGGCAGGTGGTAGCAGGAGGAGGCCCAATATAAAGGATCAAAACTGGAGGATGAAATAAAAATAGCATAAATAGGAAGGTATACGAGTTTAATTTGAGGACCAGGAAGTTGACAGCTGTGCCATTCAGATTTTTTTATGTACTGATTCCGTTGTACAGGGTGTATGAGTTCATATATAAAACTAAGCAAGATTCAAGCCTTTGTGCTTTTCAGCTAAAATTATTATATAGAATTCTTTCCACCAACAAAATGTTGAACATTTGGGGCATACAATCATCTTAGCTCTGCAGATTTTCTTGTGAGGATACAGAATCAATAGGCCATTCATTTTGGTATTGTCCTCAGGTAGCCTGTTTTTGGTCTCAGGTTGAGGAATGGGTGAAAATGCATAACATTGATCTAAAATGTAAAGTTTTCTGCTTCAGTGTCTTTAGATATTTTTGTCAGATGTTACTATGGAACACTGAAATATAATTACAAGCATTTCATAAGTGTTAAAAGCTTTTATTGACAATTACATGAAGTGCAGTGTTGCAGTGTTGACCCTTTTTTTTCAAGACCTCGGCAATCTGCCCTAAAATGCTGTCAATTAACTTCTGGGCTACATCCTGACTGATGGCAGCCCATTCTTGCATAATCAATGCTTGGAGTTTGTCAGAATTTGTGGGTTTTTGTTTGTCCACCAACCTCTTGAGGATTGACCACACGTTCTCAATTGGATTAAGGTCTGGGGAGTTTCCTGCCCATGGACCCAAAATATTGATGTTTTGTTCCCTGAGCCACTTAGTTATCACTTTCGCCTTATGGCAAGGTGCTTCATCATGCTGGAAAAGGCATTGTTTGTCACTAAACTGTTCCTGGATGGTTGGGAGAAGTTGCTCTCAGAAGATGTGTTGGTACCATTCTTTATTCATGGCTGTGTTCTCAGGCAAAATTGTGAGTGAGCCCACTCCCTTGGCTGAGAAGCAACCCCACATATGAATGGTCTCAGGATGCTTTATTGTTGGCATGGCACATAACTGATGGTAGCTTTCACCTTGTTTTCTCCGGACAAGCTTTTTTCCCAGATGCCCCAACAAATCGGAAAGGGGATTCATCTTAGAAAATGACTTTACCCCAGTCCTCAGCAGTCCAATCCCTGTACCTTTTGCAGAATATCAGTCTGTCCCTGATGTTTTTCCTGGAGAGAAGTGGTTTCTTTGCTGCCCTTCTTGACACCAGGCCATCCTCCAAAGGTTTTCGCCATCACTTTGCGTGCAGATGCACTCACCCCTGCCTGCTGCCATTCCTGAGCAAGCTCTGTTCTGGTGGTGCCCCGATCCCGCAACTGAATCAACTTTAGGAGACAGTCCTGGCGCTTTCTGGACTTTCTTGGGCGCCCTGAAGCCTTCTTCACAACAATTGAACTGCTCTCCTTGAAGTTATTGATGATCCGATAAATGTTTGTTTTAGGTGCAATCTTACTGGCAGCAATATCCTTGCCTGTGAAGCCCTTTTTGTGCAAAGCAATGATGACGGCATGTGTTTCCTTGCAGGTAACCATGTTTGACAGAGGAAGAACAATGATTCCAAGCACCACCCTCCTTTTGAAGCTTCCAGTCTGTTATTCGAACTCAATCTGCATGACAGAGTGATCTTCAGCCTTGTCCTCGTCAATGCTCACACCTGTGTTAACGAGAGAAGCACTGACATGATGTCAGCTGGTCCTTTTGTGGCAGGGCTGAAATGCAGTGGAAATGTTTTTGGGGGATTCAGTTCAGTTACATGGCAAAGAGGTACTTTGAAATTAATTGCAATTCATCTGATCAGTCTTCATAACATTCTGGAATATATGCAAATTTCCGTCATACAAACTGAGGCAGCAGACTTTGTGAAAGTTAATATTTGTGTCATTCTCAAAACTTTTGGCCACGACTGTACTGTTCGGAGATCTGGAGAGACCGGGTCAGTCAATTACTAATAAACTAATACTCTTACTAAAATTATTTATCTTCAACTCGCAATCTGTGGATTCTATTCGATTAGATAGATTAAAATTGTGTGTTAAATGTCACAGCATAGTTGAAAGATATATGCTGCGTAGAAATCCGAAGAGGGTGGCCAGCAGAGACCGGAGGGAAGCTGAGGATTGGGATGTGGAATAGAATGGTTGAGGGGCAGCTCCTGGGGATCTGTGGGGGGGATCTTGCAGGGTTGGTGGCCTGGCGGTTGGGAGCTTGGGCCGGTGGCTGATGAATTGCTATTTCGTGTCCCCGTTGTTGACCTTTTGGGAGATCTGTCGATGTGCCCTTGAGCAGGGCTGTGACCCTGGTTGCTTCTGTGTGTCACTCTTGATGTGAGTCTGTTAGATTACTAACGTGATGTAGTTGTTGAGCGGCTTCACTGCGAGTATATTGTATGTTTTTAATATATGTCTTTTTTAAATAAATTATGATAATAAAAAAATAGACCTTAAAAATTCCCTGCTGCCTTAAATTGTTAAATCATTTAAAATACACTCACTGAACTGTCTTAGCATGTTTGTGTTTTCTTCAGGTAGTGCGTACAGCCCAGTACATCAGTGGGGTCAAGTTTCCTGCCATCCAGGACCTATATAGTAGGTGGTGTCAAAGGAAGACCCCAAACATTGTCAAAGACTCCAGTCACCGAAGTCATAGACTGTTCTCTCTGCTACCGCACGGCAAGTGGTACCGTAGCGCCAAGTCTAGGTCCAAAAGGATCCTTAACAACTTCTACCCCCAAGCCATACGGCTGCTGAACAATTATTCAGATGGCCACCCCCTTTGTTTTTACACTGCTGCTACTTGCTGTTTATTATCTATGCATATTCACTTTAACCCTACCTACATGTACAAATTACCTCGACTAACCTTTACCCGCACACATTGACTCGGTACCAGTACCCCCTGTATATAGCCTCATTGTTATTTTATTGTGACATGAAAGTAGTTACTTTATTTAGTAAATATTTTTCTTGACTCTATTTTCTTTAAAATTGCATTGTTCGTTGAGGGCTTTTAAGTAAACATTTCACCGTAAGATCTACACCTGTTGCATTCGGTGCATGTGACGAAAACAATTGGATTTGATTTGACTTGTTAAGGACACTTCCATCCATGAACAAGTGCTGGTCACATGCAAGTAAATCAATGCTTTTCATTGGCTGATAATAATTTTGTGCGTGAGAACCCATTTAACTTTAAATGCTTGCTTATGTTCGCAAGTGTGGCCCCATTAAGTCTCACAAAAATGATTTGTTTTTACCTCACAGATAAAGAGGTACAGAGTCCAACTCCATGGACCTGGGACAACATTCAACAGGCCGCAATGCCACGGATGTTTGAAGTTTTGAGGGAGCGTACAAATGGCATGGGCTATTGCCAGAGAATACCATAAGCCGCCTTCAACGTCGTTTTAGAGAGTTTGTGAGGACGTCCAACTGGCCTCACAACCGCAGATCACTTTTATGGCTTTGTGTGGGCGAGTGGTTTCCTGTTGTCAACGTTATGAACAGAGTGTCCCATGGTGTGGTGGGGTTATAGTATGGGCAGGTATAAGCTATGGACAACGAACACAATTACATTTTATTGATGGCAATTTGAATGCACAGAGATACCGTGATGATCATCCGCCCCCATCACCACATGTTTTAGCATGATAATGCATGCTCCATGTTGCAAGGATCTGTACACAATTCCTGAAAGCTGGAAATGTCCCAGTTCTTCCATGGCCTGCACACTCACCAGACATGTCACCCATTGAGCATGTTTGGGATGCTCTGGATCGATGTGTATGACAGCATGTTACAGTTCATGCCAATATCCAGCAACTTCACACAGCCATTGAAGAGGAGTGGGACAACATTCAACAGGCCACAATCAACATGCTGATCAACTCTATCAGAAGGAGAGGTGACGCGCTGCATGAGGCAAATGGTGGTCAAACCAGATATTGACAGTTTTTCTGATCCACGCCAATCCTACCGTTTTTTAAAGGTATCTGTGACCAACAGATGCATATCTGTATTCTGAAATCTGAAATCCATAGATTAGGGCCCAATTTATTTATTTCAATTGACTGATTTCCTTATATGAACTGTAACTCAGTAAAATGTTTGAAATTGTTGCATGTTGCGTTTATATTTTTGTTCAGTATACCCTAAGTAAATCAATGTATGGACAGAAGGGGTGGCTGCCTGTATTGTGATGGATTCATTTAGAATGAGTAAATGTATCTTATTCTGGTTTATGCAACGCACCACCCATCTTATTCGATACAGAAACCCCAGGAGTGACACATTTTAATCAGACCCTGCAAATCGATTCATAACTGCACAATTAAAGATGAAAATTAAATACAACCCCTAAAAAGGAATAGGCCCATTCCCCACATTAATTAGAAGTGAAAAGTTGAGTGATACTAATTAAAAATTCCATTAGGCTAACAATGGTAATCAATTATAAAAAGAGATTAATTAATGTGAAGGCAGGCGAGTACACTTTTTTAACATGCCACATAATCACCAGGGCCTCACGGGCTAGAGGTTTGGAGGATAAAAGCATCTATAAACACTGCAGAGGTAGTTTTAGTCAATTTGTTATACAGTAAGAAAATAAGTTATCCAACTATCCAACTCAAACCCTCTGCCTTACTGCATTTTTTTAACACATGAATCAACAAAACAAAGACCTATGCATGCTCCGTTCAAATGATAACTTTAGCAATGGTCTTCTGTACATTTTTTAAAAAATTTAAAATTAAATGTTTTATTTTTATTTCACCGTTATTTAACCAGAGAACAAGTTCTCATTTACAACTGTGACCTGGCCAAGATAAAGCAAAGCAGTGCGACACAAACAACGACACAGAGTTATACATGGAATAAACAAACATACAGTCAATAATACAATAGAGAAAGTCTATATACAGTGTGCAAACGAGGTATGATAAGGGGGGTGAGGCAATAAATGGGTCATAGTGGCAACATTATTACAGTATGGCAAATTAATCACTGGGGTGATAGATATGTAGAAGATGAGTGTGCAAGTAGCGGTACTGGGGTGAAAATAGCAAAATAGATATAATAAATAACAATATGTGGTAGTTGGATGGGCTATTTACAGATGGGCTATTTACAGATGGGCTATGTACAGGTGCAGTAAACTGTGAGCTGCTCTGACAGCTGGTGCTTAAAGCTAATGAGGGAGATATGAGTCTCCAGCTTCAGTGATTTTTGCAGTTCGTTCCGGTCATTGGCTGCAGAGAACTGGAAGGAAAGGCGGCCGAAGGAGGAATTGGCTTTGGTGGTGACCAGTGAAATATACCTGCTGGAGCGCGTGCTGCGGGTGGGTGCTGCTATGGTGACCAGTGAGCTAAGGCGGGGCTTTACCTAGCAAAGACTTATAGATGACCTGGAGCCAGTGGGTTTGTCGACAGATATGAAGCAAGGGCCAGCCAACGAGAGCATACAGGTCGCGGTGGAGTGTAGTATATGGGGCTTTGGTGACAAAACGGATGGCACTGTGATGGACTGCATCGAAATTGGTGATAAGAGTGTTGGAGGCTATTTTGTAAATGACATTGCCGAAGTTAAGGACCGGTAGGATTGTCAGTTTTACAACGGCATGTTTAGCAGCATGAGTAAAGGATGCTTTGTTACGAAATAGGAAGCCGATTCTAGATTTAGTTTTGGATTGGAGATGCTTAATGTAAGTCTGGAAGGAGAGTTTACAGTCTAACCAGGCACCTAGGTATTTGTAGTTGTCCACATATTCTAAGTCAGAACCATTCAGAGTAGTGATGCTGGATGGGTGGGTAGGTGTGGGCAGTGATCGGTTGAAAAGCATGCATTTAGTTTTGCTTGCATTTAAGAGCATTTGGATGCCATGGAAGGAGAGTTGTATGGCATTGAAGCTCATATGAAGGTTTGTTAATACCGTGTCCAAAGAAGGGCCAGAAGTATACAGAATGGTGTCGTCTGTGTAGAGGTGAATCAGAGAATCACCAGCGGCAAGAGCGACATCATTGATGTATACAGAGAAAATAATCGGCCCGAGGATTGAACCCTGTGGCACCCCCATAGAGACTGCCAGAGGTCCGGACAACAGGCTCTCCGATTTGACACACTGAACTCTATCTGAGAAGAAGTTGGTGAACCAGGCGACGCAGTCATTTGAGAAACCAAGGCTGTTGACTCTGCCGATAAGAATGTGGTGATTGACAGAGTCGAAAGCTTTGGCCAGGTCGATGAATACAGCTGCACAGTATTATCTCTTATCGATGGCGGTTATAATGTCGTTTAGGATCTTGAGCATGGCTGAAGTGCATCCATGACCAGCTCGGGAACCAGATTTCATAGCGGAGAAGGTACAGTGGGATTAAAAATGGTCAGTGATCTGTTTAACTTGGCTTTTGAATAACTTTGAAAGGCAGGGTAGAATACAATTAGATCTGCAGCAGTTTGGGTCTAGAGTGTCTCCGACTTTGAAGAGGGGGATGACCGCGGCAGCTTTCCAATCTTTGGCGATCTCAGACGATACGAAAGAGTTTGATCAAGCTAGTAGTTGGAGTTGCAACTATTTTGGTCAATAATTCTAGGAAGAGAGGGTCCAGATTGTCTAGCCTTGCTCATTTGTAGGGGTCCAGATTTTGCAGCTCTTTCAGAACATCAGCTATCTGGGTTTGGGTGAATCCACAAAGAAAAATGGGGGAAACTTGGGCAAATTGCAGTGAGGGGTGTAAGGCTGTTGACCGGGGTAGGGGGTAGTCAGGTGGAAAGCATGGCCCGCCGTAGAAAAATGCTTATTGAAATGATCAATTATCGCAGATTTATCATTGGTTACAGTGTTTCCTAGCCTCAGTGCAGTGGGCAGCTGGGAGGAGGTGCTCTTATTCTCCATGAACTTTACAGTGTCCCAGAACTTTTTGGAGTTTGTGCTACAGGGTGCAAATTTCTGTTCGAAAAAGCTATCCTTCACTTTCCTAACCGACTGTGTATATTGGTTCCTAACTTCCCTGAAAAGTTGCATATCATGGGGGCTATTTGATGCTAATGCAATACGCCACAGGATGTTTTTGTGCTGGTCAAGGGCAGTCAGGTCTGGACTGAACCAAGGGCTATATCTGTTCCTAGTTCTACATTTTTTTGAATGGGGCATGCTTATTTAAGTTGGTGAGGAAAGCACTTTTAAAGAATTAGCAATCATCCTTTAATGATGGAATGAGGTCAATATCATTCCATCAATAAAGTTGATTACAATGGCCTGCTTGCTGAAGACCCATTACGGGTGCAGGCAATGGGGCAGTGATCACTGAGGTCCTGGTTGAAGACAGCAGATGTGTATTTGGAGGGCAGGTTGGTTAGAATGATATCTGAGGGTGCCCGTGTTTACGAATTTGGGGTTGTACCTGGTGGATTCATTAGATTGTAGGATGGCTGGGGTGTTAAGATTGTCCCAGTTTAGGTCACCTAACAGCACAAACTCTAAAGATAGATGGGGGGCAATCAATTTGCATATGGTGTCCAGGGCACAGCTGGGGGCAGAAGGTGGTCCATAGCAAGTGGCAATGTTAAGTGACTTGTTTCTGGAGAGGTGGATTTTTAAAAGTAGAAGCTCAAATTGTTTGGGCACAGACCTGGATAGTAAGACAGAACTCTGCAGGCTATCCCTGCAGTAGATTGCAACTCTGCCCCCTTTGATGTTCTATCTTGTCAGAAAATGTTATAGTTAGGGATGGAAATTTCAGGGGTTTTGGTGGTCTCCCTAAACCAGGATTCAGACCCTCCTAGGACATCCAGGTTGGCAGAGTGTGCTAGGGCAGTGAATATAACAAACTTAGTGAGGAGGCTTCTAATGTTAACACACATGAAACCAAAGCTTTACGGTTACAGAAGTCAATAAATGAGAGGGCCTGGGGAATGGGAGTGGAGCTAGCCACTGCAGGGCCTGTATTAACCTCCACATCACCAGAGGAACAGAGGAGGAGTAGGATAAGGGTACGGCTAAAGGCTAAAAGAACTGACTGTTTAGTATGTTCTGAACAGAGAGTAAAATGAGCAGATTTCTGGGCACGGTAGAATAGATTCAAGGCATAATGTACAGACAACGGTAGGTTAGGATTTAAATACAGTGGGAGTAAGCCTGTGCATAGAGTGACGATAAAATAGATATTGTCTCTAGAAATATAATTTAAACCAGGTGATGTCACCGCATGTGTGGGAGGTGGAACTAAAGTGTTAACTAAGGTGAATTGAGCACGGCTAGAGGCTCTACAGTGAAATAAGGCAATCATTACTAACCAAAACAGCAATGGACAAGGCATATTGACGTTAGGGAGAGGCATGCATAGCCAAGTGATCATAGGGTCCAGTGACTGGCTTCAGGCAGCCGGGGCTAGCAAACTAGCAGAAAGGCCTTTGAGGGACGTCGCAACGGAACAAAGTCTGTTGTGGCCCCCTCTTGCTGTGACGTCGGCAGACAAATCTTTAGGGCTCCGTGTGGTAATTCAGGACAATCGGCAAAATAGGTATAGTGGCCAAATAATTTGTCCGATGGGCCTCTTAAGTTAACAGTCCGATGTGCTCTATACAGCTAGCGGGCAGCGGCTAGCAGATGGTCCTAGCAAGGCTAGCTCCAGGCTAATTGGTTCTTGCTTCGGGACAGAAACGTTAGCCAGGAGTGGCCACTCGGATAGCAACCGGCTAGCTACGATGATCCAGGTGAGGGGGAAAAAAAGGTTCAGAGCTTGCGGTAGGAATCCGGAGATATGGGGAAAATAAGTCCGATTTGCTCTGGTTTGAGTTGTGCTGTGCAGACTGGCGAGAATTGTCCAGGCTAAAGGTAGCTAATGACCAATAGCAGTGTCTAGCTGACTACTAGCTAGTAGCTAGTTAGCTGGCTAGCTTCTGTTGGGGAGTTCCGGTTCAGAGGAAGGCTCAGCAGGGCTCCGTGTGGTAAACCACTCCAATTGGCAAAATAGGTAGAGTGTTCAAAGAATTTGTCCGATGGGCCTCTTAAATTAACAATACGATGTGTTCTAGACAGCTAGTGTTATATAAATAATCTAATATAAAGCGTTACTAGCAGACCAAAGCTCTGGTTAAACCGGATGCCCTCAGACAACTCTGGGCCCAGTGTCCTCAGTCAAGTCTAGAGCCTGTGTGCAATATGATGCAACGTGCAACATGATTATCCGAAGGACACACAGCTGCCATCACGCAAATATACTCCCTGTAAAACTACAAAGAGCAGCCTGCAACAATAACGAGCTTAGAAGTGCCAAGCTCTCTCACTGACATTGACCCTTTCATGCACTCCTGCATAAACAGGAAACACCTGCGCCTAAAGCAGACACTGCTAGTTTCCCCTTCGTTCCTAGACACACAAACATCTCATGAAGCACTGTACACTCACACTCTACTACCCCCCTGCCAAGAGCAAAGGACTTTGCTGTGCACCAATGGGGCCCGCTCTGGCTAGAGCAAGGCCCGCCTCCAACTCTTCAGGACCAGTCAGAAGATCAACACGAGAGACTCCACCTACATTATTCTGTGTATACATTCTGCTGTAAACTCTGGCTGAGCTGCCTAATTATTCTGACTCCTCACAGAGTCACATTCCTTAGGTCCGTGCACGATAACGGCAGGACAGGATAACTTTGACCAATAAACTGCCTTTTTGATACACCTGATTCCACTCTGTCCAGTGTCGTTGTTTTGCATTCCCTCTCCAGTATGAAACACCAACACTAGCGGGCTAGCGGGTGGGCATTCAAGGGACGTCTTGACGGAGGAGTTAGTTGAAAAAAAACCTCTGGCAGAATTAAGTTGGTAGTCCAGTCGTCATGGGTCGGCGGGGGTGCAGGTATTGTAGCCCAAGGAGTGGTTGATGGGCCTCTATGGCTAGCAGGGAGATGGGCCTAGAAGATTGGCCTAGCAAGATTGGCCTAGCAATGGCCAATCTGAAACTGAAAGCGCGAACCACTGCTTTTAATCAGGGCAAGGCGACCGGAAATATGACCGAATACAAACAGTCTAGCTATTCCCTCCGCAAGGCAATCAAACAAGCTAAGCGTCAGTATAGAGACAAAGTAGAATCTCAATTCAACGGCTCAGACACAAGAGGTATGTGGCAGGGTCTACAGTCAATCACGGATTACAAAATGAAAACCAGCCCCGTCACGGACCAGGATGTCTTGCTCACAGGCAGACTAAATAACTTTTTTGCCTGCTTTTAGGACAATACAGTGCCACTGACACGGCCTGCAACCAAAACATGCGGCCTCTCCTTCACTGCAGCCGAGGTGAGTAAAACATTTCAACGTGTTAACCCTCGCAAGGCTGCAGGCCCAGACGGCATCCCCAGCCGCGCCCTCAGAGCATGCGCAGACCAGCTTGCTGGTGTGTTTACGGACATATTCAATCAATCCCTATCCCAGTCTGCTGTTCCCATATGCTTCAAGAGGGCCACCATTGTTCCTGTTCCCAAGAAAGCTAAGGTAACTGAGCTAAACGACTACCGCCCCGTAGCACTCACTTCCGTCATCATGAAGTGCTTTGAGAGACTAGTCAAGGACCATATCACCTCCACCCTACCTGACACCCTAGACCCACTCCAATTTGCTTACCGCCCAAATAGGTCCACAGACGATGCAATCTCAACCACACTGCACACTGCCCTAACCCATCTGGACAAGAGGAATACCTATGTGAGAATGCTGTTCATCGACTACAGCTCGGCATTTAACACCATAGTATCCTCCAAGCTCGTCATCAAGCTCGAGACCCTGGGTCTCGACCCCGCACTGTGCAACTGGGTACTGGACTTCCTGACGGGCCGCCCCCAGGTGGTGAGGGTAGGCAACAACATCTCCACCCCGCTGATCCTCAACACTGGGGCCCCACAAGGGTGCGTTCTGAGCCCTCTCCTGTACTCCCTGTTCACCCACGACTGCGTGGCCACGCACGCCTCCAACTCAATCATCAAGTTTGCGGACGACACAACAGTGGTAGGCTTGATTACCAACAACGACGAGACGGCCTACAGGGAGGAGGTGAGGTTCCTCGGAGTGTGGTGTCAGGAAAATAACCTCACACTCAACGTCAACAAAACTAAGGAGATGATTGTGGACTTCAGGAAACAGCAGAGGGAACACCCCCCTATCCACATCGATGGTGGTGGAGAGGGTAGCAAGTTTTAAGTTCCTCTGCATACACATCACAGACAAACTGAATTGGTCCACCCACACAGACAGCATCGTGAAGAAGGCGCAGCAGCGCCTCTTCAACCTCAGGAGGCTGAAGAAATTCGGCTTGTCACCAAAAGCACTCACAAACTTCTACAGATGCACAATCGAAAGCATCCTGGCGGGCTGTATCACCGCCTGGTACGGCAACTGCTCCGCCCACAACCGTAAGGCTCTCCAGAGGGTAGTGAGGTCTGCACAACGCATCACCGGGGGCAAACTACCTGCCCTCCAGGACACCTACACCATCCGATGTTACATGAAGGCCATAAAGATCATCAAGGACAACAACCACCCGAGCCACTGCCTGTTCACCCCGCTATCATCCAGAAGGCGAGGTCAGTACAGGTGCATCAAAGCTGGGACCGAGAGACTGAAAAACAGCTTCTATCTCAAGGCCATCAGACTGTTAAACAGCCACCACTAACATTGAGTGGCTGCTGCCAACACACTGACTCAACTCCAGCCACTTTAATAATGGGAATTGATGGGAAATGATGTAAAATATATCACTAGCCACTTTAAACAATGCTACCTAATATAATGTTTATATACCCTACATTATTCATCGCATATGTATACGTATATACTGTACTCTATATCATCTACTGCATCTTTATGTAATACATGTATCACTAGCCACTTTAACTATGCCACTTTGTTTACATACTCATCTCATATGTATATACTGTACTCGATACCATCTATTGCATCTTGCATATGCCGCTCTGTACCATCACTCATTCATATATCTTTATGTACATGTTCTTTTTCCCCTTACACTTGTGTGTATAAGACAGTAGTTTTGGAATTGTTAGTTCGATTACTTGTTGATTATTACTGCATTGTCGGAACTAGAAGCACAAGCATTTCGCTACACTCGCATTAACATCTGCTAACCATGTGTATGTGACAAATAAAATTTGATTTGATGATTTGATTTGAACTAGCTAGTAGCCAGTTAGCTGGCTAGCTTTTGATGGGTGTTCCGGTTCTTAAGTATAAAAATAGCAGATCCGTACCACATTGGGTGAGGCGGCTTTCAGGAGAGTACATTCAGTCCGTAGATGGAAAGTGATATTAAAATATATACGGAAAAAAAGGAAAAAAATGATATTTACATGGGACAAGACAGAACACACGTCCGACTGCTATGCCATCTTGGTTTGAATGAAAAGGCATACAGGTATTTGGTTAACAAATGTCTGAAGCATGGATGTTTAGGTTGTGGAGGGCTGACTTAGACAGACAATGACACGCGTCCCAAATAGTGGGGCCCTGGTCCAAATTAGTGCACTATTAAAGCAATATGGTGCCATTTGGGATGCAACCCGAGGAACTATGCCACAATTTAATGCCATACATAAAACATACTCCAGATACCTAAGAAACATGTTTTGAATTTACAGATTTATCTACGATAATAATGTGGCTGTTTAATTTGAACAGATTATTTCCCTAGAGATGATCCATCTATTGAGTTGGTGCATTGCATGTGTTTGGTGTTAGACAGGTGTTAGCCCCTTAAATGCTAGACACTTCCTTCTTCATAATAGGTGCAATTAGCAACATCCCCCACTCTTGTTGACACTATTCATCTATAATAAGAAACAAGTTGTCAGAAGAATAATTATATGCATGTCTCATTATCGTCTAATGTGTGTCTGTTAGGGGAATAATACAACTTTAGCTTGTTAAAAATCAAACTTTAACAGCCTTTTTGATTGCTCACCATGGACAGTCAGGTACTGAGGGCAATGAAGAAGTATATACTAGAATATGCCTGCAGTATAACATGACAAAATGTACAGTGAATATCTAATTAACATTTACCCTTCTGTCCTGTTTTAGACATGAAAATACAGTATTACCTGATACAGTTAAGAAACCACACAGGAGATTTTGAAGGGCCTTTTTAATAATGTCTTGTGTGAATAGTGTGCTACAGTACATGCATATCATTTTACTGATGATGCTGTCATAGAGGTAATTCCAAATGGCACCCTATACTGGTCAAAACTAGTGCACTATGTACTGTAGGGAGTTGGATGCCATTTGGTGACATAGACAGTCTATTCTGTGGGGCCTGTTCTGTTCATGGGGAGTCTGCGTGGTGAGCAGCCTGCCTGGGACTCTCCTGGAGGATTTTCAGTGAAGGCTGCTTTGCTCCCACATTGGTCATGCAGTAGAGACGCATATTGATTAATTCCAGTGATTAAATTGGTAAATGTAACCAACCTCTGAAGAAAACGCTATAATTGGATTCCCGAACCCGGGATTATAAGAGTTTCATGTTGGTAATGCAACATCTTAAGTAGCATGGCTCCAGCTGAGAGCAATGAGAACAAGGCTTAAATACAGCAATAGAAGAGCTCAGAGGGTATCTACCTACACTGTTGGCCTAGAGACTTTATATGTGCGCATGGTGGGCCTCCAGAGGGTAGCTAGCTAGTACACCGTAGGCCTATCACCTATGAAGAAAAAGTTATCTATTCAAAATGGGATCTTCCTGGATGGCAATTGAGGTCGATACAGACTCTTTTGCAATCTTACCATCTGACATCCTTTGGGGTTTTGACAGAAATTATGTTATTGGGGTTAAATTAATCTCCTGTGTTTGGATTTCGATTGATATGACATAGCATTTGTATAATGTTTATAATTTGTCGCAAATTATTGATTATTGGTCGTAGAGGCCAAAACATGACACCTTTTCTCATATAACAGTTGATTAAACACTAATGAAGACAAGAAAAAATATATATCTTACGATATAAAAAGAAGAAACGTCCACTCACTGTAAACTGTTTATTTTCATCAAATTTAACATATGTAAATATTTGTAGAAACGTAACAAAATTCAACAATTTCCACAGAAATGTGACAAACAGAAATGTAATAATGTGTCCCTGAACAAAGGGGGGGCAAAATCAAAAGTAACAGTCAGTATCTGGTGTGGCCACCAGCTGAATTAAGTACTGCAGTGCATCTCCTCCTCATGGACTGTACCAGATTTGCCAGTTCTTGCTGGCGCTCTTCCACCAAGGCACCTGCAAGTTCCCGGACATTTCTGGGGGGAGTGGCCCTGGCCCTCACCCCCGATCCAACAGGTCCCAGACGTGCTCAATGGGATTGAGATCCCGGACTCTTCACTGGCCATGGCTGACACTGACATTCCTGTCTTGCAGGAAGTCACGCACAGAATGAGCACTAAGGCTGGTGGCATTGTCATGCTGGAGGGTCATATCAGGGTGAGCCTGCAGGAAGGGTACCACATGAGGTAGGAGGATTTCTTCCCTATAACGCACAGCGTTGAGATTGCCTGCAATGACAACAAGCTCAGTCTGATGAGGCTGTGACACACCGCCCCAGACAATGACGGACCCTCCACCTCCAAATTGATCCCCATCCAGAGTACAGACCTCAGTGTAACGCTCATTCCTTCAACGATAACCGCGGATCCCACCATCACCCCTGGTGAGACAAAACCGCGACTCATCAGTGAAGAGCACCTTTTGCCAGTCCTGTCTAGTCCAGCGACGGTGGGTTTGTGCCCATAGGCGACTTTGTTGCCGTTGATGTCTGGTGAGGACCTGCCTTATAACAGGCCTACAAGCCCTCAGTCCAGCCTCTCTCAGCCTATTGCGGACAGTCTGAACACTGATGGAGGGATTGTGCATTCCTGGTGTAACTCAGACAGTTGTTGTTGCCATCCTGTACCTGTCTTGCAGGTGTGATGTTCAGATGTACCGATCCTGTGCAGGTGTTGTTACACGTGGTCTGCTACTGCGAGGATGATCAGCTATCCGTCCTGTCTCCCTGTAGCGCTGTCTTAGGCGTCTCACAGTACATACATTAAAATATATTTCCCTGGCCACATCTGCAGTCCTCATGCCTCCTTGCAGCATGCCTAAGGCACTTTCACAGAGATGAGCAGGGACACTGGGCATCTTTCTTTTGGTGTTTTTCATAACTGTGACCTTAATTGCTTAACTTCTGCAAGCTGTTATTGTCTGAATGACTGTTCCACAGGTGCTTGTTCATTAATAATTCTTCATGGTTCATTGATCAAGCATGGGAAACAGTGTTTAAACCCTTTGCAATGAAGATCTATGAAGTTATTTGGATTTTTATGAATTATCTTTGAAAGACATGGTCCTGAAATAGGGACGTTTATTTTTTTGCTGAGTTTATTTTCTCATCTAGGCTTAGTCATTGGTTGCATCCAAAATGGCACAATATTCCATATATAGTACACAACAGGAAATAGGTTGGAATTTAGAAAAAATACATTATTCATCTTTGTTCAGGTAGCAATTTCTTGAGCAGGCCTGGTAAGTGATACTGATTGTAACATTAACCATTTTGAAATATGTTCCAAAGCCGATTCAAGCAGAACCCATTATTAAAGTGGACAAAAATATGAACATTTAATATATTTGCAGAGCTAGATGAATGTCATCATTATCTTTCATTTTAGCTCCTCTCCTTTCAGAGACTTGCTATATTCATCATCAACATACATTACAATTGTAAATGCCATCAGCTAACACATTGTAATGAGCAATGAAATTACTGGCAGACCTGACGCATTATTATAGGTACAGTGATCCGTTCAAATTACTTCACATCTGCATCCATTAATTATTTTGGCATTGAGTCTTTGAGGAAAACACTGGAATGAGATTAAAGTGGTTTTGTTTAAAGAGTATAAGAACATCATTACAGTTAGGAGTCTAATCTATATTCATTATGACATTTCATCCCTGCATTCAAACATATTTCCCTAATTCAGAATATACTGTTTCACAAATCATGAAATGTAAATATCTAATTGCTGCATGTACACCACAAACAATCTGACATGCAGAGTGAACAGCCAAAACTGTGTCCTCAATTCATCCTCCTCTGTGGTTCCATAAAGTACTGTATTATATCAGACATCCATTTTAATGCTTTAGGCATGCTTCATGGATAGATCAACATGATAATTGTCAACTCCTTTGCTATGTCTCTATGCATGGCAACCTTGATTAGCTTGAAGGTCATTGAACAGACCTCTCCATGATATTGCATGGTGCAAGACATGCAAGCTAATGACCCCGTGATTCTAGGCTAGTAATTAAGTATTGGCTCTCAACCATTAACTGATGCAATTGAGCTATTTTACTATATTGTCCACTGGCCACCATATTAGTGGTTAGGGGGAAAGGCTGTTCACTCATGCATTGTTTTACACTTATGCAAAGCAGGTAAAGCCATGCTGCTGTTATAGGCTTACCATTATCATTGATTGCAATGTGGAACGCAGTGTGTGGGATAATAACAATGAAGTGTCTAAACCTCAAACAGTCCGGCATTGAAAATCTCACTTGTTGTTGGGGGACGTGGTGATCAATCACACATAAGTCTTCTTGAAAAAAGTTTACAGCCTAATGATAGGTTTTCACTAAAATATTAAATTGCAGACCCAACGCCAGTCATAAATCGTGGCAAAATGTTGGAAGAAACTGGCAAGGGGAGAGCCATCAATAAAATTAAGAATTGCAAGTTCTTGTCAGCCCAGCACCACGTAGGTAAACAAGTTGTTGGGAAAACACGGCTGCCCTTTCCAACAAACACTTTTATTGACTCATATTCAAATGAGAGACCTTTACGATATAAGTGGTGAAAAAGAAAACGTGGTATCGGACCATACTGTCAATGCATTTGCACACTATCACATGTACAGTATTTAGTCAGCCACCAATTTTGCAAGTTCTCCCACTTAAAAAGATAAGAGAGGCCTGTAATTTTCATCATAGGTACACTTCAACTATGATGGACAAAATGAGAAAAGAAAATCCAGAAAATCACATTGTAGGATTTTTTAATGAATTTATTTGCAAAATATGGTGGAAAATAAGTATTTGGTCAAAAACAAAAGTTTCTCAATACTTTGTTATATACCCTTTGTTGGCAATGACAGAGGTCGAATGTTTTCTGTAAGTCTTCACAAGGTTTTCACACACTGTTGCTGGTATTTTGGCCCATTCCTCCATGCAGATCTCCTCTAGAGCAGTGATGTTTTGGGGATGTTGCTGGGCAACACGGACTTTCAACTCCCTACAAAGATTTTCTATGGGGTTGAGATCTGGAGACTGGCTAGGCCACTCCAGGGCCTTGTAATGCTTCTTACGAAGCCACTCCTTCGTTTTCCGGGCGTTGTGTTTGGGATCATTGTCATGCTGAAAGACCCATCCACGTTTCATCTTCAATGCCCTTGCTGATGGAAGGAGGTTTTCACTCAAAATCTCACGATACATGGCCCCATTCATTATTTCCTTTATACGGATCAGTTGTCCTTGTCCCTTTGCAGAAAACAGCCCCAAAGCATGATGTTTCCACCCCCATGCTTCACAGTAGGTATGGTGTTCTTTGGATGCAACTCAGCATTCTTTGTCCTCCAAACACGACGAGTTGAGTTTTTACCAAAAAGTTATATTTTGGTTTCATCTGACCATATGACATTCTCCCAATCTTCTTCTGGATCATCCAAATGCTCTCGTTAACTTCAGATGGGCCTGGACATGTACTGGCTGAAGCAGGGGGACACGTCTGGCACTGCAGGATTTGAGTCCCTGGCGGCGTAGTGTGTTACTGATGGTAGGCTTTGTTACTTTGGTCCCAGCTCTCTGCAGGTCATTCACTAGGTCCCCCCGTGTGGTTCTGGGATTTTTGCTCACCGTTCTTGTGATCATTTTGACCCCACGGGGTGAGATCTTGCGTGGAGCCCCAGATCGAGGAAGATTATCAGTGGTCTTGTATGTCTTCCATTTCCTAATAATTGCTCCCACAGTTGATTTCTTCAGACCAAGCTGCTTACCTATTGCAGATTCAGCCTTCCCAGCCTGGTGCAGGTCTACAATTTTGTTTCTGGTGTCCTTTGACAGCTCTTTGGTCTTGGCCATAATGGAGTTTGGAGTGTGACTGTTTGATGTTGTGGACAGGTGTCTTTTATACTGATAACAAGTTCAAACAGGTGCCATTACAGGTTTCGAGTGGAGGACCGAGGAGCCTCTTAAAGAAGAAGTTACAGGTCTGTGAGAGCCAGATATCTTGCTTGTTTGTAGGTGACCAAATACTTATTTTCCACCATAATTTGCAAATAAATTCATTAAAAATCCTTTCATGTGATTTTCTGCATTTTTTTCCCTAATTTTGTCATAGTTGAAGCGTACCTATGATGACAATTCACGGCCTCTCTCCTCTTTTTAAGTGGGAGATCTTGCACAATTGGTGGCTGACTAAATACTTTTTTGCCCCACTGTATATATATTTTTATTTATTTATTTGTTTAACACTTTTTTGTTACTACAATTACATATGTGTTATTTCATAGTTTTGATGTCTTCACTATTATTCTACAATGTAGAAAATAGTAAAAATATAGAAAACCCTGGAATGAGTAGGTGTGTCCAAACTTTTGACTGGTACTCTAAGTATTCACACCCTTTGCTTAGGCAAGCCTAAATTACTTCAGGAGTAAAATGTGGCTTAAAAAATCACATCAAAAGTTACATGGATTGTGTGAAGTAATAGCGCTTGACATACTTTTTTAATGACTACCCCTTCCTCTGCCCCCCATACATACAGCATCTGTAAGATCTCTCAGTCAAATGTTAAAGTTCAAGCACAGATTCAATTACAAAAACCAGGTGGCTTTTCAATGGCCTTATAAAGAAGGGCAGTGATTGGAAGATTTTTTTAAATTTAACCTTTGGCTGGGCCAATTGTGCACCGCCTTATGGGACTCCCAATCATGGCCAGATGCGATACAACCTGGGTTTGAACCAGGTCTGTAGTGAAGCCTCTTGCACTGAGATGCAGTGCCTTAGTTAGCTGCGTCACTTGGGTGTTGATGGGCAACAATAACAAATCAGACATTGAATGTATCTTTAAGCATGGTCAAGTTAATAATCTTGCTGTGGATGATGTATTAATCCACCAAGACACATCAAAGATACAATTGTACTTCTAAACTTGAGGCCATTGGTGATTTTAAAACAGATACAGTTTAATGGTTGTGATGGGAGAAAACTGAGGATGGATCAGAACATTTTTAGAATAATGACCGAAATGACAGTGAAAAGAGGAGTACAAATATATAGAATAAAATATTCTAAAAACATTTATCCTGTGTTCAACAAGGCACTAAAGTTATACCGCAAAAAAATGCAGTGCCCTGCAAAAGTATTCATCCCCCTTCGTGTTTTTCCTATTTTGTTGCAGATTCCATGTAATGGGCATACACAAAATAGTCCAAATTGTTAAAAGTGAAATTTTAAAAAATGCACATGTGCATATTTATTCACCACCTTTGCTATCAAGCCCCTAAATAAGATCGGGGGCAACCAGTTACCGTCAGAAGTCACATAATTAGTTAAATAAAGTCCACCTGCATGCAATCTAAGTGTATCATGATCTGTCACATGATCTCAGCATACATACATCTATTCTGAAAGGCTCCATATTCTGCAACACCACTAAGCAAGGGGCATCACCAAGCAAATGGCTCCATGAAGTCCAAGGAGCTCTCCAAACAGGTCAGGGACAAAGTTGTGGAGAAGTACAGATTAGGATTGGGTTATAAAAAAATATATGAAACTTTGACGTTCCCACGGAGCACCATTAAATCCACTATTAAAAAATGGAAAGAATATGGCGCCACAACAAACCTGCCAAGAGAGGGCCTCCCACCAAAACTCATCGACCAGGCAACAAGGACATTATTCAGAAAGTCAACAAAGAGACCAAAGATAACCCTGAAGGAGCTGCTAAGCTCCACAGCGGAGATTGGAGTATCTGTCCATAGGACCACTTGAAGCCGTATACTCCACAGTGCTGGGTTTTACAGAAGAGTGGCCAGAAAAAAAGCCATTGCTTAAAGAAAAAAATAAGCAAACACATTTGGTGTTTGCCAAGAGGCATGCTGGAGACTCCCCAAATAGTAGAAGAGGATACCTCTGGTCAGATGAGACGAAAATATAGCTTTTTGGCCATCAAGGAAAATGCTATGTCTGGCGCAAACCCAACACCTTTCATCACCCTGAGAACACCATCCCCACAGTGAAGCATTTAAGTGACAGCATCATGCTGTGTGGATGTTTTTCATCGGCAGAGACTTGGAAAATGGCTGCCTTGCCATGATCCCCAGTACCTCGACAGAGCTTGAAGATATTTTGAAAAGAATAATGGGCAAATATTGCACAATTCAGATGTGCAAATCTTTTGGAGACTTAGCTTAAGACTCACATATATAATATATGCCAAAGGTGTTTCTAACATGTATTGACTCAGGGATGTGATTACTTATCTAATCAAGATACACTGAGTGTACAGAATACTAAGAACATCTTCCTAATATTGAGTTGGCATTGGGCATGGAATCTACAAGCTGTCAAAATGTAACGGTTTTCATATAGTGGTGATGAAGGAGAGTCGGACCAAACTGCAGCGTGTCGATTGCGATCCATGTTTAATATAACAAAGAAACACGAACTTACAAAAACAATAAACGAAACCGAAACAGCCTATCTGGTGCAAACTAACAAAGAGTACACATAGGACACTAAGGACAATCACCCACGACAAACTCAAAGAATATGGCTGCCTAAATATGGTTCCCAATCAGAGACAACGATAAGCACCTGCCTCTGATTGAGAACCACTCCAGACAGCCATAGACCTTGCTAGACAACCCACTAAGCTACAATCCCAATACCACCACCAAAACCCCAAGACAAACACACCACAATTACCAAAACCCCATGCCACACCCTGGCCTGACCAAATACATAAAGATAAACACAAAATACTTTGACCAGGGCGTGACAGAACCCCCCCCCTAAGGTGCGGACTCCCGAACGCACCTCAAAACAATAGGGAGGGTCCGGGTGGGCGTCTGTCCATGGTGGCGGCTCCGGCGCGGGACGGACCCCACTCCTTTAATGTCTTAGTCCCCTCTCCCTTCGTCCCTGGATAGTCCACCCTCGCCGCCGACCATGGCCTAGTAGTCCTCACCCAGAACCCCACTGGACTGAGGAGCAGATTGGGACTGAAGGACAGCTCGGGACCGAGGCAGCTCGGGACTAAGGGGAAGCTCGGGAGTGAGAGAAAGCTCAGGAGTGAGAGGAAGCTCAGGAGTGAGAGGAAGCTCAGGAGTGAGAGGAAGCTCAGGCAGGTCGATAGATCTACCAGCTCCTGGCTGGCTGGTGGTTTCAGCAGATCCTGGCTGACTGGCAGATCCTGGCTGACTGGCAGATCCCGGCTGACTGGCAGATCTGGAAGAGTCTGGTTGACTGGCAGATCTGGAAGAGTCTGGTTGACTGGCAGATCTGGAAGAGTCAGGTTGACTGGCAGATCTGGAAGAGTCAGGTTGACTGGCAGATCTGGAAGAGTCTGGTCTGACTGGCAGATCTGGAAGAGTCTGGTTGACTGGCAGATCTGGAAGAGTCTGGCTGACTGGCAGATCTGGAAGTGCTGGGCAGACTGGTGGCGCTGGGCAGACTGGACGGCGCTGGGCAGACTGACGACGCTGGGCAGACTGGCGGTGCTGGGCAGACTGGCGGTGCTGGGCAGACTGGCGGTGCTGGGCAGACTGGCGGTGCTGGGCAGACTGGCGGCGCTGGGCAGACTGACGATGCTGGGCAGACTGACGGCGCTGGGCAGACTGGCGACGCTGGGCAGACTGGGGGCACTGGCGGCGCTGGGCAGACTGGCGGCACTAGCTGCTCCATGTAGGCTGACAGCTCTGGCGGCTTCTTACAGACTGACCACTCTGGCGGCTCCGTGCTGACTGGCAGCTCCTTGCAGACTGGCAGCTCCTTACAGACTGACAGCTCCGTGCAGACTGACAGCTCCGTGCAGACTGACAGCTCCTTGCAGACTGGCAGCTCCTTGCAGACTGGCTGCTCTATGTAGACTGGCTGCTTCATGCAGACTGGCAGCTCGGGCTGCTTCATGTAGACTGACAGCTCTGGCTGCTCCATGCAGACTGACAGCTCCGTGCAGACTGACAGCTCCTTGCAGACTGGCAGCTCCATACAGACTGGCCGCTCCATGCAGACTGGCTGCTCTATGCAGACTGACAGCTCTGGCTGCTTCATGCAGACTGACAGCTCTGGCTGCTCCATGTAGACTGGCTGCTCTGGCTGCTCCATGCAGACTGACAGCTCTGACTGCTCCATGCAGACTGACATCTCTGGCTGCTTCATGCAGACTGGCAGCTCGGGCTGCTTCATGTAGACTGACAGCTCTGGCTGCTCCATGCGGACTGACAGCTCTGGCTGCTCCATGTAGACTGGCTGCTTCATGCAGACTGGCAGCTCGGGCTGCTTCATGTAGACTGACAGCTCTGGCTGCTCCATGCAGACTGACAGCTCGGGCTGCTTCATGCAGACTGACAGCTCTGGCTGCTCCATGCAGACTGACAGCTCTGGCTGCTTCATGCAGACTGACAGCTCTGGCTGCTTCATGCAGACTGGCAGCTCTGGCTGCGCTGAACAGGCGGGAGACTCCTGCAGCGCTGTGTTGGAGGAAGGCTCTGGCTGCGCTGAACAGGCGGGAGACTCCGGCAGCGCTGGAGAGGCGAGGCGCACTGTAGGCCTGATGCGTGGTGCTGGTACTGGTGGTACTGGACCGAGGACACGCACAGGAAGCCTGGTGCGGGGAGCTGCTACCGGAGGGCTGGGGTGTGGAGGTGGTACTGGATAGACCGGACCGTGCAGGCGCACTGGAGCTCTTGAGCACCGAGCCTGCCCAACCTTACCTGGCTCGATGCCCACTCTAGCCCGGCCGATACGAGGAGCTGGAATATACCGAACCGGGCTGTGCACCCGCACTGGAGACACCGTGCGCTCCACAGCATAACACGGTGCCTGCCCGGTCTCTCCAGCCCCCGGTAAGCACAGGGAGTTTGCGCAGGTCTCCTACCTGGCATAGCCATACTCCCTGTGAGCCCCCCAAGAAATTTTTGGGGCTGACTCTCGGGCTTCCATCCGCTCTGCCGTGCTAGCTCCTCATAATGCCGCCTCTCTACTTTTGCTGCCTCCAGCTCGGCTTTGGGGCGACAATAATCTCCAGGCTCATTCCAGGGTCCTTTACCGTCCAATTCCTCCTCCCATGTCCATTTCTCCAGGTGGTGCAACCTCTCCCACTGTAGCTGCTGCTGCTCCTGCTGCTGCTGCCTCTGTTGCCTCTTCTCCTGTTGCTCCTTTGGGCGGCTACACTCCCCTGGTTTAGCCCAGGGTCCTCTCCCGTCGAAGATCTCCTCCCATGACCAGAAATCCTTGTTGAGCATCTCCTTTTCGGCTGCTCCTGCCTGTTGACACGCCGCTTGGTCCGTTGGTGGTGGGTGATTCTGTAACGGTTTTCATATAGTGGTGATGAAGGAGAGTCGGACCAAACTGCAGCGTGTCGATTGCGATCCATGTTTAATATAACAAAGAAACACGAACTTACAAAAACAATAAACGAAACCGAAACAGCCTATCTGGTGCAAACTAACAAAGAGTACACATAGGACACTAAGGACAATCACCCACGACAAACTCAAAGAATATGGCTGCCTAAATATGGTTCCCAATCAGAGACAACGATAAGCACATGCCTCTGATTGAGAACCACTCCAGACAGCCATAGACCTTGCTAGACAACCCACTAAGCTACAATCCCAATACCACCACCAAAACCCCAAGACAAACACACCACAATTACCAAAACCCCATGCCACACCCTGGCCTGACCAAATACATAAAGATAAACACAAAATACTTTGACCAGGGCGTGACACAAAAGCATTCCACGGGATGTTGGCCCATGTTGACTCCAATGCTGGCTGTCCTTTGGGTGGTGGACCATTCTTGATACGCATGGGAAACTGTTGAGCATGAAAAAGACCCAGTAGCTTTGCAGTTTTTGACACAAACCGGTGTGCCTGGCACTTACTACCATACCTCAAAGGCATTTAAATATTTTGTCTTGCCCATTCACCCGCTGAATGGCACTCATACACAGTACGCAATACTCAATTATTTCAAGGCTCAAATCCTTCTTTACCTGTCTCCTCCCCTTCATCTGCACTGATTTGAAGTGGATTTAACAAGTGACATCAATAAGGTATCATAGCTTTCATCTGGATTCTCCTGGTCAGTCTATGTCATGGAAAGAGCAGTTATTCATAATGTTTTGTATACTCAGTGTATACTTGTTTCATTTTTATTAATAATCTTTAAGAATATATATACATATTTCTTCCACTTTGACATTACAGAGTATTTTGTGTAGATCGCTAACAATTAAATCTATTTCAATCCAATATTTTAACACAATAAAATGTGAAGAAATCCAAGGCGGGTGAATACTTATTGTCACGCCCTGACCTTAGAGAGCTTTTTATGTCTCTATTTTGGTGTGGTCATGGTGTAATTTGGGGTTCTTTTTTCTGTTTTGTATTTCTTTGTTTTGGCTGGGTATGGTTCTCAATCAGGGACAGCTGACTATCGTGGTCTCTGATTGGGAACCATACTTAGGAAGCTTTTTCCCTCCTATGTTTTGTGGGTAGTTTTTTTCCGTTTAGTGTTCTGCACCTGACAGGGCTGTTTCGGTTTCGTTTATTCACTTTGTTATTTTGTTCTAGTGTTCAGTTTAAATAAAAGTCATGAACACTTACCACGCTGCGCTTTGGTCCGATTCTTCCTCATTGGATGACGACTTATAATTCATACAGTTTCTTGACTGTGTCCAGCTCGCTGATAATCACTGAAATTAAAGCTAGACAGTAAGGGAGCATAAATAGTCCCCCCAAAACAGCGATAGAAGACATATTTCCTTTGCTTAAAAAAAATTACACATTTTCAGTGTGGCCCCCAGGGCAACATTAGTTTGACACCCCTGCTTTATATTGTACATTGTGGCCACCTTAAAGTCATTTCTAAACCTTACACTTTCCATGGTTATGTTTTTAATGATTTGATCTAGTATACTACACTATGATTCTTTAAAAAAGCCCTGCAAATTGCCCCACTATCATGCCATTCATATTCCTATGAAAAGGACATGGGTCTGCAGTGTGGTTCTTTCAGGGAAACCAACACAGGGGTGTCCCACTGAGCCACAGCCTTTGTAAATACACCATGAGCCCAGAGACCACGAAAGCTTTATGTGTGCCCAGTGAAACCCATATCAAACTGATTGGGGTGTATGTGATCTTGAACAAAGACTCTATGTGATCTCTTGTGACAGAAGTCACAACACACACACAGGCACATACACCAAGAACGAGAAAGAGAGAAGGGGTGAAAGATTGAGAGAAAGAGATGTAATTTTGCTTCCATTGAAAATGAAATAAATCCAATCCATACAGTATATTCTGCTAGTATGCTGTTACAGCAACATTGGCTGCCTTTTTCAAAGATTGAAGGTCTCATCAATTGCTCAACATCATAATCAAAAGATATCTGCTTTCATTCTATCACGTATGACTAAAGTGCTGGGAAAACAACGTACTGTACAGTTTTTTGTTTTTATCTATTTACTTCGCCCCAACGTCAAGCTGTAGTGTCCACTTCCCTATCAACTGTTGTCAAGGGAATACTGTGACATTACACTATGTTCTAAGTTCTCACTGAATGGGAAGTACCATCCATATGGAAAAATAAAAACAAAAAAAAGAATTAAAATTTATTTTTACATAAATTAAATACTTTACATGTGAAAAATAATGAATTGGCCCAAAAATGATTTATTTTCATTTGTTTAATACATTTTGAATACATAAAAATATATATTGAAATTTAAAAGCCTGTTATATGAAATGAAGTGCCGTTTAATATAGACCACATGTAGAATTAAATAAATCAGATTTTTTTATATGAATAAAGACTTGCTAAAGTGCAAAAATTAAGCATTTTGACACATCCCTCCATGCACCCTCGGTGACTTCTAAGAAGATTCTAACCCACTTACCACCAAGTTTTCACCATAATTGTAAATCCATAGTTATTTTGTTGCTTTGACAAATTTGTTTCTGAAGATTATTATTTATTTAATGTGATTAGTGATTCATTTTAAGGTCAACCCTGTTACGTGAACTGTACTCTCGTTTCAATATGGTGAAACTATTCCTTTTTACATTAATTCTAAACGAAACATTGAACATCCAATATTCAAATCATGGTGGAAAAAGTAGGTGAGCTGGTTCTACTCTTTTTTGCCATTTTCTGGTGTTTTGTGGTGAAAAACTGAGCAGGTTGAGCATGACACGTCAACCCTGTTACAGGCTAGAAACGTTTTAACAATGTGAATCTTGCATTAAATTGCCCCTCCCTGTTGCATACAACAAAATGTCATTCCCCCTGTCAGAAGGGGATTCACGGCTGATTTAACTAGTAATTACCAGTTGGCGGGCCGTTCAAGTGGATTTTTCCCAGATGTGGTATATTCCCACTTCCCACTTGGTTATAAACACAGCATAACACCGCTAATCATCTACTGTAGAGCTGTATAATACCAATAATTGGAAGCACAAGACTTGGACCTACAATGTGACATATTGTGGAGTGTTGTATGATGTATAGATTTGTATAAATTGAAACAAAATAAAACATTTAATAATAATAAAAACAGCCTGGTGCCTGGTCTCACAAGATTGTTTTTCATGATTTAATCAAGAGAGACACTTACTATAGTACTTTTTTTCTCTCTTAAGATGGGGAAACTTGTTTTTTAGGAAGTTGAACATGTGCTCTTTATGACAGGATGTAAAAATGTGTAATTTACCTTATATCCCTGCCAAAGTTTTGGTTTGGTGGCCCCAAAAAATATCCCCATTGATCAATACCTAACGAGTTATTTAAGAAACCACTTTGGCCACCATGTAGACTAGATGTCATAGCAATGCATTTCTGGAATTTTGTCAGGCATTACATACATTTTCATTTATGCTAAAAATGCATCTACTTCTACTTCAAATACATTTTACGTGACTTAAATATATTTCTTTCAATATGGGCACTGTATACACAGTACAGTGGCTTTATGATAGCTAGCTTGCATGTAATTTCTGGCAAACACATTGCCTAAAGTGGGCCGAAACAGCCTGGTATGTCAGCTACTCTCCAAAACTACAACTTTTGTGGGACACAGTCATTCATAACCATTATAGTGATGTCTGCAAAGATGGCAAAAATAAATGTTATAGAGAGAGAGAGTGCATGCTGCTGAGTACAGCGGGGAGAGTTTAATAGTGATTGAGAAGAAGGAGCGGGACTTGATTTATGGCCTATCAACTGATAGCAGTTTTTCTTGCAGATAGCCATTGCTCAACATTGGGACTGTAGGACATGATCTAATTGTTGAGTGTATCAGTCTTGTTACATTATCCCCCAAGGCTCTCCAGGCCTTTATTTCCTTGTAATAAAATGTTAAATTGTTGATCTGCTGCATATAGCTGTTTTGTTACTAAGGCAGTGGTGTTTTTCGCAGCTTGTACAGACAGTAATGTAATCCCATAGAGAGCAAACTAAGTTATTTTGTAATCAATGAAGAAAGATTTATGTTTGTATTTAATGTATCAAGTGAATGCATAACAGATTGCCCTCATAAAGTGCTGTGTGAAGGGCATTATAGACCAGCAGAGAATACCATTTTTGTTTTACTGTTTTAAATCTCTTTATATGGAACATTGCAGAAATTATGCTTTAGGGGTTTGGTAGTACTCAAAGTAAAAACAATGCAAATGCTATTTATTTTTGCATAAGTAAAGTCGAATGCATGCAAGTCATTGTTGTTTTATTGCGTTTATTCCTTTGACACATTGACAAGTGAAAATGCAAACGAAGATTTTTCCTCCTCTGGCGTGTCACAGAAGAAAACAAACGTTGCTTTGCTTGCATTCATTATTCCGAAATAGACGAGAAGGCAGTTCTTGTGAAGAAGTCTTAAAAAATTCCTTTCAGAATTCCCTTTCTTCCCTGCCATTCCCTACTCCAGTAATATAACCATTTTATTTACCACAGAACTGTAACCTTCATTTATTTGGATTGCAATACAAGTAGATGCAAACATGAGGGATGCAGTGTTATGGAGGTTTAAACAGGGGGCATCTCATTAGACTTTTTATATTCAGTAATAGGGATGGTGTTGTTGTGTTATTCTGTTTTGGTTGTCGCCCTTTTGTGTTTTGGCCACTGCAAGAGAGTGTTGTCATTACTTTCTTGGCAAGCACACTTCTCTTGGACCAATTTCGATGTCTCGTCTAAGTTAGAAAGCAGAACCCATTCTGTAAATTAATTCAGATATTAAGAATAAATCACAGCAGCTTTGAATTTTCCTCATAAAGCCTCCCCAAGTTGTGAATTCATGACATCCCAAAAACGTTTTCCCATGAAGCCTTGATGATATCATCTGAGATTATCAGCAGGGCAAGATGACACAACCTATTCATCATACTTAATTTGGAGTGAACATGTCCAAGAGTCCCTCCTCAACCTAACCCATGGAGAACATTCACAAGATGGAATCATCTATGTGTAAGCAGGGGTATAATCAAAGTCGCATTTAAGATATGATTTAGAAATAAACAAGAAACTCCTAGTCACTGACCAAGAAACCGTAAAACCCCCCACAAAAAAAATCAGCGAGTAGCAGCAGACGTTTATTATCTATGCATAGTCACTTTTCAAATTACCTCGACCAACCTGTACCCCTGCACATTGACTGGGCACCGGTACCCCCTGTATATAGCATCATTATTGTTATGTAGGACCATGTCCCAGGACTACCTGACATGATGACTCCTTGCTGTCCCCAGTCCACCTGGCCATGCTGCTGTTCCAGTTTCAACTGACCTGAGCCCTAGGACCATGCCCCAGGACTACCTGACATGATGACTCCTTGCTGTCCCCAGTCCACCTGGCCATGCTGCTGCTCCAGTTTCAACTTCCACTTGACTGTGCTGCTGCTCCAGTTTCAACTGTTCTGCCTTATTATTATTCGACCATGCTGGTCATTTATGAACATTTGAACATCTTGGCCATGTTCTGTTATAATCTCCACCTGGCACAGCCAGAAGAGGACTGGCCACCCCACATAGCCTGGTTCCTCTCTAGGTTTCTTCCTAGGTTTTGGCCTTTCTAGGGAGTTTTTCCTAGCCACCGTGCTTCTACACCTGCACTGCTTGCTGTTTGGGGTTTTAGGCTGGGTTTCTGTACAGCACTTTGAGATATCAGCTGATGTACGAAGGGCTATATAAATAGATTTGATTTGATTTGATTTATGTAAATGTATTATATTAATTTTTGATTATTTAGATATTTTTACTTTATTTTATTTAGTAAATACCACATTAACTATATTTCTTCAACTGCATTGTTGGTTCAGCACATGTGACAAATAAAATTTGATTTGAGCAGCAGAGAGGAGACCTGGTCTACTTACCAAATTGTACCCTATTCCATATCTGGTGCACACTGTGAGCCCTGGTTAAAACTAGAGCACTATATAGGGAATAGGATGCCATTTGGGATGCAACCCAGGTCTCTTCTCTGCTGCTCATCCTGTGTCTGTTAGTACAAGTAGCTAGGCGAAGTGCATAAACAAGCTGGTTGTTGGATGTTGGTAAACTCTATTCTAGAATTGAATGCATAGTAATTATGTTTGTGTTCTGATGTAAATGTATTGCTGCAAAGTCTAGTCTTGATGTATTATAGACATTAATTCCAGCAGCATTACAGCCCACTCTGGTCAATTACACTCTGGAAAATAAAACAGTAAAACAATAAACCATAATTATGGATATATTATGGATACAGTATCTATACGAAGACTGTGCTTGATCTAAATCCCTGCAAGAAAAGCCACTGTCTGACACCCAGTTAATCAAGTGTCCATTGTCTAGGTAGCATACCTAGACAATGGGTCTCTCATCCCGTGACACTATTTATTTGGTTGCAGCAGATTATCCCTCTTTAAGATTGTCCTACGGAAGGTCGAGGGACTTGATCTCCAAATGCCTTTGATATGGCAGAGAATCAGTCAATTATTTTGAAGCGGTGCAGCGGCCAGGGATTAAGTGATTTTGGAGTGCAGCAGACAGACAGTACCAGGGCTGCTTTAGCCTGTGAGACTTTCACAAACAGTGCAGCACGTCAGGGCTGATTGCAGTGGCACCGGGGTAGATAAGTCAGTCTTACTATCATCCTGCCTAAGCTAGGGGTGCCAAATTACAACTTCAGCCTTAAAACCCCTCTGAGTTTAGTTAAAGGATGTCTTAAGCCAGAGCAAGGAGAAAAAAACATATTGTGAATTGCAGTCTTCATGCAATTCAGTTCAATAAGGCCAGGTGTACACTACATGATTTTGGCCCCAATTTAGCTGTCCCAAACTAGTTTTAAGATCGGAGACAAAATCCCCATGTCATTGCCTACTCAGGGCATGTGGCCATCACCGACACTTGTTTAATGTGAGCGGGTCAGAGATGCAATCTGAGAGCTCCGGATCTCATCTTTGAGCAGTCCCAGACCTGAAATTTTCAAACGTTGATTTTATTGGCACAAATGCTCGTGTAGTGTGAGATGTGCAACGACAAGTTTTTAGAACGGTGATCAGCAATAGCCAATGATAGCTTGCCAGGGAAAAAAACCCAGTGAGATGACGTTGTTTCACATCACCCAGAATGTGTGGACTCTCGAGCAGGAGCAATTACTACTAGTATGCGTTGGTACTTGCCTTTAACCAAAGCGTCAAATCGTTACAGATCTGAGGTTCACAAGCAATGTTATTAAATTCAAAATGGTGGCTAGATATTTCAACTCTGTATGGCAAGTTTGAATGTCTGACTGAATGTTTATGAGGCTGCTTTGAGCCACAACTGGTTGCTACATTTATTCTTATCACATTTTTTTTTGCGAGACAGCATGTCATTGAGAATCCTCGCGACCAAGTAAAGAATATTTTAGTGTGTGACCACCGTCTGTGCCACATCGTTTAGTGTGCTCACCATTACGTTGGCAACACAAAAAACTACAGGATAGATGGTTGTTTAACATGAGAGGCTCATTGCTGTTAGGATTTTGAATGTCGTGTAGTCTCCACCCGGCTTAAGTCTAGGAGTTGCGTGTCCTCTGTCTTTTACTGCTGTCAGAATCCTCCCTCCCTAGTAACTAGGATGTTCTGACAGATTTACAAGAGCCATAATTTAAATGTATTCCTGCCGGGTCATTGATCCATTCACCACACGAATGCTGTGTGTAGTTGCAATAAAAAGTGTCTGCCCGACATTGAAACATTGGCATAAATCTCAAAAAGAAAGACATTTTTAATTGATTTTTCTTTCATTCATATCCTAATACACTCATGAAAAGAGACGTTTTCCAAACACAACCCATCATGAGATTAAAATGGTCAGATGTAGCTTCAGGAGCGAAGCGAAGTAAAAGATTGACAATTGGTAATAGCGGGCTATGTCAAGGGACATAAAACTCTATAATTCAAACATGCTCTACTCCTGGTACCACTACCAACGTAGCTCTTCCTTCTCAACTCCATCCCTCTTTCATTCTCATCAATTTCTCCCGAGCTCTTAGCTCTATGATTTATGACACGCTCCCATGCAATTAATAACAACGCAAAGCATCCTTACCTTGCCCACGTACTGTGGGTCTGACCCCATGTACTCCTCCAGCACAAAGAACTGGTTCCATACCCAGCCCCTCTTGACTCTCTGAAACCCAGATGCCCCATTTCTCATCGGGCCCACCAGGCTCCTGGGATGCTCCTTTCCCAGACTCCCCCTGCTCAGCGGTGCGCCTGGCGGGCGTACAGGAGACAGGGAGCCTTTGTCGAAGACAAACCAAAGGAACAGTAGCAGGCAGTTCCTTGTAAGCATTGGCGGTCTGTGAGTTTGAGGTCTCCAAGTTAAAGTCCCAACAAATGGAAAGCCAGATCACAACTGAAAGAGGAAGGGATGCTGAAACCGTGGTGAAGGAATGGACTGGACACAGCCAAGATTATGAGCCGCTGGCCAGGGTGGGTCGCCTGTCACGTTCAACGATTAATGGAGCTCATCACCTGGAGGAGAGAAATCAGAAAGAAATGTTAAGCTCCTTCGCCTGTATCCTTTATCTCTGTCACCTGTTGAATAATGTTAATAGGCCCCAATTACACAACACACAGAAAAGAATGCTTGTGTCAAAAGAGAGCAACTAATTTTGAAGAAAAACTTTCTGCATTTTTGGTCAAAATGTCACCTTGAGTATAACAGAGTATGGAAAGAAATGACTATGGATGATCTTATAATTATGCCATAACAATCACAATTCTGTAATTTGACAGCTATACACACCTTTTATTTATTTACATTTTTTAATTAACTAGGCAAGTCAGTTAAGAACAAATTCTTATAAGACAACGACTGCCTACCCAGGCCAAACCTTGACGATGCTTGGCCAATTGTGCGCTGCCCTATGGGACTCCCAATCACGGCCGAATGTGATACAGCCTGAACTCAAACCAGGGACTGTAGTGAGGCCTCTTGCACTGAGATGCAGTGCTTTAGACCGCTGCGCCACTCAGGAGCCCGAGTGAATGAACACTTTGGAGATTAACAACAAATATTTCAACTCCCAGCTCCCGTCCAATTGAATATTTTATTTGTCCCGATATTATATTTTCTACCTACTTTACTGTTTCCACTGTATTTTCATTGAAATGCCATTCAAGCTATTGGAGCTGGTTTAGAATTCCAAATGCGGGTGTGTGCCTATCTGAAAGTAGAAGATTAAATGTGCCATACATGCTTGAATGTATATCTATTTTTCTATCATTCCTGCTTTACCCATCCAGGATATTTGTTAAATAATGTAACAAAGTGCATAGTAGAAGTGTCCTTTTCAGCAAGCATCACTTGATACCTGTTGCCTCCTGATAGTTTCAAAAGCTCTTGATAATAGCCTTTTGAAGTGAACACATGCCAAAGGTACAATCTTATCATGTTTCCAGGTTTGCACGGACCACACCATAGGTTAGCAGGTGGCTACTACCTATGATGGAATAGAGAAACTATGCATTTTCTTTTATCACAGACCTTCATGGTGAAATAATACATCAAAGGTCTAAATTCACACCAACCGTAAGGAATAAAGATTGCGACATAATTTATAAAACGAACAGTAGATTTCCCTTCTTTTGTTATAAAAGGGAGCCGCCACAATTTAATTGAGGATGTCTATTTTTGGCAAAGCAGTGTGCCACATAAAAACAACTTGAAGAATAGAGGCCATTACTTGTTCCACTGCCTCCCAAATCATTCCAATTACACATTGGAATGAAAAGTTGTTGTGCATCCCAAATAGCACCCTATTCCCTTCATAGTGAACTATTTTTGGCCAGAGCCCTATGGACACTAAATAGGAAATAGCGTACCATTTGGGATACATCTGGAGTCTTCTCCCCAAAAAAACTAAATAAACCCATCAGATAAGCTATCTGCTGTTCTGTGCACTTAAATAACAGTCTGTGTGCAATTGGATGTGGGCTTAGTAGACCTCGGCGATGCCCGATTAAAAACAAAAAACACAACATATCAGACCAGTGTCAACAATAACAGAAAGAAAACATATCAAACCAGTGTCAACAGAGAAAGCCAATACTGTGTTTGTTTTCCAGTGTCTCTCATTCCTCCAATTATCACAGTCCGGTATTCACATTAACTAATACATGAGAAATATTATTTAATCCTGCTTTCATATCACCCACGCTAAGAAATGCTTTACAACGCTTATCCAATCAACATGGCCATGCGCTAGTAGTGTAGTTTAATTGCATTGTGTTAACTTAAAATTTGTATACGAAGTACAATAATGAATTGAAATACCCTCGATCCTAAGCGAATATGTTAACACAAAAAATATATATATAATATGCTGTATATTTAACACAAACTATACGTTGTTCATAAAGCCTTATTTTGAGGGCCTAGTTGGTCCCTAATACATGGGCCTGAAACTTCTACACATCACTTTGAACCAAAGCTACACCCATCATTATCATTTTTCCTGGTTGGTAGTTTCCTCAAAAAAAGCAGGGAATCTGAAATCCTTTGACAGGCAGGAGTTTTGAGGTATAATTATGTACTCATTGCTGAAGCTACAAAGAATGACCATAAAGAGTACCATTACACTGAGAATTGTAATACAATGGACTGAAACTCATAGTTTACAGGCTACGTCAAGCCTGCTCATCACATGCTGGTTTGCAAGCTGATATATAATTTACTTTGGAATCCAGCCAGTGTGGGGATTTTCAACTTTTATTATTTTCAATCACATGTATTCAAGCGGTTTGCTTTTCTAGAAAATGGATACAACAACCATGTCTCTGTCACTAACAAATACAGTCATGGGTGGTAAATATAATTTACTCGAAAAGCAAGACACTCTTGGAAATATTTGAAAAAGGCTTTACTCTAAGCAGTGTGGTAAGTTAACATTGTTCCGGTGTCTATATGGGTTCACAGACAACACTTTCAGTGTTGGTTTAACACTCAGTGTAAAATTATTGTTGTTTTTTTACACTGGAGAATTTGTTGTGTAGATATTTATGTATTAGCTCAGAACCCTTTACCCACAAACAGTACATTTACGTTGAACTTGACAATCTTCAGTATATGTGCTGTACATTATCCAATTGAATCCAGATGGACAGCACCCTGAATAAAATAACATTTGAGCTAATTAGGCCCAATCATGAAACCAGTTAAGCAATTAAAAGATTGGATTTCACAAAACCTAGAAAATACAAACAAAATACTGTTGTTCTGGGCAAGTGGGACAAATCATTTTAACCCAACTTTAGCAATATATAAATGAGTGAACAATTGATTTGATTACAGAGCCGTATAAATGAGAATTAACCGAATGTGTTCATTGCCAATCATAAATTGAGTAACCATTAACATCATTTATACCATGGGAAAACCATTTAAAACACTCAAGCGTTCAACTGTAAGTTGCTGAAATACTTTATGCTTCAACTGAGCTAAGGTCTTGTTACAATGTGATGAAATGCAATGGTGCCGATATAAATGTTAATATTTTCTTGTAGTAGCATTTAAGCCATTGGATGCCAAAATAATAAACTAGAAGTCAATAATACACCCGTATTAAGAGTGGGAGTAGGAGTAAAAGCCATGGGAAATATACTCTGAATTGTTCATCAACAAAGGAGACAACTTAGTTTAGGATGATTCAACACCTGTCACACAAACTCTCTTTTGTTCCTTCCTAATGTAGTTATGAGTGATATAATAACGTGAGCACCGAGACTTTAATTGCATAACCACAACCCTCATTGACATCATTGTCTTTGATTAATTTCATAGACTTGTAACATTGGCGTCAGCGGGAGCATATTATACCAAGGTTACACCCCCATACACCCGGGCATTCAAGTTGAAACTGTCACTGCAGTATCTTAAAAGTCTAAAGTAATCTGCAAAGTTCCCTTGCAGAATCAGGAGGAACTATCTCGTTGAGGTCAGCCCATTGATCAGACAGGTCACTCCTTATTTAACAGAGACATAATGGGAAATGACTGTTCCCATAATTCCTGAGAATTTTGTCTACGCTCCGCTGTGCGTTCCTGGAGGGCGCTTGATGCATATTTAATGAGATAAGTTCATTAGCATGTGTCGGCCCTCGGTGCCAAGCCTTGACCCACCGTGTCTGCCTCAGATAACACCACGCAGCCGGCTGACAGCATTCTCACACATCACCTCCCATAATCAAAGAACATATGGCTCACCGAGCTGCTGGCGCAGATTGGGAACCGTAAGAGACTCCCTCGGAAAGTTACTAGTTGTCAAGGCCGTCGTAAACATGACAAACAGATAAACGGTATTGACTCTGGCAGAATGAAAAAAAGAGAACTGTTATTGGGTTGAAGTTCTCCTTCTGCATATATTTAATTTTTTATGATGTGGAGGGTAATATTTTAATTGTGTCACCACCACAGGTGCGTTGCTTGGTGACATGAGTGTCGTCCTGAGGTGCAGAGAAGTCAAAGTTGTTTTAATAAGGTTAAGGACACGTCTGGACCAGATTCAAGAGTTTGAAAACAAGACATGACTCTCAGATGTCTTGTAATTTTGTTTATATTACAAAGTTTGGCCATGGTTCTAAGGGGACAGGTGTCAAACACTTTTCATAATATGATATTTAGGTGTACCATTATATGGTGGTAGCTCAATACACACTGTCATTTCTGTATAACAAATTTTACCAGATTCGGAAAACAAGGCATCTGTTGCAAGCCATAACTTCACAGGAGAGCCTTTTGAATATTTTTTGTATCAGAGTGTGTTTTATGGCAGAAATGCCTTCTCAAACATGTCAACTTTAATGTGCCTTAATAACAAATGTGTATGCCATCTGTAAATATGAATACAATTGTTAAATTACGAGCCTTGTTGGTTAAGCCACAAAAAAAGTAAGCAACCTTCCCACTAGCCATGATTGGGCTGGACATGCCGAGACAGGAGTTCAGATTGGTCTGCCATACAGATGGCTTCTGTCTATTTGAACTTGTCAGTCTGTGTTGGTAATTCTGACAAACGCCGCTTGTTTAAAAATGTATTGTGTAGTAGAGCTGCATAAGTGTTGCTATCCTCTTTCTGGAGGATCAAGTTTTGAAAACAGTGGAATTAGAGTATGATAGTTAAAGAGATGGAGAAAAAAACAGTATCCGGATTAACTCTTCAAACTAAGGGCAACCATGGTAGGGCATTCCTGACAGGGAGACGGGTGCATCATGTATGATAATGTATACAAGTCAGATAGTCTAGCATTAGCTAGCTACATTTTCAGATATTAGACGTTTATAATTTTGACAGAAAGTGGTTTCATTTCAAGCTAAAGTGTACTGTTAGCTAGCTTGATATAGTTAGCTGGCTGGCTCCCTAGCTGAAGTTATTATTCATTTGCTTTTCTAGTTAGAGCTTAATGTTAGCTAGCTAACATTGAACCTGGTTGGTGAGCTCCATGGACTGTGGCATTGTGACTTTGTTCATTGTTGTTTAAATAGCTAACGTTAGCTGGCTGGCTCGTTAGCTGATGTTACGTGACATGTGTACAACACCTGTTGAATATGGCCGGTGTCAGTAAATGTCTGCAAAAAATGCATAATTCAATTATTGCCAGCACAGCTGGTTAGGCTATTTTCATCTTATCCAGAGGTAAACAAATGATCGGCCAGAGCGTCAAGTGTGAGCTCCGAGAGAGCTCCGAGATGGTTGGGGCATAAGCTTGAGGGTGTGAACAATGGTGAATGGGTGTAGACAAGGAAGAGTTCTTCACTAGATACCAAAACAGTTAAAGGCAATTTTCTCAAAAGTGAGTTTACAAGTTGATTAACTTTCAAAGCAGAATTACTTTCCCATTGTTCCTCAAATGCAATGTATGATATACCATGTTGTAGCTCTGAGTCTCTACTTTTATCCAATGTAAAAAAAACACAATTTCGAATTTTACTTACTTAAGTCTGTCTCTATCTCTCTCTCTCTCTACGATGCTCTGCATGAAAGTGTATACCAATTTGCTTTGTGTCAATCTGAGCTTGTTCATGTCAGTGCCGCATACTCATCTTGGTGCAGAACACAATGCTGCATAACAGCTGATTAAGGTGCTTTTTATGCACTGAAATCTCATCTGGTAATGACAGCAGATGTTTCAGGGTTCGACAAACTCAGCATAATGCTTAAGGCACAGAGTGAGAAACTGTAGGGAAGCTGTGGCTGGTGGGCTGGCACAACCCATACTGAATAAATATGAACAGGCATTCAGAGACACGACCCAAATAAGGAGAAAAACACCTCCAACATCAGTGGAGAGTGTAGCCAGTGCAGTCGTGTTTACATCGGCCAGACCAAAGCAGGTCTTAATATTCCTGGGAGCCTCAGGGACTATAGGAGGAGAACATAGCATTGGTGGAAAGGTAAAGAAGACAGGAAAGGAAAGGTAGTCAAAGAGAGAAAACATGTCAGAGGAGGGAGGACAAACTACCTGGAGGGTGAGAGGATGGGGAAGGTAATAAAAATGGACTAACAACTCTCCAGCCAGGCTTCATAAATAATCAGGGAGTAAAGGGCCCAAAGGGCTGTGGTCAAAAGTAGTGCTCTATTTAAGTGATAATGCCCTCGAAGCTGGTGTTGGGAGGATATATTGGCACGGATGTTGTTAACTGTGCCAATTTACATTATCCTCTAAACACCAGCTTCAAGGGCATTATGACTTTAAACACTTTTAATATCACTTTTAATGGGTTAACAAGATATTTAAATAATGATTGACATATTGTCATTAAAAACGTTATTTTGATTAATTTATTCATACTATTTTATCCTTCCACAAGATATAGTCCTGACAAAAATCTAGGCTTGCTACACAAGCCGGCTGGTCGCTGGTTTTATTGGTTCCATTGCCAGAGACGTGACCCAGATGTTTGTTCTAAATGTTCCATTGCCATACTGGCTTGCAATGTTCTTATCCCTTGCTTGCTAGCTAGCAAACTGCGGCTAACTTACAGTCAAGTCAAACAGTGCAGCCAGAACAACAACGAAGTAGCTTCATTTGCATTTGTTTAAGCTGTTTTCCAGTGACATTTACATCCATAACAATGAGGTAATGATGCTCGATTTCACCTGGCATAGAAAATCTGCTCTCTAATTAGGACAATGTTGTTCAGAGGAGCCAGCCACAACGCAGCTAACACAATCACTTCAAACTGCAGCTGGAAAGACTTCAAACTAGCTGTACTTTGTTAAGTTATACCTGTTTCTATTGATGGTTCTTGATGGAAACCTGGCACCATCCCTACAGTTAAGCACGGTGGAGGCAGCACCATGCTGTGGGGATGTTTTTCAGCGGCAGGGACATGGAGACTAGTCAGGATCGAGGGAAAGATGAACGCACATCCTTGATGAAAACCTGCTCCAGAGCGCTGAGAACCTCAGACTGGGGCAAGGGTTCACCTTCCAATAGGACTACAACCATAAGCACACAACCAAGACAATGCAGGATTGGCTTCGGGACAAGTCTCTGAATGTCTTGTGGCCCAGCCAGAGCCCGGGACCTGAACCTGATCGAACTTCTCTGGAGAGACCTGATAATAGCTGTGCAGCTATGTTCCCCATCCAACCTGACAGAGCTTGAGAGGAACTGCAGGGAAGAATGGGAGAAACTCCCCAAATACAGGTGTGCCAAGCTTGTAGCATCATACCCAAGAAGACTCAAGGTTGTAATCGCTGCCAGAGGTGCTGCCAAAGGTTCCAAAGTACTGAGTAAAGGGTCTGAATACTTATGTAAATTCCATATACATTTTTTATTTTTAATACATTCGCAAACATTTCTTTGCGACCTACATATTGCTAATGCTTATTGAATATTTACATAGACTTTAGAGTATGTCTTGAGGGTACACGGTGGGTAGTTAAACAAATGACTCTGAAACGTAGAGAGTCCATATGTCATCATGGCCTAATATTGGCATGTTGAGTTGCGGTAGCTCGAGAAGTTGTAGAGATAGTAAAGGGTGTTGTACGTGTTATATAACAGTATTAATTTTACCAATTTAATTGCAGCAGTTTGAGTAAATTACCATGCAAACATCCATACGACATATATTCCCATAAGACATTTTTGATATTTGATATTTTAATCAGAAATCACATGATTTCACCTGTGAAAAATCACATAATTTTGCACTTGAAATGTCACGTGAAATAATGTGAAAACCCAAGAAGACTCGAGGCTGTAATCGCTGCCAAAGGGGCTTCAACAAAGTACTGAGTAAAGTATCTGAATACTTATGTAAATGTGATATTTCAGCTTTAATTTGTAATACATTTGCAAAAATTTCTAAAACCGAGTTTTTGCTTTGTCATTATGGGGTATTGTGTGTAGATTGATGAGGCATTTAAAAAACTTTTTTTTTAATGAAAAGCCTATAATGTAACAAATGTGGAAAAATGTCAAGTGGTCTGAATACTTTCCAAATGCACTGTATTACTATGCTTTCAATCATCTAAAAGCACAAACATGTTCCAATGGCAAGACCATGTTTGATTTTATGTGTAGTTATCATCTAAATGTCTTAACTGTTCTTTCAACAATTTAAAACCACCACAAGGTTTAAATGGGAATAAAATATCAGATATTTAGTACTTGTACAACAATTTAGGCCTAGATTCAATCAGATCAAGAGTCAATCGGCTATAGCCGAAACCTGCATAGCTGATGTTTTTGGCGGTGTCTGTGGTGTAACTGCATCAAATCGGTGAGCAGCTGTCTAATCAGTGAGCAGCTGCTCTTGAACATTGTCACAAAGCCACACCCATCCCACTCGCATTAGATGTTCAGAATGAGAAAGGCTATATAGAAAGAATGACACTCAAATTGAAAATCATTAAATTAAATTATGAGGGTTTTTATCATCCAAATCGTGGTGTAGATTACATCTCACATTCCAATGTTCTATAACAGAACGTCTGTTTCATCGAAAAGCGCAGGAAAATCTGATCACTGGAAAAAAATATCCATGTGCCACTTCAACCCATTGTTAAAGGTGAACCGTATTAAATGAGGCCGAGGTTGCAGTACCTACAGCTTCCACAGGATGTATAGAGTCTTCTCATTAGATTCGGATTTGATTCTTGGTAGAACCGACCAAAGGGAACCGATTCCCTCCGACCACCAACTTGATGTATTGGCCCGGTGTTTTTCCGGACATTTTTTCCAGACGACCAGCTATCGAATTTACATCGCCTCCTGATGATTTTTATCGCTTATTAACGTGTACTAATACCTAAAGTTGCATTAGAAAAGTATTTCGAAGTGTTTTGTGAAAGTTTATCGTCGACTTTTTAACTTTTAAAAAATGACGTTACGTTATGAAACGCTATTTTTTTCCGTTTATCACACAGTCTTCATAGATCGATATCTAGGCTATATATGGACTGATTTAATCGAAAAAAAGACCCAGTATTGATTATGGGACATCAAGGAGTGCCAACAAAGAAGATGGTCAAAGGTAATGAATGTTTTATATTTTATTGTGCGGTTTGTGTAGCGCCGACTATGCTAATTCTTTTGTTTACATCCCCTACGGGTCTTTTGGGGTGTTACATGCTATCAGATAATAGCTTCTCATGCTTTCGCCGAAAAGCATTTTAAAAATCTGACTTGGTGCCTGGATTCACAACGAGTGTAGCTTTAATTCAATACCAAGCATGTGTATTTTAATGAACGTTTGCGTTTTAACTAATACTATTAGCGTTTAGCGTAGCGCATTTGCATTTCCAGAGCTCTAGTTGGGACGTCTGCGTCTCAAGTAGGAGCAAGAGGTTAAAGTATACTTCACTATTTATAATTGACAAGTTTTGCTTTTAATTCACTACATTCCTAAAGAAAATATTGTACTTTTTACTCCATAAATTTTCCCTGACACCCAAAGCACTTATTACATTTTGAATGCTTAGCAGGACAGGAAAATGGTCAAATTGTAACGGTTTTCTGTATGGGAAAGAGAGTCGGACCAAAATGCGGCGTGTAGATTGCGATCCATGTTTATTAAACTGAAGTAACACAAATCTAAATACAAACACTACAAAACAATAAACGTAATGAAAACCGAAACAGCCTAATACTGGTGCACATACACACAGAACAAGGACATCAAGACACTAAGGACAATCACCCACAAAACCCAACACCAAACAGGCTACCTAAATATGGCTCCCCCCCAAGGTGCGAACTCCGGCCGCAAAACCTGGACCTATAGGGGAGGATCTGGGTGGGCATCTGTCCGTGGTGGCGGCTCTGGTGCTGGACGTGGCTCCCACTTCACCGTAGTCTTAGTCCCCCACCTTGTCCGCTTCCGTGGCCTCCTCACCATGGCAACTCTTCTCAATGGACAGAGGGGCGGCAGCTCGGGACAGAGGGGCGGCAGCTCGGGACAGAGGGGCGGAAGCTCTGGACAGAGGGGCGGAAGCTCGGGACAGAGGGGCGGAAGCTCGGGACAGAGGGGCGGCAGCTCGGGACAGAGGGGCTCTGGCGGCCCCTGGCTGACTGGCGGCACTGGCGGCCCCTGGCTGACTGGCGGCACTGGCGGCCCCTGGCTGAATGGCGGCACTGGCGGCTCCTGGCAGACGGGCAGAGGGGCGGAAGCTCTGGACAGAGAGGGGACGGGGCGGAAGCTCGGGACAGAGGGGCGGCAGCTCGGGACAGAGGGCTCTGGCGGCCCCTGGCTGACTGGCGGCACTGGCGGCCCCTGGCTGACTGGCGGCACTGGCGGCCCCTGGCTGAATGGCGGCACTGGCGGCTCCTGGCAGACGGGCGGCACTGGCGGCGCTGGGCAGACGGGCGGCACTGGGCAGACGGGCGGCACTGGCGGCGCTGGGCAGACGGGCGGCACTGGCGGCGCTGGGCAGACGGGCGGCACTGGCGGGGCTGGGCAGACGGGTGGCTCAGGCGGCGCTGGGCAGACGGGTGGCTCAGGCGGCGCTGGAGAGGAGGAAGGCTCTGGTAGCGCCGGGGAGGCGGGAGACTCCGGCAGCGCTGGAGAGGAGGGAGCCCCTGTAAGGATGGACCGGAGAGACAGCCTGGTGCGGGGGGCTGCCACCGGAGGGCTGGTGCGTGGAGGTGGTGACGGATAGACCGGGCCGTGCAGGCGCACTGGAGCTCTTGACCACCGAGCCTGCCCAACCTTACCCGGTTGAATGGTCCCGGTCGCCATGCCAGTGCAGCGAGGTGGAATAGCCCGCACTGGGCTATGCAGGCGAACCGGGGACACCGTGCGCAAGGTTGGTGCCATATAAGCCGGCCCAAGGAGACGCACTGGAGACCAGATGCGTAGAACCGGCTTCATGGTACTTGGCTCGATGCTCACTCTAGCCCGGCCGATACGCGGAGCTGGAATGTACCGCACCGGGCTATGCACCCGCACTGGGGACACCGTGCGCTTCACAGCATAACACGGTGCCTGCCCGGTCTCTCTCGTCCCCCGGTAACCACAGGAAGTTGGCTCAGGTCTCCTACCTGGCGTAGCCATACTCCCTGTGAGCCCCCCCCCCCAAGAAATTTTTGGGGCTGACTCTCAGGCTTCCATCCACGACGCCGCGCTGCCTCCTCATACCAGCGCCTCTCCGCTTTCGCCGCCTCCAGTTCTTCCTTGGGGCGGCGATATTCTCCTGGCTGAGCCCAGGGTCCTTTACCATCCAATTCGTCATCCCATGTCCATTCTTCCAAGTAGTGCAGCCTCTCCCACTGCTGCTGCTGCTGCTCCTGTTTCTGCTGCATCTGTTGCTTCTCCTGCTGCTGCTTTTTCCGTTGCCCGTTACCACGCCGCTTGGTCCTGTTGTGGTGGGTGATTCTGTCACGATTTTCTGTATGGGAAAGAGATTCGGACCAAAATGCGGCGTGTAGATTGCGATCCATGTTTATTAAACTGAAGTAACACGAATCTAAATACAAACACTACAAAACAATAAATGTAACGAAAACCGAAACAGCCTAATACTGGTGCACATACACACAGAACAAGGACATCAAGACACTAAGGACAATCACCCACAAAACCCAACACCAAACAGGCTACCTAAATATGGTTCCCAATCAGAGACAATGACGAACACCTGCCTCTGATTGAGAACCATATCAGGCCAAACATAGAACTAGACAAACTAGACATGTAAACATAGAATGCCCACCCAGCTCACACCCTGACCAACCAAAACATAGAAACATACAAAGCAAACTATGGTCACATACTTATCAAGTGAACACGTGGTCATCCCTACTGCCTCTGGCCTGGCGGACTCACTAAAGACAAATGCACTTTTGTAAATAATGTCTGAGTGTTGGCATGTGCCCTGGCTATCCGGACATTTTTGTCTATGGCTGCCTGAGGCGGTTCTCAATCAGAGTCAGGTGATTATCGTTGTCTCTGATTGGGAACCATATTTAGGCAGCCATATTCTTTGAGTATGTCGTGGGTGATTGTCCTTAGTGGTCATGTCTCTGTGTTTGTTTGCACAAGATAGGCTGTTTCGGTTTTCACGTTACGTTTATTGTTTTTGTACTGGTTTTGTCTTCATTAAATATGTATCGAACTAACCACGCTGCATTTTGGTCCGACTTTCCTTCGACGGAAGAAAACCGTAACAGAATCACCCAACACACCAGGACCAAGCGGCGTGGTGACAGGCAGCGGCAGCAGGAGCAACCAAGGTTGGAATATACGACTTGGGAGGAAATAGACAGGTGGGCAGTCGACCAGAGAGAGTGCCGGAGCCCGCCTGGGATTCGCTGGAACAGTGCGAAGAGGGCTATAGGAGAATGGAGTTGAAGAGACAAGCACGGCGGCGCAGAAGGAAGCCCGAGAGTCAGCCCCAAAAATGTATTGGGGGGGGGGGCTCAGGGAGAGTGTGGCAGAGTCAGGGTTCAGACCTGAGCCAACTCCCCCTGTTTACCGTAAGGAGCCATGGATGTTATCGGAGCTATTGGCGAAGCTGAGTGCTGAGTCTGAGAGGGTCGAGGAATTATTGGACAGAATGGAGGAGTGTGCACGGATGGGAGATGAGGAGAGACTCGAGGAGCTGTTAATAGAATTGGGGGAGAGTGAAGAGAGAGAGCAGTTGATTTGGCGTAGTATGCAAGGCATTCGCCCTGAGGTGCGTGTCCCCAGCCCGGTACCACCAGTGCCGGCACCCCGCACCAGGCTGTCTCTCCGTCCCATCAACACAGGTGCTCCCGCCTGTCCGGCGCTACCAGAGTTTCCGCTCCTCAGTCCAGAGGCACCAGCGCTCCTCAGTCCAGAGGCGCCAGCGCTCCTCATTCCAGAGGCGCCAGCGCCCCTCATTCCAGAGGCGCCAGAGCTCCTCATTCCAGAGGCGCCAGAGCTCCTCATACCAGAGTTGCCAGAGCTCCTCAGTCCAGCGCTGCCAGAGCCTTCCTCTCCAGCGTTGCCAGAGCTTCCCGTCTGCCCAGCGCCATCAGAGTCGCTAGTCTGCCCAGCGCCGCCTGAGCCACCCGTCTGCCCAGCGCCGCCAGTGCCGCCAGTCTGCCCAGCACCGCCAGAGCTGCCAATCTGCAGGGAGCAGCCAGAGCTGCCAGTCTGCATGGAGCAGCCAGAGTTGTCAGTCTGCATGGAGCAGCCAGAGCTGTCAGTCTGCATGGAGCAGCCAGAGCTGCCAGTCTGCATGGAGCACCCAGAGCTGCCAGTCTGCATGGAGCAGCCGGAGCTGCCAGTCTGCATGGAGCAGCCGGAGCTGCCAGTCTGCATGGAGCAGCCGGAGCTGCCAGTCTGCATGGAGCAGCCGGAAATGCCAGTCTGCATGGAGCTGCCAGTCTGCATGGAGCAGCCAGAGCTGCCAGTCTGCATGGAGCTGCCAGTCTGCAAGGAGCTGCCAGTCTGCAAGAAGCTGCCAGTCTGCAAGGAGCTGCCAGTCTGCAAGGAGCTGCCAGTCTGCACGGAGCCGCCAGACCTGCCAGTCTGTAAGAAGCCGCCAGAGCTGTCAGTCAGCGTGGAGCAGCCAGAGCCGCCAGTCAGCATGGAGCAGCCAGATCTTTCAGTCTGTCAGGATCTGCCAGTCAGCCAGACTCTTCCAGATCTGCCAGTCAGCCAGACTCTTCCAGATCTGCCAGTCAGCCAGACTCTTCCAGATCTGCCAGTCAGCCAGACTCTTCCAGATCCGCCAGTCAGCCAGACTCTTCCAGATCCGCCAGTCAGCCAGACTCTTCCAGATCTGCCAGTCAGCCAGACTCTTCCAGATCTGCCAGTCAACCAGACTCTTCCAGATCTGCCAGTCAACCAGACTCTTCCAGATCTGCCAGTCAACCAGACTCTTCCAGATCCGCCAGTCAACCAGACTCTTCCAGATCCGCCAGCCAGGATCTGCCGGATCCAACTACCTGCCTGAGCTTCCCCTCAGTGCCGAGCTTCCCCTCAGTGCCGAGCTTCCCCTCAGTCCCGAGCTGCCCCTCAGTCCCGAGCTGCCCCTCTGTCCAGTGGGGTTCTGGGTGAGGACTACTAGGCCATGGTCGGCGGCGAGGGTGGACTATCCTAGGACGCGAGGGGGGGAACTAAGACATTGATAGAGTGGGGTCCACGTCCCGCGCCGGAGCCGGAGCCGCCACCATGGACAGACGCCCACCCGGACCCTCCCTATTGTTTTGATGTGCGTCCGGGAGTCCGCACCTTAGGGGGGGGAGTTGTGTCATGCCCTGGTCGAAGTATATTATGTTTGTCTTCATTTATTTGGTCAGGCCAGGGTGTGACATGGGTTATTGTGGTGCATTTTTGTCTTGGGGTTTTGTGGGGTGTCTAGCATAGTCTATGGCTGAGGCGGTTCTCAATCAGAGTCAGGTGATTATCGTTGTCTCTGATTGGGAACCATATTTAGGCAGCCATATTCTTTGAGTATGTCTTTGGTGATTGTCCTTAGTGTTCATGTCTCTGTGTTTGTTTGCACAAGATAGGCTGTTTCGGTTTTCACGTTACGTTTATTGTTTTTGTATAGTTCGTGTTTTTGTCTTCATGAAATATGTATCGAACTAACCACGCTGCATTTTGGTCCGACTCTCCTGCGACGGAAGAAAACCGTAACAACATTGTTGCAAAGGTACAAATTAAACATATGTTATCCTGTCTAGCGCAGGCGTTCCGCTAGCGGAACCCCCTCGACAACATTCCGCTGAAAAGGCAGCGCACGAAATTCAAAAATACTATTTAGAAATATGTAACTTTCACACATTAACAAGTCCAATACAGCAAATGAAAGATAAACATCTTGTTAATCTACCCATCGTGTCCGATTTCAAAAATGCTTTACAGCTAAAGCACAACATATGATTATGTTAGGTCGACAACTACTGTGATTATTATTATTTGACCATGCTGGTCATCTATGAACATTTGAACATCTTGGTCATGTTCTGTTATAATCTCCACCCGGCACTGGCCACCCCTCATAGCCTGGTTCCTCTCTAGGTTTCTTCCTAGATTTGGGCCTTTCTAGGGAGTTTTTACTAGCCACCGTGCTTCTACACCTGCATTGCTTGCTGTTTGGGGTTTTAGGCTGGGTTTCTGTCCTCACTTTGAGATATCAGCTGATGTATGAAGGGCTATATAAATATATTTGATTTGATTTAATCATGTTGTTAGATAATGTGCATATTTATATTTAAAAATCTCAGTTTACATTGGCACCTTACGTGCAGCAATGTTTTGATTCCCGAACATCCGGTGATTTTGCCGAAATACTCATAAAACATTGATAAAAGATACAAGTGTTATTCACAGAATTAAAGATAGACTTCTCCTTAATGCAACCACTGTGTCAGATTTCGGAAAAAGCATAATCTGAGAACGGCGCTCAGAACCCGAAAAAGCCAGAGGAATATCCGCCATTTTGGAACCAACAAAGTTAGAAACAACACCATGAATATTCACTTACCTTTGATGATCTTCATCAGAAGGCACTCCCAGGAATCCCAGGTCAACAATAAATTACTGATTTGTTCCATAAAGTTCCATCATTTATGTCCAAATTGCCACTTGTTGTTAGCTTGTTCAGCCCAGTAATCCATCTTCATGATGCGCAGGCACTTCATCCAGACAAAAACTCTAAAAGTTCCGTTACAGTCCTTTAGAAACATGTCAAACGATGTATGGAATACATCTTTAGGATGTTTTTAACATAAAACATCAATAATGTTCAAATCCGGAGAATTCCTTTGTCTTCAGAAAAGCACTGGAATGAGGTAACTCTGTTTGGAGACCAAGGCTCTCTGCCAGACCACTGACTCAAAGAGCTCTCATGATCCCCTCCTTTATAGTAGAATCCTTAAACCAGTTTCTAAAGATCATTGACATCTAGTGGAAGCCCTAGGAAGTGCAACTTTATCCATATCTCAATGTGTATTCGGTAGGCCAAGCTTTGAAAAATTATAAACCTCAGATGTCCCACTTCCTGGTTGGATTTTTCTCAGGTTTTCGCCTGCCATATGAGTTCTGTTATACTAACAGACATCATTCAAACAGTTTTAGAAACTTCAGTGTTTTCTATCCAATACTAATCATAATATGCATATATTCGAATCTTCGGACAGAGTAGGAGGCAGTTCACTCTGGGCACGCTATTCATCCAAAAGTGAAAATGCTGCCCCCTATCCCAAAAATGATTGTGTATGCTGAAAAGTGGTTACCATTATTACATTATCCTGTGGTGGAAATATCACCCTCAAAACAACATACATTGGATTTGAAAAAAGTAATAAAAGTATTTTCCACGTAGATTCCACATCACAATACATTGACACATTATGTTGAAACACTGTTGATTCAACCAGTTTGTGGCCAGTGGGAAGCTATAAATAGTGCATAAGGCCAATTATTCTCAATGCAATAATTATTACAGTAATAATTGCTCTTTGATGTTCAGAGAAATGCACCATCTGCAGTACAGGGAGTAAGCAACTGGGGAAAAAAGCCTGAGTCTGTTGGGTATTGATTCGTACAGTACGCTACCAGAGCAAATAGTAATCAACCTATTGAGTTGTCTCAGTATCAAAACAACAATCAGATGAAATGGGGAAACACAGAATAGCTTTGACCTCAGGTATCATTTTTCTGCCATGCTATCTTGTTCACCAATGTTTTATTCTGACATCTGTCTAGTGACAGATACAGATATTATTCTATGATCGTGTTAGACACAAGTGATTTCATTGTGCAGCAGTCAGAAACTGACAGCAGACAGATACATACAGATATACTGTATTTCTGAGTCAGTCTGAAGCCCCCACAGCTGAAAGTCGTCAGCGAGAGAGAAACTGAGCATGCAATTGGTGTCCTAGCTAGCAGATGGGCAGATTCAGGACCACATGGAGCTGCGACACTATTTTGACCCCTATCCCAAACCCTGTGCCATATGGGACCACTGCCTGAAACACTCCGCTAGCGGACACTTTTCTAGATGTGAGAGTACCAGTCCACTACCCAAAGCGTCCAGGGCTCTGGCACTCCCAGGCCCGTGGAAAGCGCTAAGAGGGCTGGGGGAAGAGGGGGAGTGCAGGCTGGTGGCTTGGGCCTGAGCCCATGGATGGGTCTTAAGCTGCTAGGGACATTGGGGTTGACTGGATTAAATGCCAATCATGTCAGTTATTGCTTGGGCCTGCTTAATCTCTGTGCTTTCCCGAGGACTCGATCCCAATCAAGTGACAAGTGATGTGTTTTTCAGCCCCTCAAGCACTACAGGAAAATAATGTAGTAACATTTGTAGAATCAGCTCAGACCCCCCTATGAATTTGGGTATGCAAACTCCCAGTCCTGGCATATTACCTAAAACGTTACCTGAAACGTAATCATCAGAAAATAAATCAATTAGATGCATGTCCTACTGAACGAATGCCTCTCTTTGAGACTGAACTCTTCCTCCTGAAGATGTGGAAAGCTTTATACTGTGCAGACAGAAATGGCCAGAGGCAAAAAGAAGCAACACACTGATGTAGCGTTCTCCCGTGTGTGAACGTGTCTCGATACACTCACTGCCAACAAGGTCTAGCTATGATGCAACAGATATAGCTCCAATGAAAGATCTTCTACAATTAAAAGTGAAAATTATGACAGCCCAAAACGCTCACAGGGTCTGAATTATGTATCTTCTCCCATCCTCTCTGATGTAAAAGCTACTGTGACAAACAGTACATAGAAAATGAAACAGAGTACTTGATCACATAATGGAGCTTCCTGAATCCTTCAAAAGTGACATGTTGTGCATGTTTGGGTCAGAGACGATGGGTCAGAGGCACTGTTAGATACTCCAATCTTCACAGAGTAGATCTGGACACAAAAGGCCCTGGTTGGAGAAAGCTGTGAGAACATGATTTACTGTAAAGCACAGGACAAATGGACAGGAAAGGAAACTTGACTATCCACCCCTTTAAAGTTTGAGTTCTCACACTAGAGGCACTGACAGACAGTTCATTTTTTTTAGTTTAGTTCTTTTAAGTTAGCTAATAAAGAAGAAGTTAGCCCCTAAATCTTCTTTGTCTCTGGTTTTCTGTTGCTGTATTATACAGCATTAATGCATCATAAAACTGATCTGGTGGCACAGAGAGCTAAGCACAGAGAGTAGAAGATAAGGTAGATGAGATTTGTTATAATATAACAGCTAACATTGAGCGTAGATATTTGTGACCCTGTGCTGGACGGACAAGATAATAGCAAAATGCTGAGTTGAAAAGAATTCATAATATGCCAGATCATTGCATCACCTGAAGCAGTTCCCTGTTTTCTTGCCAACTAAATGCAAGTACCCTATTGTGAACATTTCCTAAATCACCTTTATGAGCATATATTTCAAAATATTCTAAAATGCGCAAGCTGCAAACAGGTATGTCAGTCATAAGTGCAATGTAGCAATGTCTATCCACACTGTAACTACACCCCAAAAAATATTTAGAATTCAACATACACTGAACAAAAATATAAATGCAACATGTAAAGTGTTGGTCCTATGTTTTGTGAGCTGAAATAAAAGATCCAAGATTTTGCACATATGCACAAAAAGCATATTTCTCTCAAATTGCGTGCACACATTTGTTAACATTCCTGTTAGTGAGCATTTTTCCTTTGCTAAAACAATCCATCCACCTGACAAGTGTGGCATAACAAGAAGTTGATTAAACAGCATGATCATTACACAGGTTCATATTGTGCTGGGGACAATAAAAGGCTAAAATATGCAGCTTTGTCACACAACACAATGCCACAGATGTCTCAAGTTTTGAGGGAGTGTGCAATTGGCATGCTGACTCCAGGAATGTCCACCAGAACCGTTGCTAGACAATTGAATGTTCATTTCTCTACCAATGTTGTTTTAGATCATTTGGAAGTACATCCAACTGGCCTCATAACTGCAGACCACTTGTATGTTGTTGTGTGGACGAGTAGTTTGCTGATGTTAACGTTGTGAACAGAGTGCCCCATGGTGGTGGTGGGGTTAAAGTATGGGCAGGCATAAGCTAGGGACAACGAACACAATTGCATTTTATCGATGGCAATTTGAAAGCACAGAGATACCTTGAAGAGATCCTTAGGCCCATTGTCGTGACATTGATCCGCCACCATCACCTCATGTTTCAGCATGTTAATGCACAGTCCCATGTCGCAAGGATCTGTACACAATTCCTGAAAGCTGGAAATGTGTTCTGTTCTGTTCTTCCATGGCCTGCATACACCCATTAAGCATGTTTGTGATGCTGTGGTTCGACATGTACGACAGTGTGTTTCAGTTACAGCCAATATCCATATATTGAAATCCATAGATTAGGGCCGAAACAGTTCATTTCAACTGACTGATTTCCTTATATGAACTGTAACTCAGCAAAGTCATAGAAAATTTAGCATGTTGTGTTTATACTTTTTTTCATTATAGTTTAGGTGCAGTTTGGAAGGGCAAGCTGGACTAGCAACTGCTGTCCTACAATCAAAAAATACACTGTCATCTTATTTTAGTGTTTACAGTCAATGTATGCAATTCTCGATCAATCAATACATTTTCTGGCTGATTACAATTTGCATTTTGTGTAATGAGGTTTCTTATGAGCTATTTTAACATAATAAATGCATTAATTTAGCAATTTATTGGGCTCCCGAGTAGTGCAGGGGTCTAGGGCACTGCATCTCAGTGCTAGAGGTGTCACTACAGACCCTGGTTTGATCCTGGGCTGTATCACAACTGGCTGTGATCGGGACTCCCATAGGTGGCGCACAATTGTCTGGGTTAGGGGAAGGTTTGGCCTGGATAGGCCGTCATTGTAAAATAATAATTTGTTCTTCATGCCTAAATAAAAAAAATGTATATTATTTATTATGGAATATTTATACAATTGAAAAATCAACAGTCAGAATGACCGTCATGGCCATTCTAGTAGTTGTGGAATTTCTGTGCTCTGAGTGTTAAGAACCTACCTAAACACAGTCAGTTCTCCAATCTTTGTAAGAGCATTTGACAATAAAGAGCTGCACATTTAAGAGGTTACTGTGCATTTCACAGTAACTTAATGGTTAGTTTCCTGGATGTTGCTGTGAATGTTCTGTTATTAATAGCTATCAGTAAGTTATTGTACTTTCAATTAACTTTATTACGAGATAGCTTAACATTATTTCGCAAAAATGGTGCCCGAAGGAGATGGCTGCCGTTTTATGATCCCGTCACCAATTGTGCTATGCTTAATATTTGTTCACGTTTTTTGTAACTTATTTTGTACATAATGTTTCTGCCACTGTGTCTTATGACCGAGAAGAGCTTCTAGATATCAGGACAGCGATAACTCACCCCGTACCGAAGGAATACTTTTTCTTCAAACGAGTCAGACGCAAAGGATTTTCTTCAGACGCCCGACAAGGTCCTCATCCCCATCATTTGCCTGGGAAAGAGACAAAGGTATTGGGGACGAAGGTACGAGTGCCTTGTAAGGAACCGACGCCGAGAGGGTTATCGACCTTCACCATTGGTCCTCTTAGCCAATGTACAATAAATCGATATTAAAATAGACAAACTACAATCACGTATATCCTACCAACGGGACATTAATAAACGTAATATCTTGTGTTTCACCGAGTCGTGGCTGAACGAGGACATGAATAACATAAAGTTGGCGGGTAAATAAGCTTTTCCGGCAGGATAGAACAGTGGCCTTTGGTAAAGACAAGGGGTGGCGGGTTATGTATATTTGTAAACAAAAGCTGGTTCATGAAATCTGAGGAAGTCTCAAGGTTTTGATCGCCTGAGGTAGAGTATCTCATGATAAGCTGTAGACCACACTATTTACTAAGAGTTTTCATCTGTATTATTCGTAGCTGTCTATATACCACCACAAACCAATGCTGGCACTAAGACTGCACTCAATGCGATTGTATAAGGTCATTAGCAAACAGGAAAACACTCATTCAGAGGCGGCGCTCCTAGTGACTGGGGATATTAGTGTAGGGAACTCAAATCCGTTTTACCTGTAATGTGGTGCATGCTGGTGGCAGGTAAGTCAGGCGCAGGAGAATGAACTTGGTAAAAACGGAGATGTTTAATAAACATCAAAACCTCAGAACACCAAAATATACAAAATAACCAATAGAAGGTGCCCATCGCACACCAGAATTAACAATAAACACCTAAATACAACAAACAATCTCTGACAAGAACATGAGGGGAAACAGAGGGTTAAGTACACAACATGTAATTGATTGGATTGGAACCAGGTGTGTAGGAAGACAAGACAAAAATCAATGGAAAATGAAAAATGGATCAATGATGGCTAGAAGTTCGGTGACGTGGACCGCCGAACACCGCCCGAACAAGGAGAAGGACTGACTTCTGCGGAAGTCGTGACATTACCTCATTTCTACCAACATGTTAAATCTGAAACCAGAGGGAAAAAACTCTAGACTACTTTTACTCCAAACACAGAGATGTGTAAAAGCTCTCCCTTGCTCTCCATTTGACAAATCTGACCATAATTATATCCTCCTGATTCCTGCTTACAAGCTAAAATGAAAGCAGGAAGACCCAGTGACTTGGTCAATTAGAAAGTGGTCAGATTAAGCAGATGCTAAGCTACAGGACAAGTAGGTAGATTTATTAAAGTGACTATGCAAAGATAATAACAGAGAGAAGCAGAAGCGTAAAAGAGCAGAGGGTCAATGCAAATAGTCTGGGGTAGCCATTTGATTAGATGTTCAGGAGTCTTATGACTTGGGGGTAGAAGCTGTTTTGAAACCTCTTGGACCTAGGCTTGGCGCTCCGGTACAGCTTGCCGTGCGGTAGCAGAAAAAATTGACTCTGACTAGGGTGGCTGGAGTCATTGACAATTAATAGGGCCTTTCTCTGACATCGCATGGTATAGAGGTACTGGATAGCAGGAAGCTTGGCACCGGTAATGTACTGGGCCATGCGCACTACCCTCTCTAGTGCCTTGCGGTCGTAGGCCGAACAGTTGCCATACCAGGCAGTGACGCAACCAGTCAGGATGCGCTCGATGGTGCAGCTGTAGAAACTGGTGAGGATCTGAGGACCCATGCCAAATCTTTTCAGTCTCCTGAGAGGGAAAGGTTTTGGCGTGCCCTCTTCACGACTGTCTTTGTGTATTTGGACCATTTTAGTTTGTTGGTGATGTGGACACCAAGAAATTTGAAGCTCTCAACCTGCTCCACTGCAGCTCCGTCGATGAAAATGGAGGCGTGCTTGGTCCTCCTTTTCCTGTAGTCTGTAGCAACATACAGTATGACAGAATCCTGCAGCCAGAGGGTTCTGAATGAGAGGGTTCTACGTAGAACCCAATTGGGTTTGCCTACAGGGACAAATAAACTGAGTTCCTTGTGAGAGGGATCTAAAATATGTAAGGGTCCTATGTGGCTATTGGTTCTAATATTTTAATAATCTCTATCATGCCCACAGAAAAGGTAGCTTAGCAGGAAAGTCAGGTCCCTGGCAACCGTGTGCTCAAACTGTGTGCTCAAATCCCAAGTGTGGTTGACTTATAAGTAATCAGAATACAGCAGCATACTATAATTTACAGCAATATTACCTTAATCCAACTCTAAAAATACAGCAACTTTTTGTATATTTACCATATTTTCACAGCAAACAGTAGCCAGGAATTGATCTACAGTGTAATGAAGAACCCACTGGTGTAATGAAGAATCCTCAGTGTAATGAAGAAAATAAATTGGTTCTCCAACAGTTTCAAAATGAAGAACCCTTTTTTGGTACTACCTTGAACCTTTTTCTGAGAGTGTACAACTCTTAATATTACACATGCAACAGTCGGTGTGTATGTGTGCATGCATGCTAGCCTGGAGAAACCGAGTCTGTTAGTGCTATCATTACACTCCTTGTCATGGCAATGAAATGGAGTACAAGCAGTGGAATGTAAGCACAAAACAGGTTCTGGATTTCAGGCTACATGTATGCATGTGCTTCAGGGAGAATTCAGTTGGGAACCCTGGCATGTGAATGTCAGTGAATGGAACTGTTTATCAGTGTGAAAGAAATGAACTCTACTATTTTAATATGCCAGTGGCATATTCTTTCCAATGGCAACATTTGCTCCCTGTGATTTAAAATGCTTCATTAAACTGTGTAATGGCTCCCATGTGCTTTCCTAGAAGAGCTTCCACATAGTTAATGATAATTGTTTTAATTTGTAACAGTTTGTTTAATAAGGGCACAGTCCAGGACACAACTGATATTTCTTAACTCTGTGAGCACAAATGCTTCACTGAAAATGCACTTATCCCCAAAGGTAGTTATTAACACTGACTGAAAATGTATGATTTTCATTACATATCTTAGGTTAGGAAATAATAAGGATTTTTTTTATCAACAAACTTTACATACACAGCTGATTTGGTGTATTATGCTGCGTATGTACTTTTTATAGAGGTAAGGGCACGTGCTCAAAAGATGTCACAAGCATCTTATTCATAAATTGTCTTGAGTCATCTAGTCTGGAAATATTATGTCCATTCCTGGAGCTATTTCTTAACTGAACAGTTAAGTAGGCTGGATACTTCATCATATTAGTATGCCTAGAAATCAACAAATGCATATTGTTTAAAGCACACTTTTAAAGGTCTCAGTCACAAATGACACCTCCTATAAGGCAGAGATCTCTATATAATGATACGATCTAATGCCTCCGCCCTACCAATGGAATCATTGTCCCAAAGGCAGGAAGGTAGGCGACAAGCTTAGGTCCAAAATAAACCCACAGAAAAGCATTGGGCTTATTTTTGACAGATTTTGGCGCGAGTGGAACCTCTCACTTCGCCTCTACCTCTCTACTTATGGTGAACGAGAGGCTTTTAGACTCTTGGGTTTTCAGTTTATCATTTTCCAGGAGGGGGTTCTGCGTGCTCTGGGCATTACAAATGTTATACAAATGTTATTTTGACTGAAAGAGTCAAAAAGATCAGAGTCAGTAAAAAGAGTTGAACTTCCCATCACTATTGAGTCTATGCCAATCCAAAAATGTGGAAAATGTACAACTTTATTACTGTATGTAATCAGCAATGTTAATATTATTGATATTATATTAGAATTTATAATATGCAGAAATATTCAAGGTTCATTTAAATTTGCTGTGTACAAACTTAACATGATTAACAGAAATTACATTTACACTGACGCGTGACCAAAAATAACTATCTGATAGCCACGCTACCAATAAGTCACACCTCCAATCTGATAGGCTGCCACCTCTACAATATACTGTAAAAAGGTTCAACATTTAGCCCCTCCCTTCACACAAAGGTTCCAATTTAAACCTTTACACAGGGGTTCCTCAAAGACCCTTTTCAGAGGGGTTCCTCGAGGTACTTTTTTCAACTGGAAAGGTTCCACCGGTGTGGCAACCCAAAAGGTTCTTCCAGGCACCTTTACTTCCAAGAGTGTAGATTACAGTATGACTGCTTAACCAAGTCTAAACAAGCTTTCATATTCACCAAAATATTTTTGATGTGTTGCCTTGGTGACCCCACTCATTAAATTGCATGACTATCCATAGAGATTTGCCTTGAGATCAGATGGATCCTCTTCAATCATGGCTGAGCAGCTTTGTCCAATACAGCCGATGTCTTGCGCTAATTACCCTGATCTAATAAGTTAATTTACATTGTATGACAGACACATATCCCAAACTATTATGACTGCCATTATCAGGCTGCAACCATTTTCTAGCCAAAACATCCTGGTTTTCACTAAATCAGACATTGTCAAATGTTAACACATAAAGCTTGGGTGAGCAAGTCAGTCTGAGTTCATATTTACACCTCGCCAAGGCAGATGGCAATGAATTTTAGAACAGAGGGAGAGAGAGAGAGGGAGATAAAACAAAATGAGTGGAGTCACTGGTCCAAACACAATTCCACCTGTATTGATGGCCACAAAGGGCCCCTGACATGTTTACTTTTGGTTGTGTTTTTAAAGATGCCACTCCCTATTCAAATCAACAACGTAGAATCAGGGTGAGGGAAATAATAATATGTGGTGAAGTCCACTCCCTTATTGATTCACTAGCTAAATGTATATCAAGCACTCATGCACAGGTCTAACAATAATTATACACATATTTAGACCTCTATCTCATTGTTGGCAAAGAGATTTCTCTGTGAGTGGGAAGTGGAGTCACAATCGCAACCTCAAATCATTCAACATAAACTGCTCCATTGTACTTATCTTGTTTATGCTGTAATCAGAAAATTAACAAATCTCTCCCCACAGTGAGATCTTACTCTGTCTGCATTTAGAGATTCTAAAATATGAATAGTGAGCTAGTGTCTCGGTTGTCTCAGTGTTGTTATCCTCTGAAGCTTAAGTAGGGGCAACGTCTTCATCTCTACAGTCGACTGAATGCTGATGGTGTCTGACAGTTCAATGATTGCCATTTACAGGCTTTCTGTTGAGCAACAGGTCTGCCTCCACATTTTGCCGAGAAATTAATCAGTCCTTCGCCCAGATTCACTCCACCGCGCCCCCATGCACAGACAGAGACTACGCCCCAAATGGTAGCCTATTCCCTATAGAGCACATATTTTGACCAGAGCCCTATGGGCCCTGATCATAAGTAGTGCACTATAAATGCAATAGGGTGCCATTTGGGACACATACAGAGCCTTCGCTCCTTTGCTTAGGGCCTAGTGGATTACTCAAGGCCATGCCAGCAGGTGGGGAATCTATTCTGACTTTATTTACAGCATGAAAAAAGTAAACACTAAAGGGGGTGGATGGATCCCAACTTTATGCCCATTAATGTCCCCTTTATTTGTTGTTCATTGTTTATGCTCCCTTTTATTTATTTTTTCCTGTACTACGCAAAATCACAAAGCTAGGGAGAAACACAGGGGTTCCCAATAGGTGGATCATTATTTCATTTTGTGACATCTCTAAATTGTGTGTGTGTGTGTGTGTTTGTAGAAGATGGTGGAATCGTTATTTAAGTTTGTCAGATACTGAGGAGCTTGCTATCATTTGCGTGATTAGGGAAGAGGGAAGGCTGGAACATGTAAAGACCCTCTCAGTACGCGCAGGAATATTGACAAACAATACAGCATTCATAAATACGAAAATCACCACTTGTTCAGAGCAATGTTGCCTCTTGAGGTACTGTAGGTTTTCTTCTCCAAATCAAAGTTTATTTGTCATGTGCGCCGAATACAACAGTGAAATGCTTACTTACAGGCTCTAACCAATAGTGCGAAAAAAAAGGTGTGTGTGTGTGTGTAGGTAGGTAAAGAAATAAAACAACAGTAAAAATACATTTGAAAATAACAGTAGCAAGGCTATATACAGACACCGGTTAGTCAGGCTTACTGAGGTAATATGTACATGTAGGTATGGTTAAAGTGACTATGCATATATATATGATGAACAGAGAGTAGCAGTAGCGTAAAAAGAGGGGTTGGCGGGTGTTGGGACACTATGCAGATAGCCAGGTTAGCCAATGTGTGGGAGCACTGGTTGGTCGGGCCAATTGAGCTAGTATGTAAATTAATATATAGTTAAAGTGATTATGCATATAAGATAAACAGAGAGTAGCAGCAGTGTAAAAGAGGGGTTGGGGAGTGGGGGGGGTCACACAATGCAAATAGTCCGGGTAACCATTTGGTTACCTGTTCAGGAGTCTTATGGCTTGGGGGTAAAAACTGTTGAGAAGCCTTTTTGTCCTAGACTTGGCACTCCGGTACCGCTTGCCATGCGGTAGTAGAGAGAACAGTCTATGACTGGGGTGGCTGGGGTCTTAGACAATTTTTAGGGCCTTCATCTGACACTGCCTGGTGTAGAGGTCCTGGATGGCAGGCAGCTTTGCTCCAGTGATGTACTGGGCTGTACGCACAGTCAATAAGACAATATAAAAACCTGTATACAGTGTGTGCAAATGAAATAAGGAGGTAAGGCAATAAATAGGCCAATAGTGGTGAAGTAATTACAATTTAGAAATTTACACTGGAGTGACACAGTTGAAGTTGGAAGTTTACATACACTTAGGTTGGAGTCATTAATAGTCATTTTTCAACCACTCCACAAATTTCTTGTTAACAAACTAGTTTTGGCAAGTCGGTTAGGACATCTACTTTGTGCATGACACAATAAACATTTCCAACAATTGTTTACAGACAGATTATTTAACTTATAATTCACTGTATCACAATTCCAATGGGTCAGAAGATTACATACACTAAGTTGACTGTGCCTGTAAACAGCTTGGAAAATTCCAGAAAAAGATGCAATGGATTTAGAAGCTTCTGATAGGCTAATTGACATCATTTGAGTCAATTGGAGGTGTACCTGTGGATGTATTTCAAGGCCTACCTTCAAACTCAGTGCCTCTTGACATCATGGGAACATCAAAAGAAATCAGCCAAGACCTCAGAAAAACAATTGAAGACCTCCACAAGCCTTGTTAATCCTTGGGAGCAATTTCCAAATGCCTGAAGGTACCACGTTTATCTGTAGTACGCAAGTATAAACTCCATGGAACCATGCAGCCGTCAAACCGCTCAGGAAGGAGACACCTTCTGTCTCCCATAGATGAACGTACATTGGTGCGAAAAGTGCTAATCAATACCAGAACAACAGCAAAGGACCTTGTGAAGATGCTGGAAGAAACAGGTACTAAAGTATCTACAGTTGAAGTCAGAAGTTTACATACACATTAGCCAAATACATTTAAACTCAGTTTTTCACAATTCCTGAAATTTAGTCAGAGTAAAAATTCCCTGTCTTAGGTCAGTTAGGATCACCACGTTATTTTAAGAAAGTGAAATGTCTTAGAAAATAGTGTGAGGTTGAACAGACTGGGAATAGTGGTTGCAACAATGGCGGCTATAAAACCTTAATAAGGTCTCTTATAAACTGTATCTATTATGAACTGAGTATGATAGATTGATTATGATGAATCCGTTTTCACAGCAATTCACACCAATGTTTTGTTTAAGTTGTGTGCTTTAATTCGGAATTCAAGCACATCGGTCTCTTTTTCACAACGAGATTCATCGCCACGGTTTCTATTACCACAGTAATCTAAATGCAAATTCAAAAGTGTCCTTTTTTTCCACCGGGATCATGCATCTGGCACAGGATATGCTGCACTAGAATTAAGATGTGTTTTCCTCCCTCCCTGTTTTCTCTGTGTTTTGTGCGGAATTAAATAAGAATGAGGACGACAAGGCTGATTGAGTTAGCTAACATGATGTAAGAAGATGCTCTGAAACATCAGTGTTTCTAGTCAGGTCTCATACACCTCCCTGCATGTCCCCCAGCCTTAGAAACACTTAGGCTGGAGTTACCAAACTAAATTAAGACACTTTCAAAAGATGCTAGGTGTTTTAAAGCAGAGCATCAATCATATGTTTCACTGGGATACTGGTAGTTGGTGGTTTGTGTTGGATTAGGTTTTATAGCCAAAACTTAAAGCAGTTACTACTAATGCAAAGGAAAATCAATTGTGGAGTCATGGCTCACGTAGCTCACTGCGCAGTGTGTGGTAGGCCTATGGTTAATTACATTTTTGTTACGTAATAAAAATCCAGCCTAGATCTATTCCTCTGTGATATAACATTTGTGTAAATAAGCTGCTGTGGATATACTGCAGTTGTCACCTGGATAGACATACAAAGAGGTTTTGGCCCTTCCTTTCCATTCCCCTTCCCATTTGAGTGGTCCGGTCGGATTAGCTTTGCTCTGCGGAGGAGAAAACCACTGTGTTCCCATACCGTTATGTCTCCAGCCTTCCTGGATGCACTGATATGGATTGGTGGAAGTGAAAGGCTTCATCATTCCTGCCTTCCCTTCTGCCTCTGCCATCAATCTTGCCTTGCATGGGTGTCGTCCTGAGTGACACAGAGCTGAGTTGCTCTCCACTATCTCCCCTTCCTGTTCCTCTGCAAAAACATCCATAATGCACCAGGTGAACCTGTCTGTCCGTTAGGTGTAACTTTAACACGTGCTGGTGGTCTGATACCAATAATCTCACTCCTGCACGTTGTCCCTTCTGCTTTGTCACTCTATTTCACTCTGTATCGGAGCAGTGAATTATTACAGGAGTATAAAACCATGCAGGGGCAGCCGCCATGGTCGCCATTTCACCTCCCATTGGTTTGAGACTGGGAAAAAATACCTGTGTCCGCATCCCTTATTCAATTGTTCTACACTTTCTTCCCTGTGTAAGATAAATATGTAGAGCAAAATAATCAAGTCAAATTGTACTTGTCACATGCGCTGAATATAACAGGTGTAGACCTTAGTGAAATGCTTACTAATAACCCCTTATCCAACAATGCAGTTTTTAAAAAATACAACAAAAAAAGTAAGAAAAGTATTAATTAAAGAGCAGCAGTAAATAACAATAATGGGGCTATATGCAGGGGGTACTGGTACAGAGTCAACGTGCGGGGGCACCGGTGTTGAGGTAATTGAGGTAATAAGTACATGTATGTAGAGTTATTATTATAGATAATAACAGAGAGTAGCGGCAGCGTAGAAGGGGGTGGTGCAAATAGTCTTGGTAGCCTGAACAAGAACTGTTCAGGAGTCTTTTGGCTAGGGGGTAGAAGCTGTTTCAACTGAAGTCATTTAACTGAGGTGCTCTGAGGTTTTTGTGGTACCTACACTGCCAGTGTCTCTTGTCTATCTTCTTTATCTTCTTTGTTTTCTGGTGACCGTAGCCTAATTGCACATTTGATAAGTAGTGACTGGATGTAGAAATGCTACTTGCTCCCTTGCTTACTCTGATCAAGTAATTAAATCATACCCCAACTGCTCTGCTGATTACTTAACCCTAAGTCTTTCTATGCCTGACTCATATGTGAGGGACGACTTGTTAAATGACAATAAGAACATCACTTTTAATTGGCTAAGTTCAACAAGAGGATAGTAGATTCGACAACTTGACACATTAAGTAATATCATTATCTTTCACATAGTAACACTTTGTATCATACTGTGTGACTATGAAAAACCTAACATGTAAACCGCATCAAAACATACCATCTTACTAGTACAGGTAAACTGATAGGAAACAACACCTTGCATTCAGTACTATGAAAAAACAACATGATTGGAGTATTATCAAACTTGCTGTAAACTTTGCAAGGCAAGGCCAGACATTGCACTCAGACAGTTTGGACACTATATCAGGAATAGGGTGCCATTTGGGACAAAGACGTTGTCAATCTGCCTTATTCACACTTCACTCTGATGCAGTTAATGAGACACACAAGCTTTGTGTTGGAATGTTGTTCACTTTTTGACTTTCAGGGTCATGTGACACACTCTGTGAAAAACTTAGATAAGATGGTGGGCCTGAGGAGGGCGCGCATCTTGCTTTGGCGTTAACTATTACTTTCATTGTTCCGAATGTTTGTTCAATAATTTCTTACGACCGAAACACACTTCTGCATCATGAATCAGAAGCTACACACTTACCTCTCAGTCTCCCAGATCTCAAATACTACATTTGCTCCCCACAGAGCAGGCTTACCTGTTTCTGCTGACAAAGATGTCCAAATGCAAAGCTGTCAATGAAGAAGAGGAAGGGAAGGGGACTCCAAGCACAGTCTCTTCTTTCTAGTGTCTTCCTGATGGCTATTGTCCAATTGCTGGAAAATAAACTTTGTGAACTCAGAGCAAGGCTTCAATTTGGAGAGACATGGCTTACAAACAATATACTTGACTCTGTTGTTCAACCAGACAGCTTTTTCATTTTCCATATGGATTGAATGGCAGCTTCTGGTAAGAGTAGGGAGGAGAGGTATGTTCCTCGTCTGCAATTCCTGGTGTACCGAAATTGAAAACTTCTCAAACCCATGATTACACGACCTGGAGTTTCTGATGCTAAAATGCCAACACCACTATATGCAGTATGTACAACTGTGTACATACCGACACAAGCAAACACCAAGACGGCACTCCATGAACTGTACGAGATCATTTGCCAGCAAGAATTCTCTCACCCGGTCTCACAACAGTCTTAAATGTTGCGGGTGATTTTAACACAGCACGTTTTAAAATGTTTTTCCAAAATATCACCAACATGCATCCTGCCCCAGAAGAAAATAATTATGTGTGTTGGACCATGTACAGTATATACAAACATCCATGACGCATACAAAGCCCTCCCCCACCCCCACTTCTTCCAATCAGATCACATATCTCTGTTCCTACTACCAGACTACACGCAGCAACAAAGAGGGAGCCACCAACACAGCGAAAGACTTTTGAGAATACTGATTAGTTCAACGATGAATGAGTACAAGGCAAGCAGGTACGAGCTCTGCAAATCCATTAGGGATGCAAAAAGACAATACAGACTGAAACTTGAATTTATGTTTGACAACTCAGACACATGTGGCACACACGGCTCTCTATCCACTGGATGTGTACCAAACTCACTAAAAGTGGCAGTAATAAAGCCTCTCTTGAAAAAGCCAAACCTTGACCCAGAAAATATAAAAAACTATCGGCCTATATCGAATCTTCCATTCCTCTCAAAAATTTTAGAGAAGGCTGTTGCTCAGCAACTCACTGCCTTCCTGAAGACAAACAATGTATACGAAATGCTTCAGTCTGGTTTTAGACCCCATCATAGCACTGAGACGGCACTTGTGAAGGTGGTAAATGACATTTTAATGGCATCGGACCGAGGCTCTGCATCTGTCCTCGTGCTCCTAGACCTTAGTGCCACTTTTGATACCATCGATCACCACATTCTTTTGGAGAGATTGGAAACCCAAATTGGTCTACACGGACAAGTTCTGGCCTGGTTTAGATCTTATCTGTCGGAAAGATATCAGTTTGTCTCTGTGAATGGTTTGTCCTCTGACAAATCAACTGTAAATTTCGGTGTTCCTCAAGGTTCCGTTTTAGGACCACTATTGTTCTCACTATATATTTTACCTCTTGGGGATGTTATTCGAAAACATAATGTAAACTTTCACTGCTATGCGGATGACACACAGCTGTACATTTCAATGAAACATGGTGAAGCCCCAAAATTGCCCTCGCTAGAAGCATGTGTTTCAGACATAAGGAAGTGGATGGCTGCAAACTTTCTACTATTAAACTCGGACAAAAGAGAGATGCTTGTTCTAGGTCCCAAGAAACAAAGAGATATTCTGTTGAATCTGACAATTAATCTTAATGGTTGTACAGTCGTCTCAAATAAAACTGTGAAGGACCTCGGCGTTACTCTGGACCCTGATCTCTCTTTTGAAGAACATATCAAGACCATTTCAAGGACATCTTTTTTCCATCTACGTAACATTGCAAAAATCAGAAACTTTCTGTCTAAAAATGATGCAGAAAAATTAATCCATGCTTTTGTCACTTCTAGGTTAGACTACTGCAATGCTCTATTTTCCGGCTACCCGGATAAAGCACTAAATAAACTTCAGCTAGTGCTAAATACGGCTGCTAGAATCCTGACTAGAACCAAAAAATTTGATCATATTACTCCAGTGCTAGCCTCTCTACACTGGCTTCCTGTCAAAGCAAGGGCTGATTTCAAGGTTTTACTGCTAACCTACAAAGCATTACATGGACTTGCTCCTACCTATCTCTCTGATTTGGTCCTGCCGTACATACCTACACGTACGCTACGGTCACAAGACGCAGGCCTCCTAATTGTCCCTAGAATTTCTAAGCAAACAGCTGGAGGCAGGGCTTTCTCCTATAGAGCTCCATTTTTATGGAACGGTCTGCCTACCCATGTCAGAGACGCAAACTCGGTCTCAACCTTTAAGTCTTTACTGAAGACTCATCTCTTCAGTGGGTCATATGATTGAGTGTAGTCTGGCCCAGGAGTGTGAAGGTGAACGGAAAGGCTCTGGAGCAACGAACCGCCCTTGCTGTCTCTGCCTGGCCGGTTCCCCTCTTTCCACTGGGATTCTCTGCCTCTAACCCTATTACAGGGGCTGGGTCACTGGCTTACTGGGGCTCTCTCATGCCGTCCCTGGAGGGGGTGCGTCACCTGAGTGGGTTGATTCACTGTTGTGGTCATCCTGTCTGGGTTGGCGCCCCCCTTGGGTTGTGCCGTGGCGGAGATCTTTGTGGGCTATACTCAGCCTTGTCTCAGGATGGTAAGTTGGTGGTTGAAGATATCCCTCTAGTGGTGTGGGGGCTGTGCTTTGGCAAAGTGGGTGGGGTTATATCCTTCCTGTTTGGCCCTGTCCGGGGGTGACCTCGGATGGGGCCACAGTGTCTCCTGACCCCTCCTGTCTCAGCCTCCAGTATTTATGCTGCAGTAGTTTATGTGTCGGGGGCTGGGGTCAGTTTGTTATATCTGGAGTACTTCTCCTGTCCTATTCGGTGTCCTGTGTGAATCTAAGTGTGCGTTCTCTAATTCTCTCCTTCTCTCTTTCTTTCTCTCTCTCGGAGGACCTGAGCCCTAGGACCTGAGCTCCAGGACTACCTGACATGATGACTCCTTGCTGTCCCCAGTCCACCTGGCCATGCTGCTGTTCCAGTTTCAACTGACCTGAGCCCTAGGACCATGCCCCAGGACTACCTGACATGATGACTCCTTGCTGTCCCCAGTCCACCTGGCCATGCTGCTGCTCCAGTTTCAACTTCCACCTGACTGTGCTGCTGCTCCAGTTTCAACTGTTCTGCCTTATTATTATTCGACCATGCTGGTCATTTATGAACATTTGAACATCTTGGCCATGTTCTGTTATAATCTCCACCCGGCACAGCCAGAAGAGGACTGGCCACCCCACATAGCCTGGTTCCTCTCTAGGTTTCTTCCTAGGTTTTGGCCTTTCTAGGGAGTTTTTCCTAGCCACCGTGCTTCTACACCTGCATTGCTTGCTGTTTGGGGTTTTAGGCTGGGTTTCTGTACAGCACTTTGAGATATCAGCTGATGTACGAAGGGCTATATAAATAAATTTGATTTGATTTGATTTTGATTTGATGTGGCAAGGACTACATTCTATCACTGACTACAAAGGCAAATCCGTCTGTGTAGTGCCCAGCCTCCCCATCTGCTTCAAGGAGACCACCATCGTCCCAATGCCGAAGAAAAACAAGTTGACATTGCCAAATGACTATCGCCCCGTCACACTCACCCTGGTCATCATGAAGTGCTTCAAGAGGCTGATCATGGTCCACATCAAGGACAGCATGCCAGACACACCGGACACACTCCAATTTGCCTACCACTGCAACAGATCCACGGAAGAGGCCATTTCTATCACAATTCACACATCTGGACAAGAGGAAAACCTACAGTATGTTAGAATGCTGTTCATTGACTATGGTTCAGCATTCAACACTATTGTTCCCTCCAAGCTCGACACCCAGCTCAGAGCCTGGGTCTTGACGCCATCCTCCGCAACTGGATCCTGGACATCCTGACGGGCGGACCACAGGTTGTGAGTATTGGCAATAACACTACACAGTACCAGTCAAAAGTTTGGACACACAAACTCATTCAAGGTTTTTCTTTATTTGTATTATTTTCTACTTTGTAGAATAATAGTGAAGACATCAAAACTATACAATAACACATATGGAATCATGTATTAACCAAAAAAGTGTTGGATAAGTACAAATATATTTTAGATTCTTCAAAGTAGCCACCTTATGCCTTAATGACAAGTAGTTTACACACTCTTGACAATCTCCCAACCAGTTTCACCTGGAATGCTTTTCCAACAATCTTGAAGGAGTTCCCAAATATGCTGAGCACTTGTTGGCTGTTTTTCCTTCACTCTCTGTGGTCCAACTCATACCAGACCATCTAAATTGAGCTAAGGTCAGGTAATTGGTAATGTGGAGGCGCCTGGAGGTGTGTTGGTCATTGTCCTGTTGAAAAACAAAAGATAGTCCCACTGAGCGCAAACCAGATGGGTTGGTGTATTGCTGCAGAATGCTGTGGTGGCCATGCTGGTTAAGTTTGCCTTGAATTCTAATTAAATCACTGACAGTGTCACCAGCAAAGCACTCCCATACCATCACACCTCCTCCTCCATGCTTCACGGTGGGAACCACGCACGTGGAGATCATCTGTTCACTTACTCTGCATCTCACATAGACACGGCGGTTGGATCCAAAAATCTCACATTTTGACTCATCAGACCAAAGGACAAATTTCCACTGGTCTAATATCCATTGCTCGTGTTTCTTGGTCCAAGCAAGTCTCTTCTTCTTATTGGTGTCCTTTAGTAGTGGTTTCTTTGCAGCAATTCGACCATGAAGGCCTGATCCACACAGTCTCTTCTGAACAGTTGATGTTGAGATGTCTGTTACTTGAACTCTGTGAATTATTTATTTGGGCTGCAATTTCTGAGGCTGGTAACTCTAAGGAACTTATCCTCCACAGCAGAGGTAACTATTGCTTTCCTTTCCTGTGGCGGTCCTCATGAGAGTCAGTTTCATCATAGTGCTTGATGGTTGTTGCGACTGCACTTGAAGAAACTTACAAATTAATTGACATTTTCCTGATTGACTGACCTTCATGTCTTAAAGTAATGATGGACTGCCGTTTCTCTTTGCTTATTTGAGCTTGTCTTGCCAAAGTATAGACTTGGTCTTTTACCAAATAGGGCTATCTTCTGTATACCACCCCTACCTTGTCACAACACAAGTGCTTGGCTCAAATTCCACATTTCCTTTGAACAACGCATACCTGTTAATTGAAATGCATTCCATGTTGACTACCTCATGAAGCTGGTTGAGAGAATCCCAAGAGTGTGCAAAGGTGTTATTAAGGCAAATGGTGGCTACTTCGTGTGAATCATGTGTAACACTTTTTTGTTTCCTACATGATTCCATATGTGTTATTTCATAGTTGTGATGTCTTCATTGTTATTCTACAATGTAGAAAATAGTAATAAAAAAAAAACTTTGAATGAGTAGTTGTGTTCAAACTTTTGACTCTGTACTTTGTACATTATCCTGTATTATAATTATGGTAAAGTATTTATTATATTCAACTGAGCCATTTGTTTTATGCTCTTGTTCTTATACTTCTTATTGTTGTTTCGTTGTCAATAATTTGTTTGTTTTTTCTTGGGTTTGCTGTAATGTGTGCTATAAATGTGTTTAATTTTCTAGGAAAAATGTCATTAACATTTTAATAAAATTCAATAGCAATTTGGAGAGCATATCTGATAAGGGCCAATAAGCATTCATAATTCCTCCCAATTTTTTTTACTTTGATTATTAATTATTTAAAGCCACAAATGGATTCATAATTTGACTTCATTTGACCTTCATCATATTACAATCATGACTTTCAGGAGATGACAAATACACTGAATTTAAACAACCAAACGCCAAACGCTTATTTAGACCCAATCACCATCTCTTCAAAGTAAGTTATTAAATTTAGCCCAGTTTGAAATATTATCTATGAAATGGGCTTTTAAATGATGTGCAATTTCATGTTGTGAGCTTTGCAATTATTGATCTATGTCCATTTTAAAGTGGTTGAAATTCATTAAAATGTTGATGACGGTAGTATGATAAATTAAGAAAATATACATTTGAATCAAGTTTTGAAATTTGAATGTTTACTTTTTGGAAAAACTTATATTAATTGACCAAAATCTGAAAATGGATAGGTCGATGCAAAAATGTAATCTCATCCTGTGGTGCTTGGCCTTAATGATTACAGTTTTTATTTTGTATTTCTTCCACTTTAACATTACATAGTATTTTGTGTAGATTGTTGACCAAAAATGACAAATCTGAATTATTTTGCAACACTTCTTCCATGACAGTTTTCCCCCTTATCGATTATTTATCTCTTGTATACCCACGTTCCTACACACACTTGCTTAAAGGAAGCCAGGATTCAATGTGGGCAACTAAAACTTGCACTGTGAATAATTATTTACAAAGGGTGAGCATGCATTACATTTCAGTATACACAATGTAATGAGTTTTGTGATCACAAATGTAAATTGAAATGCAGCATGAGCAAAAAAGAACAATATGTGTTAGTTTTTCCATGTTTGACTGAATTAACCTATGTTTTGTTGAGATCTGAATACATATACTGTCTACCTCAGAAGGCCTAAGGTTTAATAAAAAAATGGTTGAAGAGTTTTTAACATAGAAGATACATGCATAATGAGAACAATTGCACTGATTCTTCATCCATACACAAGCTACTGCATTGAATGTGCAAGAGTCAAGACTTCCCTGTTTTTGACCACTTCTCTTGTTTTGACAAGATAAATCATGGTCTCCAAGGATGAACATTGACAGACTAGCACGACAAGCTGGCCTGACATGTCACTCTATGATAAGGATACACTCTTGAAATATCATTTGCCTGTTCACCATGGCACGTCACTTGTGATTTGTGGCCAAGGCTAATGTAACAGCATGAGGGGACAGTACTGGGTAGCTGTACAAGACAATGATTCCCAACTGTGGGAGTCGCGGGAGGATTTTAAGGGGTTGCCGGACTTGCGCAAGAATATGTCAAATATATATATAATAATAATATTATTTTGAAAGGATACCGCCGCACCGCTTACTGACTTTACCGCTACACACAGACGTGCGCTGCACTGCTTATTGTTGCTTCCTTTGCACGTGCAGCACATCCGCAGTGAGGAAATGGCTACGTTCGGACTCACTGACCAATACAATAATGTCCTCGCCCCACACACACACACATACACACACTGATCAAATAAAAATGTAATTCTGCAACATTGTTTTGTTTTAAATGTGACACGTCCAATCAGATAATACACATCTTCTGACAGCTAGCTTGATTGACAGCTAACGATACAGATGTGTTCTGCAGGCATTGCACATGTGGATGGTTAGCTGTCATGTAATTTAAATCATGTACGCTAACTGTCAGAGTAAAATCATGGACAACTTTTTAAAACGTGCAGCTTCCTCTTCAACTACTGCTGCTTCCAATGTCAACAACAAGGCAGACAACCCGGTCCCTGTCAACAAGAGAAAATACAACCCGACTTGGTTTCACTGTTATAGAAGACGGGTAGGATGAGTGTAGACAGCTGTGCGTCCTATGCTACGAGCTGTTAGCTAATGAGAGCATGAAACCCTGCAAAATGAAAAGGCATCTGGACACCAAGCATCCAAGCTACAAAGATAAGACAGCTGACTTTTTTTTAAAGAAAATGTAAATATCTGGATGCCTCACAATATTCATTGAAGAATGTCTGCAAGGTACAAGAAAAGTCACTTTGCGCCTCATACCTTGTGGCCCAGTGCTTTGCCAAGTGCAAAAAAGCCCACACCAGCGCAGAGGATCTCATGCTCCCTGGTGCAAATTATATGTACACTGAAATCTTAGGAGAGTCAGCCAGCTGCCAACAAACTTAAACCCATCCCCCTATCCAATGACACCATGAGAAAAAGAATCCAGGACATGTCTGAGAGCATAACGCGCCAGACATCAGAGCCCATCAGTTCAAATGTCAATTACGCACTGCAGTTTGATGAATCCACAGATGTGACTAACCATGCAATTCTAATGGTCTATGTCAGACATGTCTGGGATAATAACTTTGAGGAACAGTTGAGGAACAGTTTTTAGTGCCGATTTGCTTACCACCACCACTGTAGTGGCTGTCTTTAACACACCGGATATGTGACTGTGCTCAGTGGGACTCGCCTGGGTGTGTCGGTGTGACCACAGATGGGGCAGCTGCGAGGATGGGAAAGCACTCTGGAGTAGTAAACAGGATCCCGGAGAGTGCACCAAGTGCGAAGTGGAACCACTGCTTCCTACACAGGGAGACATTGGCAGCGAAGGACATGGTGCCTGAGCTCCAAGACATTCTCCAGGATGTGATCAAGTGTGTAATCTCTATCACGAAAAGCAGTTGTTTCCAGGCCTTCTGGAGGGATATGAGGCACGAACACCCGCATGTACTATATCATGCAGATGTCCGCTGGCTTTCCAGGGGTAAAGTATTGGGTTGCCTTTTTGAGCTTCAAGCGGAGATTACAGCATTTATTTCGGAAAACAAGGCACCTCAGGCTGAACATTTTGATTGTGAGGAATGACTTTCAAAGGTTGCATACCTGGCGGATATTTTTGATCATCTGAATTCGCCAAAGCACTAGACGGGCGCACAATCGATTTGAACAGAGGGATAAAGTGGATGCCTTGAAGATGAAGCTTACCATTTGGCAAATCATGTTTCTAACGGGAGGATTGGGATGATTCCCAATGCTGATTTTGAGATTCAGAATCTGATCAACAAAGTGCACAGCGACACTGAAAAAACAGTTAAACAGTATCTTGGTAAGCTGCAGGAAAAGTTTTGCAACAACTTCCCGGAGGAAAACAGGAGACAAGACGACTGGAAACAGGATCCCTTTTGAGTGGAGATGACAAGTGTCACATTGCCAAGCAATGAAGAGGATCAGCTGGTTGAGCTGTCATTTGATCGCGGACTGAACATGCGCTTCCCGGAAATGACACTGCTACAGTTCTGGCACAGTGTAGTCGGAGAGTATCCTACTCTCGCCTGTCATGCAATCAGAATCATGCTACTGTTCAGCACTACCTCTCTGTGTGAAAGTGACTTCGTTGCTATGGCCGTTGCTGAAAACTAAAAGCAAAAACAAACTGGACAGCCAGCATGACCTCCGAGTTGCTCTGTCAACCAGCACCCCAGACATCAATAAACTTGTCAAACTGAAGAAACACCCCCACTTTTCCCACTGATAGGCCAAACACACACTCACTCACTCACACACTCACTCACTCACTCACTCACTCACTCACTCACTCACTCACTCACTCACTCACTCACTCACTCACTCACTCACTCACACAATAAATAAACAGGTACATGATATTATTATTGTTCAGTATTATAATTAGTATTGTTAATTCATTCTGACATTCATATTACATTTATTGAACTGGTTAAAAACGTACACCTTTAAAAAAACTTTTCAAGGTTGTGAAACTATTCACATGGTAATTGCTGATTTCGATATCCTAATGTTTGTTGTTTTTTCTATTTTAAACACTGGTACTGTATGTGTTACTGTTCATTAACCTTATTGGACTGGTTTTGATGTGATGTTCTCAATCTGATAATTTATTACGCCCTACTCCTGAACTGGTTGCCCAATTAAATGGCTTACTCCCCTGAATTGATAATAAATGTTTTCTCAGTCAATATGGCTGTGTAATGACTTTCTTTAATACCGTAATAGTAGCCCATTGAGACAGAGACTGCAAGTGAAGCCTGCCCAAGAAGGCAGCTGCAATACAACATTACAAAATGCAATCCTCAAAAGTCCATAATATTGGGTTGCGACCCAATTGTCATTGTCAATGTTGGGTCCCAGTTGATAACTACTGGTATAGGACATCACATGATTGATTTGTAATTAAGAATCTTTAACTCTCGTTATCACACCAATACAGTGGATTTGGAAAGCATTCAGACCCATTCCCTTTTTCAACAATGTATTACGTTACAGCCTTGTTCTAAGATGATACAATAATTTGTTCCCCTCATCAATCTACACACAATACCCCATCATGACAAAGTGAAAACAGGTTTTTAGAATGTTTTGCAAATGTTTTACAATTAAAAAACAGTAATGTCTTAATTACATAAGAAATTCAGACAAGTTGCTATTGAGCTCGGGTGCATCGAGTTTCCACTGATCATCCTTGAGATGTTTCTGCAACTTGATTGAAGTCCACCTGTGGTATGTTCAATTGATTGGACATGATTTAGAAAGGCACCCACCTCTCTATATAAGGTCCCACAGTTGACAGTGTATGTCAGAGCAAAAACCAAGCCATGCGGTCGAAGCAATTGTCCGTAGAGCTCTGAGACAGGATTGTCTCGAGGCACAGATTTGGGGAAGGGTACCAAAAAATATCTGCAGCATTAAGGTCCCCAAGAATACAGTGGCCTCCATCATTCTTAAATGGAAGACGTTTGGAATCACCAAGACTCTTCCTCGAGCTTGCCACCCAGCCAAACTGAGCAATTGGGGGAGAAGGGCCTTGGTCAGAGGTGACCAAGAACGAGATGGTCACTCTGACAGAGATCCTGAGTTCTTCTGTTGAGATGGGAGAACCTTCCAGAAGGACAACCATCTCTGCAGCACTCCACCAATCAGGCCTTTATGGTAGAGTGGCCAGACGGAAGCCACTCCCCACTAAGAGGTACATAACAGCGTGCTTGCAGTTTGCCAAAAGGTCCCTAAAGGACTCTTAGACCATGAGAAACAAGATTATCTGGTCTAATGAAACCAAGATTGAACTCTTTGGTTTGTATGCCAAATGTCACATCTAGAGGACACCTGGCACCATGAAACATGATGGTGGCAGCATCATGCTGTTGGCATGTTTTTCAGCAGCAGGGACTGGTAGACTAGTCAGTATCGAAGGAAAGATGAAAACAGCAAAGTATAGAGATGTCTTTGATGAAAACCTGCTCCAGAGCGCTCAGGACCTCAGATTGGGGCGAAGGTTCACCTTTCAACAGGACAACAACCCTAAATACACAGCCAAGACAACACAAGAGTGGCTTCGGGACAAGTCTGTGAATGTCCTTGAGTGGCCCAGCCAGAGCCCGGACCTGAACCCGATCGAACATCTCAAGAGAGACCTGAAAATAGCTGTGCAGCTACGCTCCCCATCCAACCTGACAGAGCTTGAGAGGATCTGCAGAGAAGAATGGATGAAATTCCCTAAACACAGGTGTGCCAAGCTTGTAGAGTCATACCCAAGAAGACTCGATGCTGTAATCGCTTACAAAGGTGCTGCCAAAAGTTCTAAAGTACTGAGTAAAGGGTCTGAATACTTATGTAAATGTGATATTTTATATTTTTATATTTTATATAAATTTGAAAATATTTCTTTAAACCCGTTTTGCTTTGTCATTATGGGATATTGTGTGTAGACAGATGAGAAGGGGAAAAAACAAATCCATTTTAGAATAAGGCTGTGACGGAACAAAATGTGGAAAAAGTCAAGGGGTCTGAATACTTTCCTAAAGCACTGTACAGTGTGTCCCAAGTCAAGATGTTGGTGTTCATGACCTACATATTGCTAATGCTTATTGAATATTTACAAAGACTTTAGAGTATGTCTTGAGGGCACACGGCGTGTAGTTACTGTACACAAATTACTCTAAAATGTAGGCTTGATTCAGCAGTAGCTCTGGAGTCCAAATGTCATCACAGCCTTATATTGGCATGCTGAATTGCGGTATCTCTAGACGTTGTAGAGATAGTAAAGGGTGTTTTATGTGTTATTTTACAGTTTTTATTTGACCAATTCTATTTTATTGCCGCAGTTTTCTGAGTAAATTACAATGCAAACTTCCATACCATATATATTCCATTCAGACACTTCCTTAATCAAAAATTACATGATTTCACATGTGGAAATTCACGTAGTTTCGCACTTGAAATGTGACGTGAAATAATGTGAAAACATATTTCTTTGGAACACTTCACACGTGATATTTCTCATTTCATGAGATCATGTTTTCACAAGTGCTTTTGTCAAATGTCTAGGTTCATGATATCAAATATATACAAATGTTGCATCCCAATGTTGTTATTTAACATTTATTTGACTTGAGGTCATGTTTTCACGTATGCTTTTATCACATGTAGTTTCATGTTATCAGATGTTGCTTTACATGTTGTCACACGTTATCACAAACTGCACATGATCACGTGAGATGTGTTTTTTCCATAAGGACTGTGTTTTTACTCTAATTTCAGAATAGCTTTATCCAGAAGTTTATTATTGGTAAGAAATGCAAGTATAACAATTTGTATATATCAAACTAATGAATTGTGATTGCAATAATTATTTTCATTATACTTGCATGATGCAGCAAAACTTGTGGAAGAGTGGTTGGTCGACAGGCTTTGTGTGTGAAAAAGTCTGTGCTGACTGAGTAAAACAGGAGGAAGATGAATGTTACCTGTTACTTGGTTTGTTTTCTTTCGCTCTGCAATTTATCTTGTCTTTCTTAAACATCTATTCTACAATTCTAATGAGATCAAAGGATCTGCTTAAGTACTGAACTCTACCAAATCCCTTATTCATCTGTTAGGAGTGATATCCGTCATCTAGCAGACACAGGTCATTTTGCCAATTATTTATTTATTGACCTGTTTGCTGACGTGAGCGTGCCTAATGTGAATGCACTCAAAAAATATTAGTTGTAATACATTCACATATTTCAGTTGCTCCAAATAATGACATGTTCTCTAAAGTATTTTAATAGTGCTGTATGTTTTGTAAATGGTACAATGCTATCTGTGTAATGGGATTTCTGTATAGACCTGTCCTTGAATGTAATTCACCAGAGGTAGCACCTCTGCACCTAATTTCATTAAAGAGTAGATTTTGCCAACTCAGCGAACCAAAAAATATGCATTTGACCTTGGTCTCAGCAGGCGGCTAGGAAGGGGTAAATGGTGAATCAGACCTTTTGAGCTGAATGCACAGGGTCTCGCTTTGAAACCAGCCGTGGTGAGCAAACTGAGCTAGCTAAGAGACTGCTTGCCCCACTGGCTCACTTCAACTCCTTCATTCATCCCCAGCCCTCACCACACTTTTCTCCTTGTTCGTCTCATTTTCTGCTCAACTGCAGTTCAATGTGAAAAAAATTATATTTGTTCCAACACACTGTGGATTATTATTCAAACAGAGCCTTATTATGAGATGATAGAGTTAAAAACAAATGCAGAAACCAAGCCTACCGCTATGATCATACTGCTTATCCTAATGATTCGTAGCGTGTGTGTGTGTGTGTGTGTGTGTGTGTGTGTGTGTGCACAGTTTTGACTCATTCAGAGGGGGTCCATGGTTCTAACGCGGGGTGTTGATGGAAGCAGATTGTCAGACAGAGGCGAGGGAGTCAACACTTTCTCATAGCCTTATAATAGTTCATTGACTCTACTCAGTTAGGGATGGATTCAGTGGTCTAATCTCCTCATCTTGAACTAATGTGGCTTTTAAAATAGATATTGGAAATTTTTACAATAATTATAGCATTGAATTAAATGCATGCAGACATATGGTATACAAGCGGAAGATAATGTGTTTGGAATTTCTGCCTTAGGGCTGCTTTCTGACCATGAATATGTTTTCTAGCATCATGTATGATTTAATCTGACTATCCTCTGCTCAATGAACAATGTACTGTTCTATTGTTCCAATACAATTATGTAGCCTACAGATGTAGGATCTTAATTTGACCAGTATTGTCAAAGATTTGGCATGGGCCCTCAGATCCTCAAAAAGTTCTACAGCAGCACCATGAGATCATCTTGACTGGCTGCTTCACAAAATGCATCGGCTTTTGGACCAACAGGCTACGAGACAGCATCTATCCTTAAGCTGCTAAATAGTTACCCAGACAATCTGCACTGACCCTACCTTGCACTGACTATATAAACACTCACAAGACTATATACAGTGCATTTGGATAGTATTCAGACCCTTTCACTTTTCCCACATTTTGTTATGTTACAGCCTTATTCTAAAATTTAATCTTGTGTTTGCAAAGAAATGTTTGCAAATGCATAATTATTTAAAAAAAAGACCCTAAGCACACAGCCAAAACAATGAAGAAGTGGCTTTGGGACAAGTCTCTGAATGTCCTTGAGTGGACCAGCCAGAGCCCGGAATTGAACCCGATTTATCAACTCTGGAGAGATCTGAAAATAGCTGTGCAGCGACGCTCCCCAGAGAATCTACAGAGAAGAATGGGAGAAACTCCCCAAACACAGGTTTGCCAATCTTGTAGCTTCATACTTAAGAAGACTCGAGGCTGTAATTGATGCCAAAGGCGCTTCAACAAAGTACTGAGCAAAGGGTCTGAATACTTATGTAAATGTGATATTTTCAGTTTAAAACCTGTTTTTGCTTTGTCATTATGGGGTATTGTAAAAAATAAACTATTTCATCCATTTCAGAATAAGTCTGTACTAATGACATCTAACCCATTGTATTCGACGGACGTGACAAATACGATTTGATTTGAAAATAATCCTGCAGCAAAAGGATTTGAGTGTAGCTTGATCTGTCGATAGGCTATTAGCTGGTCAAAATTTGGCTGCATGAGAAGTGGAATACTTGTTAGCAGTGAATTTATGTAAATCACGAAGCTTATCTGCATTTCCTGTGATGCACAAAAATTGTAAGCAACAACAGTGTAATCAAATTAAGATCCTAAATCTGTATGTTCAAATGTACTGTGGTTTATGTTCAAATCTTATCATGGGTCTGCATTTGATAACAACATGTAAACAAGTAGCATCCTTATTGACCTCCAAATGCGAAATTAAGCTGTTTATATTATAAAGTGTGTGTGTGGGGAGGGGGAGGGTGAAATGGTATGAACTTCTATTGTAAATCTTTAGAGCCTTAATTCGATGCGGTGGTGGTGAATGTGGGGGTACTGCTGTGTTTTTGTCATCAGGTCCTGAATACTGAAAACAATCCCTGGCAACAGAGGTGACAGGGACCATTAGTGCTGCAGAGGGTGATGTGTTTTCAATTAATGGGGAAGTCCCTCTTTATGTTCCCCTGCATTAAAGTCTTCCTCGCTCTAGAAAACCCTGGTGTTCTGTTTGAATTGAATAAGGATTCCATAAGTATGAGGGGCCTGGCTACCGGGCTACCCAAGCCCCTTTCATTTATTTATCTGATAACCAGTCTCTAAAGAGCCTCCCTGTTTCCTGTTGCTAACACTCCATACCATATTTGTGTTCAAAATAGCACCCTATTCTTCATATAGTGCACTTGGGATACATCCCATGGCTCTTCTTCCCTTTTCTGAATATCCGTGTTACTCTTCCGAGGCCTCATTCTCAAATCCCAAGATAATCTAATGAACACTCTGCTATTCCCCACCATTACTCTGGAGTGGTCTGGGCCCTCAAAGGCATTTATAAAGCTACTTAAATACTTGCGCTCTTAACACTGAACTGGAGTGACATGGGCAGTACTCTCAGAGCATTTAATGAAAGTAGTCTTGACTTGAAAGGGTAAGAATCCTCCTCTTGACAGTGTGGCTGGTGCAGTTATGCTGTTGTCCACATTAAGGAGGCTGGCTTTACGGAGAGTCAATAGATGTATTATTACTGTAAGGTTAGATTAATGGCAGAAGGTGAATGCTAAATTGCTAATAGGCAGCTGCCACTATGCCTGGGTATTAATGTATGATGTAGTGCTGCTGTCCACAGAGTTTATTAGCATTCAACAAACATCCATTATACAAAGTCAGGCCAGGGCCCAATATTTAGAGGGAGTTTGGGCATTAGAAGTATTTCAAGCTGTTTCAGTTAATTAATTGGCTGGCGTTAATTAAATAAATAACTTTTTGCCACTCACTGAAGGTCTCTTAGCATAGTAATCAAGCACTTCATTCTTCATATTAGCACCTCTAACGTGGTAACTTTAATCACTGTGCTAGGTATTAAAGGTGGCCTATTTCAGATACACAGTACTCAAGTGAAATAGCTGCCAAACAGTTATCATGTGGAGGTCACAGGGAGGCTGAGTGTAATGCTCCGGGTGTCGTGGGTGTGGAGTAAAACTCAGGAGACAGAGAGTGCAATGCTGTGCTCTTTAATTGCACCAACGCACCACAGGGTGCTCACAATAATAACGGCCCCAAACACAGGGAACGAAAAATGTACAACTGAAAAATACACGACCAGGAACTAACACGTTCCTCTACTACAGTGCCGAAGGTTACAATGATTAATCCCGCACAATAAACAGGCGGGCCGGCTGTCTAAAGAAGCCCAACTAATCATCACAAACATGTGCTACCAATAAACATACAAGGAGGGGGAGGAAAGACAATCAGTGGCAGCTAATAGGCCGGTGACGACGACTGCCGAGCTCCACCCGACCGGGAAGGGAAGCCACCCTCGGTCGGACTCGTGACAGTACCCCCCCTGACGCGCGGCTCCCGCAGCGCGCCGACACCGGCCTCGAGGTCGCCCCGGAGGACGAGGTGCAGGGCGATCCGGATGGAGGTGATGGAAATCCCTCAACATGGATGGATCCAAGATGTCCCCCACCGGTACCCAGCACCTCTCCTCCGGACCGTACCCCTCCCAGTCCACGAGGTACTGCAGGCCCCTCACCCGGCGTCTTGAGTCCAGAAAGGCCCGGATCGTATACGCCGTGGACCCCTCGATGTCCAGAGGAGGGGGTGGGGGACCTCCGGCACCTCACTGTCCTGCAGGGGACCAGCTACCACCGGCCTGAGGAGAGACACATGAAACGAGGGGTTAATACGATAATAGGAAGGGAGTTGTAATCGATAACACACCTCGTTTATTCTCCTCAGGACTTTAAAGGGCCCTACACACTGCGGACCCAGCTTCCGGCAGGGCAAGCGGAGGGGTAGGTTTCGGGTCGAGAGCCAGACCCTGTCCCCCGGTACAAACACGGGGGCCTCACTGCGGTGGCGGTCAGCACTCCTCTTCTGCCGTCCACTCGCTTGTTGTAGGGATTCCTGGACGGCCCTCCAGGTCTCCTTGGAGCGCTGTACCCATTCCTCCACCGCAGGAGCCTCGGTCTGGCTCGGATGCCATGGTACCAGGACCGGCTGGTACCCCAAGACACACTGAAAAGGGGCCACGTTAGTAGAGGAGTGGCATAGTGAGTTCTGGGCCATTTCCGCCCAGGGAATGTATTGTGCCCACTCCCCTGGCCGATCCTGGCAATACGACCGCAGAAACCTACCCACCTCCTGTCCCAGCGACTCCGTGACATATGTCTCCATCGCCAACGTCTCCTCCTGGGACAACGGGTACACGTGACTCTTTGGAAGCGCAGCGTTTACCTGGAGATCTATCGTACAATCCCTTCCCGGTCGATAAGGTGGTAATTTAGTCGCTTTCACTTTACTGAAAGCGATTACCAAATCGGCATACTCGGGGGGAATGCACACGGTGGAACCCTGGTCTGGACTCTCCACTGACGTGGCACCGACGGAAACTCCCAAACACCTTCCAGAACACTCCTCTGACCACCCCTGGAGAAACCCCTGTCTCCACGAAATTTTAGGATTGTGTCGGGCCAGCCAGGGAATCCCCAGCACCACTGGAAACGCAGGCGAATCAATAATAAAAAGACTGATACGCTCCCTATGATTCCCCTGCGTCACCATGTCCAGTGGGACAGTGGTCTCCCTGACCATCCCTGACCCTAATGGCCGGCTATCTAGGGAGTGCACGGGAAAGGGAGAATCTATCGGCACAAGCGGAACCCCTAAATTAAGGGCGAGTCCGCGATCCATAAAGTTCCCAGCTGCGCCTGAATCGACTAGCGCCCTATGCTGGGAAGAGGGAAAAAAGTGAAGGAAAAAAGTTACGACAAACATGTGGCCAACAAGGGGTTCTGGGTGAGTTTGATGCTGACTCACCTGGGGTGATCGAGAAGCGTTCCGTCTGCCATCTCTACTCCCAGACGGACCCACCCCAGCACCGATCAGACGTGTGTCCTCTCTGACCACAGTTGGTGCAGGGAAGGCCTCCTCCTCCGGTACCCCTCGGCACAGCCCCTCCCAACTCCATCGGAATGGGAGCGGAGGAGCTGGGTGGTGGAACGCACAGGACCCTCTCCGAACGCCCGCGGGCAGCCAGCAGATTGTCCAGTCGAATGGACATGTCAATCAGCTCATCCAGTGACAGAGCGATGTCCCGACATGCTAAATCCCTGCGGACGTCCTCCCGGAGACTACACCTGTAGTGGTCAATAAGGGCCCTGTCGTTCCACCCAGATCCTGCTGCCAAGGTCCGGAACTCCAGCACGTAATCCTGGGCGCGCCTCCTCTCCTGCCTGAGATGAAATAGTCGTTCTCCCACCGCTCGGCCGTCTGGAGGGTGATCAAACACGGCACGGAAGTGGCAGGAAAACTCTGGGTAGTGCTCCCGTGCTGAGTCTGGGCCATTTCAGACTGCATTCGCCCACTCCAGAGCACGACCCGTGAGGCAGGAGATGAGGACACTCACCCTCTCCACTCCCGAGGGAGTGGGTCTGACGGTGGCCAGGTATAGCTCCAGCTGAAGCAAAAACCCCTGGCAACCCGCCGCCGCTCCATCATAAGCCCTTGGTAGCGTCAGATGGAGGAGTCGGGAGATGGGGAGTCCGGAGCCGGGGGTGCCGAAGGTGGAGAGAGGAGACCACTCCTCTCTCATCGGTCCATTCTCTCCATTACTTGATCCATCGCGGATCCGATCCGATGGAGGACGGTGGTGTGGTGGAGAACCCGTTCCTCCATCGATAGGAGAGGGTTGGCTGCTGCTCCTGCTGACTCCATTCAATCTTTAGGTGCGGGATTCTGTAATGCTCCAGGTGTTGTGGGTGTGGAGTGAAACGCAGGAGACAGAGAGTGCAATGCTGTGCTCTTTAATTGCACCAAAGCACCACAGGGTGCTCACAATTATAACGGCCCCAACGGGGAATGAAAAATGTACAACTGAAAAATGCACGACCAGGAACACGTTCCTCTACTACAGAGCCGAAGGTTACAATGATTAATCCCGCACAACAAACAGGCGGGCCGGCTGTCTAAAGAAGCCCAACTAATCATCACAAACAGGTGCTACCAATAAACATACAAGGAGGGGTAGGAAAGACAATCAGTGGCAGCTAATAGGCCGGTGACGACGACTGCCGAGCGCCACCCGACCGGGAAGGGAAGCCACCCTCGGTCGGACTCGTGACACTGAGTCATATAAGTGCAATAGCCTGGATGAACAATCAACAGTCAGTCTCTCTCTCTCCCGTGGTGTTGACACACTGAGGCAATACTTTACTATAGTACAAGATACTGTTAAATAGATTATGAATTCAACATGACAATGCCACCAGCCATTCTGCTCATTCTGTGAATGATTTCCTGCAAGACAGGAATGTCAGTGTTCTGCCATGGCCAGCAAAGATCCCGGATCTCAATCCTATTGAGCATGTCTGGGACCTTTTGGATCGGAGGGTGACGGCTAGGGCCATTCCCCCCAGAAATGTACGGGAACTTGCAGGTGCCTTGGTGGAAGAGTGGGGTAACATCTCACAGTAAGAACTGGCAAATCAGGGCCTCCCGGGGAGCCCAGGCTCTGTCACAGCTGACTGGGAGGCCCATGGGGCAGCGCACAATTGGCCTAGCGTTGTCCGGGTTAGGGTGTGTTTGGCCAGCAGGCATATCCTTGTCTCATCACGCACTAGCGACTCCTGTGGCGGGCCGGGTGCAGTTCACGCTGACCAGGACGATAGGTGTATGGTTTTTCCTCTGACACATTGGTTTTGCTGGCTTCCGGGTTGGATGCACTCTGTGTTAAGAAGCAGTGCGGCTCAGTTGGATTGTGTTTCGGAGGGTAAAAAAAACTGCCAAGTCTGGTGCAGTCCATGAGGAGGAGATTCACTGCCGTAAGTAATGCAGCTGGTGGTCACACCAGATACTGACTGTTACTTTTGATTTTGATCCCCCCTTTGTTCAGGGACACATAATTCAATTTCTGTTAGTCACATGTCTGTGGAAATTGATCAGTTTATGTCTCAGTTGTTGAATCTTGTTATGTTCATACAAATATTTACACATCTTAAGTTTGCTGAAAATAAATGCAGTTGACAGTGAGAGGGCTGTCAACTCTGCTGTGTTTATATAAAAAGGCATTGTCTTCACAGTCCGCGTTGTGCTCTTTTATCTTTTATTTTTCACTTCTTGATCGAGTCATTTGTCTCAAAAATTATGCTTTTTTTTAGTTTTATATTTAGCACAAGCGTATTGCTAGTTATCCATTCAAAAACTGACTGGAACTCTACATTAGGTGTCTTATTTATTTATAGCCTACGTGTATATTGTTGAGTCATCAGCATACATAGATAGACACACAGGCTTTATTCAAGGTCAGCGGAAGGTAATTTGTAACAACAGAAAACAGTAATATCCCTTGCCAGCTGCCCTGCTGTACACCACTCTCAACTGAATGTGCATGAGAGAGGCTTCCATCAACGAAAACCCTCTATGTTAAATTAGATAGGTAACACTCAATCCATAATAAGGCAGAGGATGCAAATCCATAGCACCTACATTTTTTTCAGCAAAAGGTTATGATCAATGACATAAAAACAGCTTCCACAATCTTATTACTATCCATTTCTGTCAGCCAATCATCAGTCATTTGTGTCAATGTCGAGGATGCTGAGTGCCATTCCCTATAAGCATGCTGAAAGTCTAGTTAAATTTGTTTTCTGTAAAATAACTTTGTATTTGACCAAACATAATTTTTTCCCCACAGATTGCAAATTACTTGCTAAGTATTCTTGGGTAGCGGAATTACCTTTGCCTCCCTCCAAGTCTGCGGGCACACACACCATCTTCTAGGCTTAAAGATGTGGCAAACAGGAGTTGTCGGTACCAGCTAGTTTGTCCTCATATATAGATAGCAACAATTTTTTCACATCTTCCACACCCACTTGGTGGAACTCAAAACTACAGTGCTTGTCTTTCATTGTTTGGTCCATTATGAATTAATATGAAGGCTCAGCATTTGTTGTTTGCATGTCATACCTAAGTTTTCTAATCTTTCAACTAAAACATATTTCAATGTGGTTGGCAATATCAAAGGGTTTTGTTAAGAACAAGTCAATCACTTCAATAAAGGATGTTCCATAGTATAGTTTCTTATTCTTTTTGTTTAGTTTAGTTATGTGATTTCTAAATGTACTGTATGTTTGACAGTCTGCTGTGTTGTCAGACCTATTCCCTTTGCCTCATCCCTCTCAGCCATACAGTTCTTCAATTACTGGGCACATGCCTATCAGTAACCGGAAGAGGCAGTTTCATAAATGCTTCAAGTGCAGCGTCCAGATGTTCCTCATTACACACATCAGACAAACAAATATTTGTCAAAATTCGACATAGGAATCATTGCAAAACCTCTTGTATGATCATTTATACTAGAGGTCGACCGATTATGATTTTTCAACGCCGATACCGATACCGATTATTTGGAGGACCAAAAAAGCTGATACCGATATATCGATACTGAATGAACACGTCAATAAAATCAATTTAGCCTCAAGTAAATAATGAAACATGTTCAATTTGGTTTAAATAATGCAAAAACAAAGTGTTGGATAAGAAAGTAAAACTGCAATATGTGCTATGTAAGAAAGCTAACGTTTCAGTTCCTTGCTCAGAACATGAGAACATATGAAAGCTGGTGGTTCCTTTTAACATGAGTCTTCAATATTCCCAGGTAAGACGTTTTAGGTTGTAGTTATTATAGGAATTATAGGACTATTTCCCTCTATACCATTTGTATTTCATTACTATTGGATGTTCTTATATGCACTTTAGTATTGCCAGTGTAACAGTATAGCTTCCGTCCCTCTCCTCGCTCCTCCCTGGGCTCGAACCAGCAACACAACGACAACAGCCACCATCGAAGCAGTGTTACCCATGCAGAGCAAGGGAAACAACTACTAGAAGGCTCAGAGCGAGTGATGTTTGAAACGCTATTAGCGCGTGCTAACTAGCTAGCCATTTCACTTCGGTTACACCAGCCTCATCTCGGGAGTTGATAGACTTGAAGTCATAAACAGCTGCTGGCAAAACGCACAAAAGTGCTGTTTGAATGAATGTTTACACGCCTGCTTCTGCCTACCACCACTCAGTCAGATACTTAGATACTTGTATGCTTGTATGCTCAGTCAGATTATATGCAACGCAGGACACTCTAGATAATAACTAGTAATATCATCAACCATGTGTAGTTAGCTAGTGATTACGATAGATTTTTTTTATAGGATAAGTTTAATGCTAGCGAGCAACTTACCTTGGCTTACTGCATTCGTGTAACAGGCAGTCTCCTTGTGGAGCGCAACGAGAGAGAGGCAGGTCGTTATTGCGTTGGACTAGTTAACTGTAAGGTTGCAATAAGATTGAATCTCCCGAGCTGACAAGGTGAAAATCTGTCATTCTGCCCCTGAACAAGGCAGTTAACCCACAGTTCCTAGGCCATCATTGAAAATAAGAATGTGTTCTTACTGACTTGCCTAGTTAAATAAAGGTATAAAAAAAAAAATCGGCATATCGGCACCCAAAAATACCAATTTCCGATTGTTATGAAAACTTGAAATCGACCCTAATTAATTGGCCATTCCGATTAATCGGTCGACCTCTAATTTATACACAATTCTTTATTTTCTAGATATGGCTATTACAGTATATTACGATCACTACATCCGATGGGTGTGGATACTGGTTTTAGAGCAGATTTTTGCAACATTAGTAAAGAAGTGTTCTGTTTGTAAATACCTGACAACTTGAACCAGGCACTGGTTACAGCTTGGAGCTTATTTTTGAGTGGGCAGCTTGATGCCAACCAGTCAATAGTTAGGTCACCCAGAAATTATACCTCTCTGTTGATATCACATAGTATCCAACATTTTACATATATTGTCTAAATACTGACTTTTAGCACTTGATGGTCAATATCAACTTCCTGCAAGTGTAACGGGGTGAGGAAGTCGTGACAGCGAGAATAGTCTTTAGGTGATGCAGATGAATCTGTAGCCATATTACTTCCATATCATCTGACATAAGATCCTCTTTCAGCCTAACAGGAATATGAGTCATGGTAACACCTCCTCCATTTGCATTTTTATCTTTCCTATATATTCAATAACCATGTATAACTACTACTGCATCATAAAAGGAATTATCTAAGTGTGTTTCAGAGAGGGCCAGAGTATGATTGTTTTCAATTGTTAATAAGTTATCAATTTCATGTTCCTGGTTGAACAGGCTACATATGTTAATATGGCCTATGTTTAGTCCTTTTCTGGTTTTCTTGTTTGTTTTTAGTGCTATTCTGAGAGGCTGATCTGAGGTAGACATTTCAATCAATGGTACTGAGTGGGCTGCTCACAGTGGGCTTCTTCCTTAGGCAGACAGTTTCAGTGCAAACAGTGGAATTCAATTATACGTACATATGATTATTGCAGACAATACCCTCAGAGCTAACAGTTAAGGGACATAGATTAGGTTATTTACATTTACTGCACTTCTATTTCTCTGGGATATAATATGATTTCAATGTCTTCTGTTGCTTAATATGACAGGAAGGACTGGAACACTACCAAACCCAGACAGTCGGTCTCTTAAGCAGTTCGCTATGTTGATGGAGATAATCCTGGAACCCAAACTGTTAGGGCGAATCCCATTCCTGTCTTTGCAGAGTTTCTTCCGAACCCCTTCTATAGCACGGGAGAGAGCCAGAGATGAATGTCCTCTTCCCTGTACAAACAAGGATGTTCAAGAGAATGGTTTTGTCCTTCGTCAGTTCCTTAGATTGCTGAAAGTGAATGTCGTTAAATCCAACATGAGTGACACTGGTGCCAATATTAGAGTAGTTGGCTAGAACTGTGGGCAGGAAATAGTTGATGTCCTTGGACACAGGCCTCAGGTAGGCCAAAATCTCTCACCATCGAGCTGCCCACGACAATGGTGGTCATGATTGAATCCAATGGGGAAGGAAGAGAAGAGAGGAAGAGAGGGCAGGGGGAGGAGGTGTACTTCGACTCATGCCAGCTTGACTCACCGCACATGTACAAGTAGCAGCGGATGGCGTCGGAATCCTCGGGAAGATGGAGGAGGGCCTGAGACCTTGTTGCCTTTGGTCAGCAACCAACAGAGCTGTGGAGGGTGCCTCTGGATGGCTTCTGGCTGTTGGTGTACTCCTAGGATCAGAGCTGACTCCTGGGGCCGGTATGTCCGCCTCCAGCGGGGCAAAGCTGATTAATAGCAGGATTTGATCTTCTAGAATATATGGAGGCCGACCAGACTGCCTCACACCAAACCACCTTCACCTTGCCAGTGTCGGGTCTCCCACTGGTAATGGAGTTGAGCTTAATAACATCTGTCCAGTGGATTGGAGCAGGTCAGTACCGCACGACTCATCAACCCTTGGCTGTAGAAGGCATTCAGAACTTAAATACTGTGTCTGGGCTGCATCAAAGTATCTCAGAAAGCACATCTTCTCTTTCCAGCAGCTGAGCTAGTAGCCAGAGAATCTCTTCCCTAAGCTGCTTGATGATGATACCATTTGGAACAGACAAAGAATTTATGTTAATTTATCAGTACCACCTTATTTTCCTCCCCTTGCTTTGATATCATCTCGCACCTAGCCCATTTGAGACCAGACATAGACACAAATAACACTGGTGTTTGACTTTAGCACTGCTAGCGTTATCTTGCTCTGCTAACATGATTACTAATCGCTAACTATTGTTTTTTTATAGCAGAAATCTGGGACACAAAATTGTGGTCCCAACCAAAAAATCTAACTGTGTCGTGGAATCCTTAGCTATTAGAACTTCCAATGGTTAAAGATGTTGATGTTGTTGAACATTATTAAAAAAGATTCAATGAAATCTATTTCCTAAAAACAGCAGACAGAGTGTAGACAGTACACTGATCTGTTGCACTCTCTGATCACATCTGTTGTATGGTTCCCTTATTGCATCGCTCTCGATAACCTATTTTGGTTCCAACTTGCACTTATATTTTTAAGAGTGTACAGAGCACTGACACAACTCACAATTCATCATTGTAAAACTAAGCCAACACTACCCCCTGATTTGAATCAGATGTGTGATCTTAGCAGTTGGCTAGAGGCTGTTCCTAGGGTGCTTAGTCTGTAGTTATGTCACAAATCATACACTATTCCCTATGTCGTGCAATACTCTTGAACAGAGCCCTAGTTCACTACATATAGAACAGGGAGAATAGTGTCTGACATCACTGATGATGTGTGTTTTGGTGATCAAATATTTCTATATTATCATGGAAAGGATAACATTTGCACACAAATGGGAAAGGCTCACTTTTCCCAATATTACTTTTTAACTTGCAATGACTGTTTTGTCACCTTGCAATGACTGTTTTGGCACCTATATTTGCCTTACGAGGCCAAAGGGAGGAACATTTCTCATTTTCTCTCCTTTTCCTCTGAACACTCTTTGCAAGCTCTACTGAAATATTGAAAAGCCAGAGTCTAATGCTGACAATAGCTATAAAAGGCTTATGAATAACTTTATATACAACGTTTTCTCTTCTACTGCCGATTTTGGTTTAGCTCTGACTCATGTTGGAAATATTTCTAAGAAATGTTGAAAGGTATTTTCACAGGTACAGGTCAATTTGAATTGTTAAAAAGTAAAAATGGTTCCTAAATTGGCAACTGGATAATTGGTTTCTGGTTTCTAAATTGGTTTCTGGATAATTGTATGCAGTATAAAGCAGGATAGCCTTTTCCTGCCTTCAAATGTCCATATTGCCCCCTAGTGGCCTCATGGGTGGAATGATATTAATATTTTTCCTAATTTCCTAATTAATAAACCATTTTTTAAACCAAGTCAAACGGTTTTGTTATATTTCAGTCTTCTGTTATGTATATAAAGTGTAATATTTGCATCCCAACATTGAATACATTTCAACTCTATATCTGACATGGTACAGGTATCTTCTTTTTTAAGACCATAACCATGTGTGTGAGGAGTATCCTTTTGTTTCAAAGAAGATTTGTTTAAGACTACCAAGAAACAGTCTGTGTGACCCTGATTTAGCCCACTGCAGTAAAAGGTTTTAATGATCATAACTCTTTTATAAAATGCTATAAAAACTTTATTGAATGCTGAAAGAACCACTATGTTATAAACAGTTCACTGAAAACTGCATTAGTTCATCACAAAATAATTAGTAATAAATTACTGATTATAAAAATGGAATGCAATTGAAAAAAAAAAAAGATGAGACAGTGAGACAATCAATCAAGAAAACAGAATCAAATAAATTACATGCCAGACTTATTAGTTTAGTAGCTACTACTATACCATGTGGTGAAATTAATCTAAAGGTTTCAGATTAAAATGAGAAAGTATTGATTCAGCGGTGATGAGAAGTGTCGGAGTGAGACATTGCTTCACTAATCTGAAGATACTAGCTAAGAAACTCTTCACTTCCCTTCCCCCAACCCTCCAGCTTCTAGGCTTAATCATGATTTCCCCAGTGTAATTATTAATTATGTAATTCACCCTCCTAAAAAGATAATACTTCATCCATGTATTTCCTCAATTGTTGAAAAATGTCAAATTTTCTTCTGCTGTTGGTGACATTCTCATGCATGCTCTCTCTCTGATTAGAATTAGACTTTTCCAAGTCCCCTACACAATAATTACCTATAATACATATCTACTGCTATTTCAGTTATCAGTTAGCACGACTATTCTGTCATCATTTATTTAATTAACTTCTTTAAGAAACTTGGGGGTTTTCTGTATTATTGAATAACATTGGTGGGGCATATTGTTCAGTTTTAATGTTACTCCTGAATCACTATGATGCATATCTCAGGAGGCTCATAATATTGGCCGGAACGGCACAAAATGTAATAGCATCAAAGTCACCGGGAAACCATGTGTTTGATGTGTTTGATACCATTCCACTGATTCCGATCTAGTCATTACCACGAGCCCGTTCTCCCCAATTAAGGTGACACCAACCTCCTGTGATACATATATACATTATATCAAAATAGTTTTTCTTAAGTGTATTATGCAAAGCTGAGCTTGACTTTTTAAAGTTTAAAGTGTAGGAATACAGGTGAACTCAGTCATTGACACAGACATGTTGGCATAGCTGGAAGATTGTGATGCTGGAAGATTGTGATGCTGGAAGATTGTGATGCTGTCAACCAAGAGGTTGTGAGTTCAAATCCCAGGTGAGGGCATGTTGAAAATTCAAATCAAGTTATATGTTATTGGTCACATACACATATTTAGCAGATGTTATTGCTGGTGTAGCGAAATGCTTGTGCTTAGGAGCTAGAAGTAGAGCTGCCATGTCTATCGGCGCAATCTTCATGTTAATGACTATACAGTACATACACAGTAATCATGTAGGTCAAAGTGAGAAAAATGTTTATGTTGAAAACAATGAGGCAATTTTGTGATATCTTAATGACTGTTTTTTTGTTTGCAGGGCATCATGTGAAAATGTGAATCCCTATATGAAAGGTTATGTGATAACAAGTGAAATATCATCATGTGAAGTGTTCCCCCAAAAAATTATATTACAAAACATGTACAAATTTCACATGTGAAATCATGTGACTTTCCACATGTTAAATAATGCGATTTTTACACAAGGGACACCATAACGCCTTTAAGAGGGAGAAAATGTAAGGTGTTGGCCCTCAGCATAACTGTGCAAGATTAAATTACAGGCACCAATAACTTCAGAAGCATTTATTCCACAAGAAAGCAACTTAGATTTTCAAACACATGGGCACCAAGGAATTCCATGGAGCACCACTGTGGTGGAAGTGAGAGAGAAAAGGAAGTGAGAGAAGAATGGAGGAATCTCTAGTTAATGAGTATTTTAGGACACATATGCACATTCTCAATGTTCAGCTGGTTTGTTCAGGTTTTGCTGCCAATCTGTAACACAGCAACTGAAAAATACTGTACAGTACATCAGACATTGTATGGGCCCAATTGAAAAAAGTGTATTATTTATATTTTAATTGTGGTTTCTTCTGCAAAGTAGAACAAGCTTTCTTCCCCTATCTGGTACCCTCATGGATACAGAATATATAATGGAGGCAACATCTATTGCCAAAATGCAAATCCTCCCAAGATGTTGTTTTGTTCTCCAAGGCAAGATTAACCTTCTTAAGACCAACTTTCCTTGATTTAACATGTTCTTTGAATTTGCTGTCAATGTTGCTGTCAAAACAAAGATTTAAAACATATGAGTAGCTAAACATTTCCTATTTCATGCACAGACATAATTGAGCCATTCAGTATTGTGCTGTAACACAAATGTATACTGTCTTTCCAAAATTATGTATTGTACCCTATGAAAAAGATGAGAGATGTGTGAGTCCCCAGTTACTGACTCTGTGTGGGCAGTTACGACTGGCGGGGTGAATATAGGGTTGATGTATTGTCCACGATGATGTCAGTGGAACGTGCCTGTCAAGTACATTTTCCTTTCCAGAACAGTAATTGTCAGAAAGAAACCTTCTGGCCCTTTTTATTTTAGTCTACAATTATGACGCCTCCACCCTCAAGGTCTGGTCTGATGAAGAGAGAGAAGAGACAACATTAATATGTGCGACTGGTCTAGTAACAATGTCAACTTCTGCGTCCATCCTGACCACTGAATAATACATCCATGCAGCGGTGCCCATGTAAACAACCAGGGACACTAATGTGAGTAGCCTACATGACTGACTTGATTGAAGGGAGACCTTCAACCCTACTACACACACGTTGACAAAATACACACAACCTTATATGTAGCAACAATACAGTCAATCTACTAAGAAATGTTTTCTTTGTGTTTAGTCTTCCAGGAACTAACTTTTACACGTGAGCAGACGCTCTCATCCAGAGCGATTTATAGGAGCAGTTAGGGCTATGCGGCTTTCTCAAGGGCACATTGACAGTTTTTTCATCCAGTCAGCTAAGGGATTCAAACAAGCAACCTTTTGGTTACTGGTCCAAAGCTCTTAAATGATAGGCTACCTGTCACCCATAACTGTATGTTAAACCAGAAATGTTACAGATTCAGAACTACAAAATGATATATCATACACCGTGATTTGAGGAAACATGGTAAGGTTATGCTGCTTTAAAAGTTGATAAACGTGTTCTCACTAAGGAGAAAAACGCCCTTGAAATATTTTGTTTAGTGCTAGAGGGATCTTCTTTGTTTATGCCCATTCAGAATCATTCACATGCTCTTACACTATAGACCCACACATCTCTTTAAGAATTCACATGGAAACGCATGGCCAACCATCGGCACGCTCAACCCTTCCATCATCTCAGCCAATTGGGGTCAGGGGGAGTCAAGTGCGTGCGTGTGTGTACACATGTGTGTGTATAAGGGGGGAAGCATCATGGGGTTGAAGCATCAGCGGGGCAGATTCATGGGGGATTAATTAAGAGGTATTCTGCTCTCGCTGCTTCTTTAATCTCTCTCACAGCTGAGATGCACAACTCTCCGCTGCCTCCATTGAAAGCATGCATAGCCCCCGTGAATCTGCCCCTCTGATGCTTCACCCCCCATGATGCTTCTCCACTTCTACACATGCACACACACGCACGCACAGAAACACACACACACTCACTTGCCCCCCACTCCCAATCCCAATTCATCATGGAAAGTCCAGTCTGTGCTGACTGAGGAAAGTATGACCAAGCCGACCTTGAGGAAGTCTTTCTCGCAAGACAACTCACCCAGGCCAGGACTCAGGGTCTGTCAAGATGATTTCTTATTCCATTTAATAGAAAAAGTGCAATGGTTTATATAAAGGGGTCATGGTTTATATAAAGCAGAAGGGCCAACCCTACTTGAAATGGTAAACTGTTTAGTCAAAGCACTGTACACAAAAATATGTCCTTCCCAGTCACAATGATTTAGCAGGAGAGGTGGATGGTGGGTAATTTTATGTTAAATCAGCGGTCTTCTGAATAGTAAAATCAGAAGCAGATGACAATTCTCCCCTATCTCAATGACATGTTTTATGTGTAATTTGCAAGAGATAAGGATGAAGGGATATTGCTGAAACATTGCCCTCTTCTACGTGGCCTCAATTTCATCCACAGGACACCAGCATGCTTTTCTCTAGCTCCAACAACACATAAAAAGAAAATAAAGAAACGTCCCTTTTCCAGGACCCTGTAATTCAAAGATAATTCGTAAAAATCCAAATAACTTCACAAATCTTCATTGTAAAATGTTTAAACACTGTTTCCCATGCTTGTTCAATGAACCATAAACAATGAATGAACATGCATCTGTGGAACAGTCGTTTAGGCACTAACAGCTTGCAGACGGTAGGCAATTAAGGTCACAGTTATGAAAACGTAGGACACTAAAGAGGCCTTCCTGCTGACTCTGAAAAATACCAAATGAAAGATTCCCAGGGTCCCTGCTCATCTGAGTGAACGTGCCTTAGGCATGCTGCAAGGAGGCATGAAAACTGCAGATGTGGCCAGGGAAATAATTTGTATTGTCCGTACTTTGAGACACCTAAGACAGCGCTATTGGGAGACAGGACGGACAGCTGATCGTCCTCGCAGTGGCAGACGACATGTAACAAAACCTGCACAGGATCGGTACATCCGAACATCACACGTGGGATAGGTACAGGATGACAACAACAACTGCCCGAGTTACACCAGGAACGCACAATCCCTCCATCAGTGCTCAGACTGTCTGCAATAGGCTGAGAGAGACTGGGCTGAGTGCTTGTAGGCCTGTTGTAAGGCAGGACATCAACGGCAACAACATCGCCATTGGGCACAAACCCACCATCGCTGGACCAGACAGGACTGGCAAAAAGTGCTCGTCACTGATGAGTCGCTGTTTTGTCTCACCAGGGGTGATGGTCGGGTTCACATTTATCGTTGAATGAATGAGCGTTACACTGAGGCCTGTACTCTGGAGCGGGATCGATTTGGAGGTGGAGGGTCCGTCATGGTCTGGGGCGGTGTGTCACAGCATCATCGGACTGAGCTTGTTGTCATTCAGGCAATCTCAATGCTGTACGTTACAGGGAAGACATCCTCTTCCCTCATCTGGTAACCTTCATGCAGGCTCATCCTGACATGACCCTCCAGCACGACAATGCCACCAGCCATACTGCTCGTTCTGTGCATGATTTCCTGCAAGACAGGAATGTCAGTGTTCTGCCATGGCCAGTGAAGAGCCTGGATCTCAATCTCATTGAGCATGCCTGGGACCTGTTGGATCGGATGTTGAGGGCTAGGGCCATTCCCCCCAGAAATGTCCGGGAACTTGCATGTGCCTTGGTGGAAGAGTGGGGTAACATCTCACAGCAAGAACTGTTGCAGTCCATGAGGAGGACATGCATTGTAGTACTTAATGCAGCTGGGGGCCACACCAGATGCTGACTGTTACTTTAGATTTTGACCCCCCTTTGTTCAGGGACACATTATTCAATTTCTGTCACTTACATGTTTGTGGAACTTGTTCAGTTTATGTCTCAGTTGTTGAATCTTGTTATGTTCATACAAATATTTACTCATGTTAATTTTGCTGAAAGTAAAATTGCGCTGTTCCATGCTAACAATCACACAATATTATAGTACAACAGTTAAATGCAACTAAACGTAATCAAAAAATGTTATCTAGTTTATCCCAAAAAGTTTTTATTTAACATGAGAGGGCCATAAATATTAACTAGTAATGCTGCATAATCAAAGAATGGTTCATATCCCACCTTTCTGGTAAAGATTGTTATATATTGCTGAGGTGTAGTCACTTTTGAGTACACAATACAAATATGATGAAAATATGAAATTATTTACACAAATGGTCAAAAGTTTTAGAACACCTACTCATTCATGGGTTCTCTTTTCTTTTTTACTATTTTCTAAATTTACATCAAAACTATGAAATAACGTATGCGATCACGTAGTAACCAAAAAAGTGTTTAACAAATCAAAATTATTTTATATTTGAGATTCTTCAAAGTAGCTATGCCTTGATGACAGCTTTGCACACTCTTGGCATTCTCTCAACCAGCTTTATGAGGTAGTCACCTGGAATGCATTTCTAAATCTTTTGACCGGTAGTGTATATGATTTCCTATTCAACAAAACTGTATGAGAAAGGCTTGAAATTACTTATATGCTTTCTAATTATTTTCAAGTTATAAAATGACTAACTATAAGAGTTGATCTTCCTTACAACTGCAAAATACATATTTGTATGTTTAGTGTTTGACAAAATATATATTTTCTGAAGATCTTTCTTGATCAAAATGTCTGCCTCCATCGCTGTGAACATCTCACAGAGCTCTAGTTTGGCGTCCTGGACTCATTAGGAACTCGCCTTTTATATCATATTAATATTGTCTGTCTATGACAAACAGAAAGAGTTTTTTGTTTAATATCTCTGAATTATTTTAAATGAATGGGCTGTACTGTAAATCATTCTCTGAATGTTCCACCGTGATGAAACGGTGAAACTCTCTCCTGCTGCTCTACGATGTAAAGATTGCAGGCATGTGCTTTGTCAGTGGCTGTGATGTAGGGTTTAGCCAGGAGTTGATGGACAGTCGGAACTCAGAAGAATGAATGAAATTGTCGGAGGGACATTCCAGCTTCCTGTGATTTCACATCCACGTCACACAGGCTCAGAAAAAACATTACTGTGTCTTTGGGAACCAGCGCTATTGCTCAAAGAAAGCCATTTCAATCTAAGCTAAAATACCAAAAACACACAGGTCCCTTAAAAAAGGGAACTTACATCTAAGAGGTTTAAGATAGTATTTTTCCACATTAATGGGTAGGGTGGCCTCTTTTCAAATTTAGTTTTAAGTTTCATTTATTAGTCATATGTACAGGATTGTCACGGTTTTCCTCCTCTTCCTCTGAAGAGGAGAGGCGAGAAGGATCGGAGGACCAATATGCGGCGTGGTAAGTGTCCATGGTTCTTTTAATAAGAAATACTCAACATGAACACAACTGATACAAAAACAAAAAACAGGAAAGAACGAAAACCTAAACAGTACTGTGTGGTGAAACAAACACAGACACAAAAACAATCACCCACAAAATACCCAAAGAACATGGCTGCCTAAATATGGTTCCCAATCAGAGACAAACACCTGCCTCTGATTGAGAACCAATCTAGGCAACCATAGACTTACATAAACACCTAGAATGATCACAACCCCATAAATCTACAAAAACCCCTAGACAGACGCCCTAGATGAGACAAAAGCCATACATCACCCATGTCACACCCTGGCCTAACCAAAATAATAAAGAAAACAAAGATAACTAAGGCCAGGGCGTGACAAGGATACCCATGGTGTACACCTTCCAACAATAAGCTTACTTGCAAGTTCTTTCTCAACAGTGCAATAACAATAATAAATAATAAAAGATAAGAATATGAACATAAAGTAAATGGCTCAGTAGAATAAACCTTTTAGCATAAATAAAATACAGAAAGGCACAATTTATAGTAGAATATGTATCAGGGAATTGGGGATTGGGGGCCATGTGTTTAAATTGTGCAGTTTTAGCAATAGCAAAATAAGAGTCTGGTAGCAGCAGTTGGGACTGAACAGTTCATAGATGGGGTGTGTGGGGTCCTTGATGATGCTGCAGGACTTCCTCAGGGACCGTTTGAAGTAGATGTCCGAGATGAGTTTGAACACAGCCCAGTGATGCACTGGGCCATCTTCACCACCCGCTGGTGGGCCTTGAAATGCTTTGAAAGGCTGGTCATGGCTCACATCAACACCATCATCCCAGACATCCTGTACCCACCTTCATTTGCATACGGCCCCAAAAGATGACCCAATCTCTATTGCACTCCACACTGCCCTCCCCACCTGGACAAGAAGAACAGTTATGTGAGAACGCTGTTCATCGATTACATCTCAGCGTTCAACACCGTAGTGCTCTCTAAAGGAATCCCTAAGCTCAGGACACTGGGACTGTACACCTCCCTCTGCAACTTGATCCTAGACTTCCTGACAGGCTGCCCCCAGGTGGTGAGGGTAGGCAAAAACACATCCGCCAGGCTGACACTTAAGGCGTGGGTCTTCAGGGGTGAGTGCTTATTCTCCTCCAGTACTCCCTGATTACCCACAACTGCATGGCCATGCACCATCCAGGACTTCTATACCAGGCGGAGGAAGGCCTTAAGGTGGAAGGCCACTCAAGTCATAGACTATTCTCTCTGCTTGGCAAGCAGTACCAATGAACCAAGTCTGGAACCAACAGGACCCTGAACAGCTTCTACCAACAAGCCATAAGATTGCTAAATATTTAACCAAATAGCTACACTGCATTGACCGTTTTGCACTAATGAGTCTTTTGACTCATCATATAAGCTGCTGCTACTGTTTATTATCTGTTGTGCTGCCTTGTCACTTTACCCCATACCTATATGTGCATATCTACCTCAGTTACCTTGTACCCCTGCACATCAACTTGGTACTGGTGCCCCGTGTGCATAGCCAAGTTTTCATTACTCATTGTGTAATTATTTCCCCTGTTATTATTCTTTCTATAATTTTTCTATTTTTCTCTCTGCATTTTTTTGGGAAGGCCTGTAAGTAAGCATTTCACTGTTAGTCTGCACCTGTTGTTTATGAAGCATATGCCAAATACAATTTGATTTACTGCAGTCCCATTGATGTTGATCAGAGCATGTTCCCGTCTCTGTTTCCTGAAGTCAAACAACGTCTTTGTTTTTCTGAAGTTGCGGGAGAGGTTATTTTCCTGGCACCACAATGCCAGTCATGGGTGAACAAGGAGTTCCTGGGGGGCTCCTGTGTCAGTCAATGTGGAGGGGGTGTTGTTGCCAATCCTCACAGCCTGTGGCCAGTTGCAGAGGGTATTTTCCAGACCCAGGGCTCTGAGCTTCGTGACAAGCTTGGAGGGAACAATAGAGTTGAATGCTGAACTATATTCAATGAACAGCATTCTCACAATGGTCTTCCTCTAGATTTTCGTTTTACAAATGTTTCATCACGGGGAAAAAAAATCCCTTTTCTCCGAGTAACCTTGTATTTCCCGACAAAACCGGAAGTGTCCTTCAAAAGCATTATAAAGCATATAAATATGTCTGGATTTGATTCTAACTTTGATTGAAAATTCAACCCTGATGCTTTGATCAGAAAGTCAAGCCTGATGCTACCAGAGCCTGATTAAATGTATTTTATGAGCCCTACATTAAAGGCGCAAGCCCAAAAAATCCCAAATGACTGTGCCATTATCCAATGCATAGGCTATATGATATACAGGATACTGCACATTACGCACAAAATAAAAACATAGAAGTACATAGATGTAGCTATGCTCTCTCGGGTAAATAAATTAAACAAGCTCCAGTAGGCAAATATGTATTGCTGAACTGTATTACTGTATTATACTGTATAATATGGACTGGAATTATGCACCTCGTTCAAACCATGGTATATCAGGAGAGAGCATTCTGGTGCAGCAAATGCAGCGTATAAAATTACAAGTAGGCTTATAGGCTAGCAAATGTAATTTACATTAGTAATAATATTTCCTCTGTTATTAGCTTACCTCCGCTTTCTCTCTCTAGTGTTTCTTCATTCCTTCCGCACTTTCAACAGTTAAATTAAATTAGTTTTGTTGTCTTTATCTTCCTCATTCTAATGTCATGCTTGAATGATATAGGGCTAAAATGACAGACAGAAGGCTTTAACTTCTCTTCACAAGGATTGAATGGCTATGGGTCTGAATATATAACTGCTACAGCCTACCGCCATCTTCTTTCAAATTACCTGTGAGTTCTATTGGCTGCTGTATTTAACATTCAGCAAACAAGAGCTTGCGTGTCTCTTCGAATAGTCTATTGGTATAAGAAATGCTACAAAATAATGTCCAGCAAGCTATTCTATTCTACTTTTTTTCTGCATGGCTAAGGAGCCTTTTTTTTTACAGCGAGAGGCCAGTTGAGCACATGTGCCTGCGTATTGTGCAGGAGACAGAGGCTATAAGTTAGAAGCTTATTATGCATAACACCTCATTCAGTAGCTAAACATAAGGCTAATACTGCATTGCATGTATTACCTGAAAGAGGTAGGCTAGGACTTCAGTATATAGGCCTATATATCAATCTTGAACAGGACTATCAATTTTGGATGCAATTTGACTGGAATTGATGGAGAGAGAGAGAGAAAGACTGTGAGAGAGTGCTCGCTCATGCACTTATTTAAATAAATAATATAGGAGTGTTTTAAAACTCTGCAGCTGCTATTTAAAAAAGTTACCATGATGACATGATAGCTCGACATACTGATATGAGCTGTCAGTCCCCACCCTGAGCGTTGATGATTCATCATGCAGTGACCAGAGAGATGGCCATAGAGATTCCAGATTTAGACATTGCATATAATTTAACAGTTCTGTTTCATGTTATACTCATCATGTAAATAAGGTATTATAATTAATGGTTTCTCACAGTTATTTATCCCGGGAATAGGGAGTGGTTTTGGGGCTGTAAATCTTGGTAAATCTCATTTACCGGGTTCCCGCCATTTAACCCTGGTCCAGATGTTTTAGGGCCGTGTGAATAGCAATGGAAATGGCATCTTCTGTGGATCTGTTGGAGCGGTAGGCTAATTGGAGTAGGCCTTGATGTGGGCCATGACCAGCCTTTCGAAGCACTTCATGATGACAGGGGTGAGTGCGACAGGGCTATAGTCATTTGGGCATGTCACCTTTGTTCTCTTGGGCACTGGGACGATGGTAGTCTCCTTTAAGCAAGTGGGCACTACAGCCTGGGACAGGGACAGGTTGAAGCTGACAGAGAAGATGACCACCACACTCTGATGACGCGACCAAGGATGCCATCTGGGACGGCAGATTTCTGAGTATTTACTCTTTTGGGAGTTTTTCTCACGTCAGCCTCGGAGAGCGAAGTCACCTGGTCGTCCGAAAGAATGAGTGCCTTTCTGGATGGCTCGGCATTATCTGCCTCGAAGTGAGCACAGAATATGTTAAGCTCGTCTGAAAGAGAGGCTTCATTGGGTTCCACACATCTGGATATGCCTTTGTAGTCTATGATAGCTTGTAGTCCATGCAACATGCATCGCGAGTCTGAGATGTGGAACATCAATTCACGTTTGTATTTGTAAATATATCTCTGTAAGAGGATGGATGAACATCAATAATATAGTCGAATTGTTATAAACTGACGGTAAACAGTATTATAGCATCAGATTTGTGGGACGTTGATAAGGCCATATTTCAGCAGGCAAAACTGATAGTGTAGGAGGTGCTTATCTTACATTCTTAGAGGAAGAGAGTGATTTAAGAGTAAATACTACATGTTTGCTTTGGGATTTTTCTGGTTTTGGAAACTGATGCACAGTCTGGAACTACAGCAGAGTATGGTATGGCTTTGGGTGCATTTAGAGCCTTGACCAGTAACTGAAAGGTTGCTAGTTTGAATCCTCAAGTTGGTAGGTTGAAAAATATGTTGATGTGCCCTTGAGCAAGGCACTTCACCCTAACTTCTCCAGGGTTGCTGTTCATCATGGCAGACCTTGGCTGTGACCACATTATTTGAGGATGTTTCAGGAAGAGGGGATATGCAAAAAATGAATTTACACTCATACCGTTTACATGTTGAAAATGGCAGATTTGGGAACTGATAAGTGCCTAAATTGGAACACAGTGGATGTACAATAAGATGCTATAAATGACGTCAGGGCTCTCCGCTTCACAGTGCTGTATGGGTTTTGACTTAAATTAATTCTGAACTTGAGCACTGCACACAACAAGAAGTTGCCCCCATCCCTGCTGCTAGTTGGGCAACTTCAGATTTCTATATTATGAAACTCATGTCACATAAAGTGTAATTTCTTTTATCACTATGCTTGATGTACACTTGCAAGATGACATGGTGTCATACTCTGGATATTTCTGTTGTGTATTGTGAAGAAAATCTGCTGTGGAACACAAACCTGAATGCACTCATTTCAATCTGCACCAGAATTATGATCTGTTTCTCTGAATTGCCTTGTGAAAGCCTAACCCTGTTGGATTGTATTTTCAATATTAGCCAGTCATGTTGGCAATAGAACAAGCTTTCAAATTATGTCCACCTGACCTAGATTGCGATATATAACGGGTCATTTTTGGATTACGTAAACAACAACAGTCATTGTTTGATGGTGGGGATGCAGGGTTGTGTTCCAAGCAAAATAACTACAAGTGTGCCCACTCTAGTTCCTCAACGGCACAGTTAGGAGAGCTCGAAAAAGCACCTTTTAGTGGAAAACTCTCCTTTGAGTCATACAAGCAAGCACATTGACATTACTTAGGAACTTTGTATACTTTGGAGGGGTGTGCGGCCACTTGGAGACAACGGTTGGTCCTCTCACTCAAAAACGTTGCATTTGTTTGTCTTATGTTGTACCTGCCCCACATGTTCCAGGAATATTCTTATCATCCTACTGAATGTATCCAGAGTATTTTTTAGATTTCTTTACCAACAAATGTGCCGAAAAGTACAGTAAAATGGACAAAAAAATCAACAGTGTAATGTTTGGATTCAGTCTTGTGTCAGGTGAACTGTTGTGTCCTTAACTTTGGTCAAAAATCATTTCCACCATAATCTCCAAACTATTCCCTTTCAATTGCTATCATGATTATTGTTATGGATCCCCCAGTACTGCTGCTCATTCCGTTCACCAGCTCCAGAGGTCTCCGTCACCGGCCTTCTAGGAGTCACTGAATTGGATTCATTACCACCAACCACGGACTGTCTTGTCTCATTACGCACACCTGGTTCTCATTCCCCCTGATTAATATGTGTATATACAGTATATGCCCTCTGTTCACCAGTGTCCTTGTTGATTATTGTCCCATGTCCGTTAGTCTTGTGAGTAACTGTGCTCTGTTGTTTTGGCTTTCATGCTACACGTTATTGCGCTTGTTAGTACGGGTCTCGTCCCGTGTATTATTTCGAGATTTACACCTCGCTCTTTTGTTTGGGTTACATCCCTGTGTTTTATATAAACACGTTTTTGTTTTGGGATTTTTCCCAAATTTTTCATCCTCTTACCTCCCTGTTGAGAGGAGTTCCCCAGCAGCATTGTTGGACAGTGGAGGTTGGAGAGGGTGTTCGAGACACTGATGGCATGCTTCACCACTGATCCTGTGCTGCCACATCCCGACCCCTCACTCCCCTTCATCGTCGAGGTGGATGCCTCTGAAGTAGGAGTCGGGGCAGTGCTGTCCCACCCCTCCAAAGCTGCGGCCCTGCTTCAAGCTACTGAGCCCCGCCCAGAGGAACCTCGATGTAGTGGACCGGGAACTCTTGGCTGTCAAGAAGGCTCTGAAGGGGTGGAAGCAATGACTGGAAGGGTCCAAACACCCTTTTCTGGTGTGGACGTACCATCGCAACCCGGAGTACATCAGGGCATTGAAGAGGCTAAACCCGAGACAGGCCAGATGGGCTCTATTCTTTGCCAGGTTCCAATTCACGGTTTCCTATAGGCCAGGCTCGAAGAACGTAAAGGCGGACGCCCTGTCTCGCCTCTATGACGTTGGGAGAGGAAACCCTCCCTCCGCCCCGTATCATTGCGCCAATGGTGTGGGACATGAACGTTGACATATGGCAGGCCCTGTGCAAGGAACCCGCACCTACACAGTGCCCGGAGAACCGTGCCTATGTGCCCACGGTGTGCGGGACTGCCAGCACCTTGGCATACGAGCCAGACCGGGGACTCTACGGGGGACGAGTGGTTTCGGCGCGCTGAGGAGACCTGGAGTGCTGCACACACTCGTCTCCAGCGGGCCGTGTGTCGGCACAATCAACTGGCCGACTGCCACCGCATTGAGGCGCCTGTTTTTTCTCCAGGCGACCTGGTCTGGCTCTCCACCCTCCGCCTGCCCTGCCGGAAGCTGAGCTTGCGGTCTGTGTGGCCATTTAAAGTCCCAAGGAGGGTTAATTACCCCGACTTTTCATGTGTCTTTCCTTGGGTCAGTGGTGCCTGGTACCTTCGCTGAGGCTGAACCCAGTGGCGCCCCGCCTCCTTCTCTGGACATCGAGGGAGGGCCGGAATACTTGGTCTGTGAAGTACTGAATTTGAGGTGTAGGGCGGGGTACGGCCCAGAGGAGCAGTGCTGGGTTCCTGTGATGGACATCCTGGACACTTTGCTGACCAGGGATTATCACCGTTGGGTCACTGACTGACCTGCACCACATCCCTGTGGTCATCCCCAAGGCCGGTGTCTTCCTGCTGCAGCATGATGGGAGGGGGGGTACTCCTGTTCAATCCGTTCACCAGCTCCAGGAGGTCTACATCACCGGCCTTCTAGGCATCACTGAATTGGATTCATTACCACCAACCCCGGACTGTCTTGTCTCATTACGCACACCTGGTTCCCCCTGATTAGTATGTGTATATAAGTACCCTCTGTTCCCCATTGTCCTTGTTGATTATTGTCCCATGTCTGTTGGTCTGTACTTTGTTTTGGCTTTTGTGCTACACGTTATTGTGCGCTTGTTATTACGGGTCTCGTCCCGTGTGTTTTTAGAGGTTTAAACCTTGTTCTTTTGTTTGGGTTACATCCCTGTGTTATATATATATATATATATATATATGTGTATATATATATATATATATATATATATATATGTGTATATATATATGTGTATATATATATATATATATATATATATGTGTATATATATATGTATATATATATATGTGTATATATATATGTATATATATATATATATATATATATATATATATATACACATATATATATACACATATATATATATATATATATATACACATATATATATATATATATATATATATACACATATATATACACATATATATATACACATGTATTTGTCTTGGGCTTTGTCACCGTTATATTCATGACTTACTTTATTTTGAGTGGAGAAATAAAAACCCCTATTACGTATTCCTGTCCCTGTTTCCTATCATTATACAGTGTGACACTTATGCATATGATTTTCATATTTCTTCTCTAAGAAATATTTCAATTTAGCCCTATCCGTGAAAGCCAATTCCCACAAGAGTAAAGGGTTAATACACACTTGCACATGTGTTAAACAGGACAAATATAAGCACCCACCAATTGATTGTACTATTAACATGTTAGTGGTTTTGCTGGCTAAGGAGAGGTGCTTCTTCTTCTAACCTCCTCTTTAAAGTTATGATGTAATTTCCGCCGTGTCAAGATAAGCATTACGGGGTGGGGGGGGAGTGGAGTGAGGTAATCAGGAAGAAGAGATGCTCTGAATCCAATGTCAAAACTCAGAAATGCTGAGTCGCACGCTAGCCAAACCAGAAAGAATCCACAATCCAATAATACAGGTCGATGCTGATACAATCAAAATACAAAGTATTTATATCCAAGTCCATGCTCCACTATTTTAAGGGTGTTAGTTGTTGTGAATAGATATATCAGTACAATATTGATATTTGAGGAATAAACAAGCAAAAAGCATTCCCAAAATTCCTTTATGTGTTTTTTTTTATACAAACATATTATATACAAAAATGCAAAATCTACTATATTATGATTACAGAAAAGTTCCACTGTGAAATTTCAAAGGTTGAATGTCGATTTTTTTTCATGAGGTGTTTCACAGGGATATGGTGTCCATTGCCTTACTGGGAGCATTTTAAAGGAACAGGTTTCTCTGTAATGAAGCAAAGTTTAGTTTTTGCATGGATGGAACTCCAAATTCTATTGTGACATCCGGTACAGGATAACATGTTAAATGCGTAGGAGGAAAGGATTGGATAAAAACAGACAGACAGATAAGATGAGATAAATATTGTGAGAGTTCTCACATATGTTTTATCCATTAGATAGCCGCCTATCTTCTTGGCTAAGAGGCTTTTCCCCCCATAAACGGAAAGATTAATTCATATTTCTCTGATCAAAGTAATAGCGTATACCTTTATATATTTGCTGCATATACTCTGCTGAAAATCTCAGCAGAACCATGATAAAAGCACATGCATTTTTCAAATTGTGTTTCTGTTGCAGAGTATTCAAAGGTTTTGATCATTCTCTCTTGAGCTTCATGGTAACACATGGGCTAAATTCACAGTCATGCCTAGTGAAAGGCAGAGATACATTATCCAGTTTAGTAATTACAGACACCCATGTATTATTCCCTCTTGGAATAAATCATGAATTCCACAAAGTGTTTCAATACTGTTTGAAGTGTACAGTTACATTCAAACAGCAGAAGATAATTAATATATGTTTTGAATGATACTGATATCACACTCAAAGACATCATCTTTAAAAGGGTATGCTAATGCCCTTGAGTACAATCAGAGATTTTGTGAATTCACCAGGAATGGGGTATTCCTATTCATATCTATTTTTTCCTCATATATCCAGCTCTATCCTCCAGCAGAGGCAAGGTATGCCACTAGTAACCTGAAAGGGCCCCAAGCTACAGTAGCTACCTTTCTTCTCTGGAAATCATTACAATCTCCCTCTACCTCTAGGGTCAGTAAACTAATAGTCATTCACCTGTGTGACAGGAAATCTTTGCAGTGTTGCCAATGGGAGCTAAGGAGGTTATGTTTAAGGTTATGGACTCCTACCAGACCCACATCATCACACAGTGGAATTTTTCCTCCAACAGTCCGTCCTCCCTCCCGCCCGCCTTCCTTCCTGTCTGTCTGCCTGCCAGCCAAACCATTTACCTGTGCAGTTGGACTATAATATCAAATACACTACAGACACAGACATACCATAAAACTATAACACATTGTTGTAATGCAACACTCTCCATCATGGCTTTGCTTATGGATAGCCTCCAGTGAATTCATGGCTACCACACCTGTCGACCGTTTACAAGGATTCTGTGGTGAATGTTTCACAGGCATGGAACAAAATGTATTCAAAGGCACAAAAGCCTCAGGCAGTCACTGCTGTGACTGCTATTTTTAAGTCTTAATGCTGTGGTATTCAAAAACAGAAATGGAAGGCAACTAGCTAATGCTTTAATATAATTATTTACCAGTCAAAATGATTCACCAGTCAATGTGTTTGAAAAAGACAAATATGAACTTGACTCAATGACAAGAGGTCAGTTTCTGTCTCTATTTCACTGTACACATTCAAGGAGCTGATACTTCTAAACTGCCTCCAAGCTTTCACCCAGAAACAGTTTTAATTGGAACAGAATGAACAGAACAGAATGGAATGGAATGGAATAAAATCCCATAGGACAGAATATAAAAGATCAGGTTGAACAGGGGTACAATGTCAATAACATTTTGTGTGAAAGGGAAAACCATGCCTTTCTCTCTCGCTTTGACTCTGTCCCCTGTGCCAGAACCAAGCGGTGGCAGTGCGGGAGGGAGGAGTCTGTGGTGGCTGTACTCTGATATGGCCACACAATAATCTCTGTCCTGCAGAGTCGGCACATCTCCTGGCCAGCCGGGTCCTCAGAGGACTAGGTTTGGCCGTTTCTGCTGGACCCACTAGCTCGCCATCCAGCTAGCTAACACACTGCATCACACTCTTACAGCTTACAGTTCACTAGGGTAAACAGACAGACACCCATGCAAAATGATGTCTGTTCTTCTGTCATATTATTTAACTACACTCCCAGGGGATCACATCTGTAACGTTACAGTCGATTTTTAAACTAACCCAATGTCATCTGATTGAAATGATGAGTGGTTCCCAAAATGATTTGGAAAATATTGTTGGAGGTTTCCTTTTCTCCTCTCTAAAGAGGTGTTCCAGCACACAGGAGAAGATACCACCTCCAGAAACTTGACAAAGTAATGGAGACAAATCTATTTAAATAATTGCAGAGTTGGAGTGCACATCAGTCAGAAGGAAATGAGGAGCAATACCTCCTGTAGACAGAGGCTCATCCATCACGGCAGGACCTTAATTTGAGAAGTTTAGGAATCATGCTGTTGATTGTCTGAGCCTTGTCTTAAAGGTCTGCAGGGTCTGGTCAAAACACATGCACTATGTAGGGAATAGAGTGCCATTTGGGAGACAGTTCTGTGTAGTGGATTACCCAAAGATACTTGGATAGCTATGAGGTTTACAGAACAGTTACAGGTAGGTTTACAGAACAGTTACAGTTGAGTTTACTGTAAAGTTTTACAATTAAGACTCCAAACAATCTCAAGTATTGATCCCATTTAAGCAGAAGTCTCTTGACCGACACATTCGGCAGAAGGGGGTGATAGGTGGCATATCCGAATGACTGATCATTTCTGCTCTTCTTATGATAATAAATACAGGACACACATCCATAAACACCCTCCTTTTTCTGAATGCGTCCCACAATGCACCCTATTCCCTATATAGTGCACTACATTTAACCAGAGCCCTAAAATAATGCACTATAAATGGAACAGGGTGCCATTTGTGATGCAGGCCTTTCTCTTTCCCCTGTTCAAACAGTGCTACAGATTATTTCATATAGTGACAGTGAGGAATTTGCAGACGGACTTGGTCTTTTTGTGGAGCCACTCAGTATTGCCATTAAAATTACATGGAGCGCAGTAAAAGTGGGTAGAACCATGAGAAGAGGTTAACACGGGATGCATCCCAAATCGTACCCTGTTCCCTTTTTGAGTGCACTACTTTAGACCAGGCCCATAGTGTTCTGGTTAGAAACTATTATTCTAAGTAGGAAATATGCTGCCATTTGGGACTCAAGAACTCCATTAGAGGGTTCGTAGGGGATGTCACAACTCAGCTGAGTGTATTTGCTGCTGTCTTGTTGTGGGAGATGCATGCCTTTCATGCAACAGTAAGTGTAGTGGATTACCCAAAGATACTTGGATAGCTATGAGGTTTACAGAACATTTACATGTAGGTTTACAGAACAGTTACAGTTGAGTTTACTGTAAAGTTTTACAATTAACAAATCTAATAGATTGTCACCTGACTCTAAATTGTTAATCTAACCAGACCTGTACAAAATGGGATTGTCAATAAGTTAACACAATTATCAGGGAACTCCATCCGGCCCATCAATGTTATCTAAATGCTATTGACACAAGTCAGTTCCAGAAGTGCTAAGCAATGTAACAGACAGGACATGTGCTGTAGTCATGTAGCATCACCATCGCCAGTGTACATTAATGCATTATATGTCTCCCTCGTTTATCACATAATTCATGTAGTTACACACAGTGTGGGTGCATGTTTTGAATGCTAAACTCTCTCCTGTATACCCTCCATAGATACTGCTCAAGAGGGCCATCTCCTGTTCTATGTAATAGTGGACTCCTTGGAGAATGATTTGATTATTCTAAAGCAAGTGTTTTCAGCTGAATGGTGATAAGACAAGGGATGTGTCCCAAATGGCAGCATATTCCCTATATATTGCACTTGTTGTGACCAGGGCCCAAAGATCTTATCCTATGAGCACTTGTCAAAAGTACTGTATTATGTATGAAATAGGGTGCCTTTGCAACACAGCCCAAATACAGCTATGTATATGCCTCTGAAGAGTGCGACATTAGATCTGCTCTGAGAAAGTGGTGCAGAGCAGTGTAGGCAAGTGTGGGTTTTGCATGCAATCTGAAGGTATAGGTCGGGGAGTATGCCTGTGCATAAATATGATGTCAGACGAGATTCAGGAAACTCATGAAGTGTCACATGTCATCACTGTCATATATACATTGTATTCTCCTTTGGAATTCCATTACAGAAAATGGAGATGAAAGGACTGTGAATGCACACAGCATTTGCATTGTTTTCAGTACAGCATTCCAATTGGCAATATTTACCTATATTCACATATCAAAGTACCTGTTGGGTTTAGTTAAAATGTTACCATTATGTTACCAAATCATTTCTTAAAAAAGAAATACTTTCAGCAGAGTAGATATACTAAAACAACCACTGAATAAAATGCTTGCTCACCGCTTTCAATTCTCCCTAAAATCTATATCCTGTCATATCCAGTATGCAATGCATTATGAATGCATTGGATTTTCGACAAACAAATACTCCACAGCAATGGATCACTGAGATGCATAACTCTCTACGTGTGCATTCAATTTGTCTCCCCACATGTAAACCCTACAGGTATGTGCGGTGTAGCAGTGTAGATATTTAATATGCTGTACTCATATCTTCTTCTACAGCTCATCTGAATAACATGGTGCATCTATGATCCCTTATTCCACATGTAGCATATCATGTAGTGTGTGTTGCCTTTTCATATTCTCTCAGGTTGTTGGTACAAATCCCCTTGGATACTACCAGAAATCTTCAAATTCACTAAGGTAATTCAGCAATGTATGTAAACATGGGCTATAATATGCAGTATATAAAGTCGTACCTGCAATGTGAACATTCCAAAGAAGGCTGTGTTGTTTCTGGATTAAAAAAAATGTGCATATGAAAAGCACACCCACATTTTTACTGTGAGGGGGTGTACGCCCTCGTCTCGTGCCTCTCGGGGAAAGCCCTGAAGGGGGGCTCTTCACATGTACCATCTGTGGCCGCAGAGGTCACACTGCCAGTCGGTGTCGGGTTGGTTCCTCTGGGGGTCGTGGCAGTAGGCAGAGCGCTCTGGCGTCATCCCAGGTGAGCTTGCACTATTCTCACCCAGAGCCCTCTGTTGCCCATCTGTTTTTGCAGGCCAAATTTCCTGAGTTTTCCCCACATTCACAGCATAAGGCGCTCGTCGATTCAGGTGCGGCTGGGAATTTTATCGACAGAGCATTTGCCCATAGTTTAGGCATCCCCATTGTTCCAGTGGTTAGGCCCTTTCCAGTTCAGTTCAGTTCTTTGACGTTCACGGTGGAGGTGGACGTGTCGGAGGCTGGGATAGGAGCCGTGCTCTCTCAGCGCTCGGGTACGCCACCGAAGCTCCGCTCCTGTGCCTTCTTTTTGAAGAAGCTCAGCCCAGCGGAGCTAATCTATGATGTGGAGGACCGGGAGCTGTTGGCTGTGGTCAAGGCTTTGAAGGCGTGGAGACATTGGCTTGAGGTGGCTCAACACCCTTTTCTCATCTGGACTGTCCACCGCAACCTGGAGTACATCCAGGCAGCGAGGAGACTGAATCCTCGTCAGGCAAGGTGCACCATGTTTTTTACCCGTTTTGTTTTCACCCTTTCTTTCAGACCAGGTTCCCAGAATGTTAAGGCAGATGCACTGTCCCGGCTGTATGACACAGAGGAGCGGCCCATGGATCATACCCCCATAATCCCGGCCTCCTGCCTTGTGGCACCGGTAGTATGGGAGCTGGACGCGGACATTGAGCGGGCGTTACCTGCAGAGCCCGCTCCCCTCCAGTGTCCTGCTGGGTGTCTGTACGTTCCGTCTGCTGTCCATGACCAGTTGATCTATTGTGCCCACACGTCACCCTCCTCTGGTCATCCAGGCATCGGTCGGACGGTGCGCTGTCTGAGTGGGATGCACTGGTGTACAACCTTAGCAAAGGACGTGAGGGTTTATGTTACCTCCTGCTCGGTGTGCGCCCAGTGTAAGGCCCCTAGGCACCTGCCCAGAGGTAAGCTACAGCCCTTACCCATTCCACAACGGCCTTGGTCACATCTGTCAGTCGATTTCCTCACCAATCTTTCTCCCTCAAAGGGAAACACCACAATCCTGGTCGTTGTGGACCGTTTTTCCAAGTCCTACCATTTCCTCCCTCTGCCTGGTCTCCCTACAGCCCAACAAACTGCGGAGGCCTTGTTTACACATGTCTTCGGGCACTAAGGGGTGCCTGAGGATATAGTGTGTGATCGTGGTCCCCAGTTCACTTCGAGGGTCTGGAGGGCGTTCATGGAACGTCTGGGGGTCTCGGTCAGCCTTACCTCGGGTTTTCACCCTGAGAGTAATGGGCAAGGGGAGAGAGTTAACCAGGATGTGGGCAGGTTTCTGTGGTATTATTGTCAGGACTGGCCGGGGGAGTGGGCGGCGTTCGTGCCCTGGGCTGAGATGGCTCAAAACTCGCTCCGCCACTCCTCCACTAACCTCTCGTCTTTCCAGTGCTTACTGGGGTACAAGCCGGTTCTGGCACCTTGGCATCAGAGTCAGACCAAAGCTCCTGCAGTGGATGACTGGTTCAGGTGCGCGGAGGAGACCTGGGACGTCGCCCATGTTCACCTCCAGCACCAGAAGGCCAGCGCAGACCGTCACCGCAGTGAGGCCCCGGTGTTTGCACCTGGGGACCGGGTCTGGCTCTCGACCCGAAACCTGCCGCTCCTCGTTCCATGTGTCACTCTTCAGGCCGGTGGTGGCTGGCCCGCTCCAGGAGTCTGAAGTGTGAGAGGTTCCTCTGCCCCCTTTAAACATTGAGGGGGCCCCGGCGTACTCCGTTCGCTCCATACTGGATTTGAGGCATTGGGCGAAAGGCCTTCAGTACCTCGTGGACTGAAAGGGTTACGGTCCAGAGGTTGAGATGCTGGGTCCCGGTGGAGGACATTTTGGACCCTTCTATGCTGCGGGAGTCCACCGTCTTCTTCCGGATTGCCCTGCACCTCGCCCTCCGGGTCGTCCCTGAGGCCGGTGGCTACTGTCACAACTTCCGCTGAAGTTGATCCCTCTCCTTGTTCGAGCAGCGTTCGGTGGTCGACATCATCGGTCTTCTAGCCATCGCCGCTCCACCTTTCATTTTCCATTTGTTTTGTCTTGTTTCCCCGCACACCTGGTTCACATTCCCTCATCAGACTAAATGTATATTACCCTCTGTTTCCCCATGTCTGTGTGTGGAAATGTTCTTTGTGTAGGGTGTTACGCTACAGGCGGTCTTGTGCTAGGTTTGTTTCAAACCTAGGTTTGTTTGTTTTGTTTATCAAGTTCATGTTACTGTGGTTGTGCTTTGTGCTGCCTCGCCTGTGCCTTTGGGCCAGGGTGTATATTAAAGTTCTCCTGTTATCACCCATCTCTGCTCTCCTGCGATAGACTTCCTGGCAACCAGTCACTCACCCCGTTACACTCACATGTGAAATGGAGTTGTTAAAATATGTTAAATGCGTCTCTTTTCCTTTTAAAGTAAGTGGTACGTTGTTTAACTAAAATAGTGTGCAAATATTTCATCAATGACAATATGATTCTATTTGACATGATCACGTAGTTCTGTCTTTTCAATATGACTCCACATGAGATTTGAAATCACAATTATTTTGCGCTGCAAATTCTGTAGCAGTTTGTTACACATTCATTACCTATAATACATCTCTGCACAAAAGAGTACCATCTGCACTGCTATTTTAGTTATCGGTTAAATATGACTTCTCTCTCCTCATTGATTTTATTTATTTATTTCAGCAATTTGAGGGGTTTTCTGTATAGTTGTCTAATATTGATAGGCCATATTATTCCGTTTTAATGCAATGCCTCAATCACTATAAATATAATATTATAAATATAATATTTTTCCTTTAATAAGTCCAAAGTGTAGGAATACAGGTGAAATCAGTTAGTGAGACAGACATGGTGGCATAGCAGGAAGATTGGCTTGCCGTAAACCAAGAGGCTGTGAGTTCAAACCCCAGGTGAGGACATTTTGAAGATTAATTGCTATCTCAATAAACATACACAATGTAATCATGTGTCAAATATATGATTTGAAAAAACTATGTAAAAAGTGTTGTTTGTGTCTGTATCCCAAGGACACAATTTTGTTTGCAGAGCATCACCTGTTAAGTATCATGTGAAAAATATTCACATGTGAAAATCTGAATCCACATGTGAAAGGTTATGTGATCACATGAACATCTACATGTAAAACTTCATATGAAATATCATCACGTGAAGTGTTCCAAAAATATGCTTTCACATGATTTCACATGTGAAGTTATGTTCCTTAAATGGAATCTCTTACTAAAACTATTTTAGCAAATCCAATGATAAAATGTTTTGTTTTCATCTGATTTACAAGAGTGTTAAACATTGCTGTGAAGCTGAACCACATGCAATCAAAAAATGTTTACTTTTGCTTTTTGGTTTCCCTCAAGGCAGTGTTGAAATCAGCTCCTTGATGTTGCCCAAACTACTTGACAGGCTATGGTTTGATATCCAATGTTTGAACACTTTCCAATGCCAAGTTGAACATCAATATTGCCTTTTAAATGCAAATGAACAAAAATCACTCACTATGACTTATAAACAGGGTCATCACACAGTCCAAGTGAGGGATGCTTTGACGCTTGTGCCAATCTGCATTCGCTGACACCTACTGTGTCATCTATGAACAAATGGATAGGCTCGCTTTGACCTAAAGACCACAAAGACAGTACAGTCATGCATGGGAGACATTCTTTAGTAGGACTGACTGTACTCTGAACACAAACCTCCTGTCTCTCTCAAACTCTTTCTGCAAGAACTGTTTCAAGGACACCCGCTGGTTCTGTTCCCTCTGTATGCAATTCCTACTCACGTGTGGTGTGGATAACATCTAACAACTTACTCATGTGCCGGGGGGTGGGGGTTAATGAAAGAGACTTTATTGACAAGTCAAAATATATATCATAAAAAATAAAAATTGACATCAAGGAGGCTTTGAAAGCCATTTGGGGCAGCTGCAGTGACAGAAATGTCCATGAGTTGCTGGCACTGTAACTCAGTTAGTTCATCATTGACTTGGAGGAGAAATATATTCATTATCAGCATAGCCTACCTTCTAAAAAAAACAACAATGAAACACAGCCCAACTAAGATATCATTAAACAGCACACTTACCTTGAATGATCACAATTATAGCAAACAGTTTCAAAGTCAGCTTAATCCAAGGTTCTTTTCCCTGTGAAGAATACAATGCAAGCTTCTCCTCTCTTCTCCTTTTTTCCTCCGCTCTTTACTTATCTCTTTTCTCATTTACCCCTACCTCTCTTGTTGGTGCGTTTCTTTCATTATCCTTCTCTGTGCATAGCCTAGTGCCCACGCCAGAGCTGATCCCGGAGCGTGTGCCACTAGAAGTATAAAACAATAGGGTGAGAGAGAGGTAATGTAGGAGCCACAATGAGTCTCCCTGTGGTTTTACAATGACGAGTGAGAGCGAGCGAGAGAGGGGAGAGAGAGAGAGCAAGCAAGCTTGTATGAGTGTGTGAGAGAGCGAGTGGAAGAGAGCGACAGAATGAGAGAGGGTTTGTAAGCACTGACTAGCTCGCTGACTGGCTCAGTGGCGAAGGGCTTGCGTGTACGCTGGGAGCTGGGGCAGCCGTGATTGGTGTGAGGCAGCCCCCGGTCAGGTCCCCGGGGCACTGGGATCTTCATCAAGCAGATTATAGGGAGCTGGAGAGCCCTCCCTCCTACAGTGAGAGAGCCAGTGATGTACGCTGTGGTCACTGGGGGGATATTCTAATCAGAAAGACAGTAGTGCCACTTGGGGATGGCATCTCGTCCAAGCTAATGTGTTCACAGATGATTCCACGGAAATGGGGGAGTACTGTAGTAGTGTGGTGATGGGAGAGACAGAGATAGCAAAAGGGGAGGGGGTTGGTTTACCATTAGGGCTTAACTCTTATTAGAGTCAGGTACATCAGCAGGCTTCCACTAATATGCCCTCATAACCCGTCACACAGAACACAAACAATACAACAAGCCCTTTACCTTTTCTATATCCTGCAGTAAAGCAAAAACTGTAAAAAACATCAAAACAAACTTCCTGGTCCCTCTGAAGTCTGTCAGTAGTCGTTAACATGTGACCTCCATTCTCATATTTCCATGTCTTGCATGATTAAATGCATTGCTAGTTTCCTCCACTTGGAGATGGACTCATCGATTGCATCCCACATGGCACCCTATTCCCTAAACAGTACACAACTTTTGACCAGAGCCCTATGGGTCCTGGTTAAAAGTAGTGCAGTATATAGGGAATAGGATGCCATTTGGGATGTAGACGAGGACTCCTCCACTCCACTTGGCCATGATGGGTAACATCAGACATTGTCTCTCCTTCACGTCTGGGAAATTGAAGAGGAAACATGAGATTTAACCTTTCAAATGAGATCTTAATGTGATGAGAAAAACGGAGATGACACACATCAGTCCTAGGAAAAGGTTACGGAGGCATTAGCATTTAGCATGTCTAATCCACATCACAGTAGGATTGTCTTGAGGATGAGCAGTTTTTTACTGCATTAGAACATCCACTGCCTGACTAAGTTTAATTTGGAGATTGTAATACTACAATAATAATAATAATGCGTTTTATTTGCGCCTTCCAAGTTACCCAAGGAAACATACAGAGTAAGGAATAAAATGTAATAGCAAATTTAACATGAAAATACTAAAAGCAAAGTGCATTACAACAACGGTGCATGGCACCCAAAAAATAGCAAGCTCAATAATACAAGGGGAAAACAACAACAACAAGGTCATCAAGGCAGTTAAATTTGAGAGGCTAACTTCAACAACCTTTCCATCCCCTGCATTAGTGGTTCCCAAACTGAGGGGTCAGCAGGAATTTAGTCCAGCTTTCGATTTAAGATTTTGCACTACCAATTGTTTTTCCCTTGTACATTCTGCTATTACAACTTTCAAGAGTAAGTTGAAAAACATTTTTTTTTAAATGAGTTATATGGTGCACTTGATAAAAAAAATGTATTGGCAAAAACAGTGCCTTGGAGTTAATGTACTAAAACACCCACAGTAGAGTAGAACAATTGAAATGTCACTAGGGAAGTAATTGAGATGATTTGTGTGCCAAAAAAAATAAACAAAAATCTGTCATAAATGGAATGCTCCACTACACCTTGCAATACTGTTGTTTGTAGAATGTGTAAAAATTACAGGCACTCAAAGTCCTCTTTTTGAGATAAATAATATTCCAGATTGACAACACTACTAACCAAAATTATAAACAGCACAGACCAAACATTAATTAGTCACTCAGTTGAGATGCTTTCATTACTATCCCCCTCCATCACCCCTCCCTCCCGGATCAACTCCTGTCCAGATGGCATGTCGCCGCCCTAGAGGACGCCATCTTTAATCCTCTTGGCACATGCTTCACTGAGCGAGAGAAAGGTGGAACGGATGCTCAGAGTCAGGAGGCGTCAGCCGGCGGGGAGTTTTAGTCAGAATGGTCCAGTAAAGTCACTGGGAGTGCGTCACCAATGGCACCCTTTTCCCTACACTGTAAAAACTGGTTACTAAATGTGAAGGTCTTCTGAAAAAAATACATTTGGAAATGGTTTATTATGGTATCAAAGAAATTTAATTTCTTAATATACATGGAATTGTTTTAGTTGCTTGCATTCAATTGAATATATGTACATAGATAATTCCAGAATAGAAAGTAAACTTGGAACAAAATGACAAAATGGGGTTTATTCAGGGATGGGCAAAAATTACAAAACACAATTATAAAATACCAAAAAGCTCAATGTATCAAAATAAACTAAAGCATACTTGTATTTTGAAATGTATTTAATTAAAATGCATATATTTTGTTTTTTAAAATACATCAATAAATTTGCAAGTAGCCGACCTGAACAGCAACAATATTCTCAGTAACTGTTACAGAAACCATTTTACTTGCTATGACTATTTGTTTTTTATCTACCTTTAGTTTAATGCACTGACTGTAAGAGTGTCTGCTAAATGACCAACATGTAAATGTACATGTGGAAATGATCATACTGAAATGAACTGCAAAGCAAACTTTGTATTATTATTGCCATTGTTTCAGGGTCATGTCTAGATGAGATACAGTTTAACCTAATTCTCCTAACCTGGTAGTTAATTCTCCAGTAAAATTCATTGAACACCCTCCCTCTAATAGAATTAACTGAAAATAATGTTTACAACCGCAAATAACAATAACTGTAGCGACCCTGTGTTTATAAATGTGGATATCGACTTTGCCACTTCAGCATGCTTTTATGGCACAGTCAATGTCTTGCAAGGCAACGGGCCAGAAGGTAGAAGGTTCGCCAACCACCACAGACGAATTCACTCTCCCTTCGTGTTTTAATACTCTACAATCAGAGCTTGCTGCAGACAATGATCAGCTTGGAGGAAATCAGATTTTCAACATTTTGATGCAATTCATAATTATATAAACTACATGCAACAAATTTTACACCAACAGGTTTCTGTGCCAATGTACCACACAAACAGCAAACAAAGCATACCGACTTCGGCACTTCAAATATTATGGTTCGCCTTCTCTAAACCACAATAAATTGATTATTTTAAATCTCGAAAACAGAAAATACATCCCTTTCTACCTTGTAGGCTTACCCAGGATTGAAGGCTTGGCTTGACAGCCTCAGAATGTCATTAAACGTTTTGGGGTTTTGTAACAGATGTGTTTTTCCTTTCATCAATTGGATTGATTGATTAAGTTTATTTTTTATTTTAAAAAGTACATATACACAAAGATTTTTTTACGAGTGACTGGGATTGCACAATAAAGTTGGGGACTTATTTCCAATGTGGTCCCAATTCTTTTTTACATAAATACATACAGTACCAGTCAAAAGTTTGGACACCCCTCCTCATTCAAGGGTTTTTATTTATTTGTTACTTCTTTCTACATTGTATAATAATAGTGAACACATTAACGCTATTAAATAACACATATGGAATCATGTAGTAACACCAAAAAAGTGTTAAACAAATCAAAATATATTTTAAATTTGAGATTCTTCAAAGTAGCCACCCTTTGCCTTGATGACAGCTTTGCACACGCTTGGCATTCTCTCAACCAGCTTCATGAGGTGGAATGCTTTTCCATCAGTCTTGAAGGAGTTCCCACATATGCTGAGCACTTGTTGGCTGCTTTTCCTTCACTTTGCGGTCGAATTCATCCCAAACCATCTCAATTGGGTTGAGGTTGGGTGATTGGTTGGGAGATTGATACAGACACATTACAGAGATGGAGACAAAAAACTGCTCAACCTCCCGATTAGTTTGAGTGGAGAGTTTAAGTACACTTCTTACAAGCTTGCCATTTCAGAGTTTCCTTTAGGAAAATTTGGCTCCAGATAGCATGACAGGAAAGATTTAATTTAACGAACATTTGTGAAATTAAATGTACATCCATATGCATTCAGATCCAACCTGGCGCAGCCAGCGACATCAATAAACAAGGGATGTTGGCCAAAACAGCCTGAAACAAATTCTGAAAACTTTTTATGCAAAAAAAATGGGTAGATATGCCGATGGCTACTGCATCATTCGTTTCCGATCAAAATAACTTTTATAAAGATACAGTTTATAGTGTTAGATTATAGGAGTAACATTTGTAGGCCTAAAACAGAGTCAGTTTGAGTGCAGGATGCACTGCCCTCACATGTTTTATTTATTTTACCTCTTTTTAACTATGCAAGTCTGTTAAGAAAAAAATCTTATTTACAATGACAGCCTAGGAACAGTGGGTTAACTGGCTTGTTCTGGGGCAGAACAACAGATTTTCAACTTGTCAGCTCAGCGATTTGACCTTGCAACTTTTCAGTTACTAGTCCAACGCGCTCATAGGCCTATAGTAGCTAAAGCTTAATAATAGCCACACCATGCTGTACCAAACCTTCACAAATGTTTCAAAACGTTATTAGAGTAATATCAAAAGTCAGTCAAGACGTTGTTTATAGGGAAAATACAAGCAGAAGAGTGAATGTAAAATGTAAAAAAAGACACTGCTCTCCCCTGTGCTCCAAAAACACCCACACAATCCTCCCCAAAGCAACCCCCAAAAAAATGATTGACAAACCTATTTTCGACCACTCCTCCCTCCCAGTAAATTTCGATCTGTCACCAACCTGCTGCGTAAATTCTCCCAAAACTGCAACGAAAAGTACATTTTTACAAAAGCTGTAAGCTTTCTCAAATCAAATCAAAGTTTATTTGCCGAATACAACAGGTGTTCACCTGACAGTGAAATTCTTACTTACAGGCTCTAACCAATAGTACGAAAAAAAGGTATGTGTGTGTGTGTGTGTGTGTGTGTAGTTAAGTAAAGAAATAAAACAACAGTAAAAAGACATTTGAAAATAACAGTAGCAAGGCTATATACAGACACCGATTAGTCAGGATTAAAGAGGTAGTATGTACATTTAGGTATGGTTAACGTGACTATGCATATGTGATGAACAGAGAGTAGCACTAGTGTAAAAAGAGGGGTTGGCGGATGTTGGACACAATGCAGATAGGGTTTGCCAATGTGCGGGAGCACTGGTTGGTCGGGCCAATTGAGGTAGTATGTACATGAATGTATAGTTAAAGTGACTATGCATATATGATAAACAGAGAGTAGCAGCAGCGTAAAAGAGGGGTGGGGGGGGGACACAATGCAAATAGTCCCGGTAACCATTTGGTTACCTGTTCAGGAGTCTTATTGCTTGTGGATGAAAACTGTTGAGAAGCCTTTTTGTCCTAGACTTGTCCTAGACTCGGTACCGCTTGTCATGCGGTAGTACAGAGAAAAGTCTATGACTGGGGTGGCTAGGGTCTTTGACAATTTTTAGGGCCTTCCTCTGACACCGCCTGGTGTAGAGGTCCTGGATGGCAGGCAGCTTTGTCCCAGTGATGTACTGGGCCGTACGCACTACTCTCTGAAGTGCCTTGCAGTCGGAGGCCGAGCAATTTCCGTACCAGGCAGTGATGACACCGGTCAGGATGCTCTCGATGTTGTAGCTGTAGAACCATTTGAGAATCTCAGGACCCATACCAAATCTTTTTAGTTTCCTGAGGGGGAATAGGCTTTGTTGTGCCCTCTTCATGACTGTCTTGGTGTGTTTGGACCATTCTAGTTTGTTGTTGATGTGGACACCAAGGAACTAGACAAAACCTTGTTTTGGTGGCATCCATTGGAATAATACTCAGCATGCTTTGGAATTGTCAAATTTTGCATTCACATTTATATTTAGTTAATTTAGCAGAAAATCTTATTACACCATAGTGCCATCAGACAGCTGATACCAATGAAAGGGTGCCACAAAGTGGTGAACCACTTTTAAAAAAAATACAAATTACAGCTCTCAAAAGTATCTTGTTACAAAATACATTGGAGTGAAGTTCAGCCCAGTGTAATACAAATGACAAATATGGCCCATCTTAGTTTGTATTCATACTATTTATTAGGTTTAACAAAAGAGGAAAAGTAAGTTGAGAGTTGAAATAAATAGGTTGCAACTTGAACATATAGGTTTGTTAATAATCAAATATAACAGTTTGCATTTAATCATATATTTGGTTTCAACAAATGTAGTTACTTAATTTGAGAAAACCTAACTCATTTACTTGTAACCAGATGAATTATTATCTTCTAGGTTGACCCCCCCTATTTTGTTTTGCAGTGTATGTATAATAGGGAATAGGTTGCCATTGGGGAAAAATACACTGTACACACAACCCAACCCCCCCACCACCACTACCCACAGAAGTGTATACGGGCATTCCCCTACTGTTGTGCTCTGAGGGCTCTAGATGTCTACTGTTGGTTACAGAGGGGCCTTGACTCCAGTAGGTTACAAAAATGAAAATGAAAAAGTTGCATAACTACCTATACAGTAAATCCCTCCAATACATGTGTGAAATTGATGTGCAGTATGTAGGATCCATAAATCCAGTACTGAGTTTCGTGCTTTACTGGAAGCCATGATTATCAAAGATAAAATGTCCTTTAAGGAATGGCTTTCATTTGCCAAGGCACTGATGTAAAAGCATTGACACAAACTCAGAGTTTAGGTTCAGATGTGTAGAGTTGGTCCAGTCAAGAAGATGTTTTGAAAATGATAAAATCAACTTTGGTATTTTAATTTTTTTTCATAATGTTCTGGATTATCGTACCGTTTTACTCAGATCCTTGAAGTTTTCAGAAAATCATAGCTGATCAGTGCTTTTATCAGCCAAACTTCTGAGGAGTGCTCCATCATTTATTTTACAGATGAGAGATTAGACCGTCCAGTTTTCTACTGTATCTAATAATGATATGGTTTGTTGTTTTCATACAAGTTGTGTCAGCTCAGAAAGCTAAAATTAGGAGGCTTCTCTCTATTTTGAATCCAACTGATATGAAACCTATTGTAAAGGGGAGTAAATACTTAGATATCTGATACTTAGATATCTGTTTTCCTCTTTTCCCCGTCAGTGACTATTGTTTTTTTCTTGCTTCAGTTTCCGTGAGTGGCTGGGGGGGGGGTTGAAGGCAGCCCAGTCGGACAATAAGGACCCAGGTGTGGTTCTCATTAGTGTGTGAGCTAATCGAATGGCTGCCTTCTGCCTTTCTTTCTTTCTCCAGACAACAAGACCAGCCTGTCCCGGGGGAGCCCAGGACCAGTGGAGGGCAGCGGCACTGTCTGCTCTGTCTTTGCTTTGTGGCAGACATTGCAAACACTGGGAGGAGTGGCAGGAAAATTGGTCCAAACAGCCTCACCACAACACATGAGGACCTTGGTCTGGTGTGGTGTCTTGAGGATCACAAGGAACACACTGTGTGTCTGACTCTGATTGGGCTCAAAGGGAAATAACTGTGTTTGCATTTAGGGAGTTATGATGGTTGGGAGTGTCAGGGAATATTCCTAACAACAGCATTTCTATGTCCATCATTTTCTTGATCGCAGGAAACGTTGCCATGAGAAAAAGAGAACCTAGTCAATCTATAATTGATGAGGTTTGTATATGGTTACTAACCACATATATCTGAGAAAATGATGTCATTAGGTAGCTATCTAACTGTGTGCAACTGACAATTTGTTCCATAACAATGTGCACTGACATTGCTCCAAAGAAGAAAAACACAGCTGGGAGCTTTATGTCCCTTTGGGAGTCAAGGCTAAGATGAAAAAAAAAGTTTATGTTTATATGTTGCATTAGACTGCCAGGCTTAAAAGCACTGCAGCATGCAGTGAAGAAGAGGTAAACAGAATCCAGTTGGTTGACTGCTAAGTAACACCTACTGTCATGCCTTGACCTGAGTATTCTTTGTTTTCTATATATATTTTGGTTAGGTCAGGGTGTGACATGGGTGATGTATGTGTTTTTTGAACTGTCTAGGGGTTTTGTAGGTTTATGGGGTTGTTTACCATCTAGGTGTTTATGTATGTCTATGGTTGCCTAGATTGGTTCTCAATTAGAGGCAGCTGTTTATCGTTGTCTCTGATTGGGAACCATATTTAGGCAGCCATCTTCTTTGGTTATTTCATGGGTTATTGTCTATGTGAGGTTGCATGTTAGCACTCTGTATCTATAGTGGTCATGGTCAGTTAGTTAGTTTTAGTGTACTTTGTGTTTGTTTTCATCTATCATTAAAGGGATGTATTCACGCTGCGCTTTGGTCCGCTTCTTACGATGATCGTGACACCTATCCTGACTGCCTTGAATGGAAAATAATTATCACAGACTATCTCTGTCCCAAATGGCACCCTATTAATTATATAGTGCACCACTTTTGACCAGAGCCTTGTGTCCTGGTCAAAAGAAGCGCACTTAATAGGAAATATCGTGCCATGAGAGACACAACCCTAGTTATAGGATATAGACTCTCTGTCGTTCTCCTGTTGCCAAAGAGCTGTCTAGATGCCGCTGGTGTTTCCCTCTGTTGATCCTGTCCACACCATGCAGCCTTCCACCCTCATCCTCATCCACACAGGAGTGATTAAAACCAAAGCTGAAGAATCTTTGATTACCATCCACACACAATCAGGGAAAGGGGGATACCTAGTCAGCTGTACAACTGAAATGCGTCTTCCACATTTATCCCAACCGCTCAGAATCAGAGAGGTGCGGGGGGCTGACATAATCGACATCCACGTCTTCAGCGCCCTGGGAACAATGGGTTAACTGCCTTGCTCTCGGGGTAGAACAACAGATTTTTACCTTGTCAGCTCGAGGATTCGATCCACCAACCTTTCAGTTACTGACCAAACACTCTAACCACTAGGCTAGGCTACCTGCCTTCCACAATCATGTCCCTTACAATCAACTCCTGAGCCACACATGTAGGGGGAAAAGCAGTGGCTTATATGTCAATCAGCGCGTTTAGACATTGCATTACTGTAATTAAAACATCCATGTGTTCCAACTGAGTTGCTTGCAAGAGATAGAGGTTGTTGCATTTTACATGGCAATACACTCTTAGAAAAAAGGGTTACAAATAGGTTCTGCAGCTTTTTTGACCCAAGGTAGAACACACTGTGGAAAGGGTTCTACCTGGAACCCAAATGGGTTCTTCAAAGGGTTATTCTATGGGGACAGCTAAATAACCCCTTTTGGTTCTAAAAGTAATTGTCAAACTAACAGAAACACCCGAGGAATGGAAAGTATATTGAAAGCAGGTGCTTCCACACAAGTGTGTTTCCTGAGTCAATTAAGCAATTAATATCCCATCAAGTACCTTGTACCTTGGCATCATACTTGATTCCAACCTCTCTTTTAAAAAGCATGTGAAAAAGGTAATTCAAATAACCAAATTCAACCTAGCTAATTTCCGATTTATACGAAATTGTTTGACTAAAGAGGTAGCAAAACTGTACTTCCTATCTATGATACTCCCCCACTTAACATACTGCTTGACTAGTTGGGCCCAAGCTTGCTGTACAACATTAAAACCTATTCAGTCTGTCTACAAACAGGCTCTCAAAGTGCTTGATAGGAAGCCCAATAGACATCATCATTGTCATATCCTTAGAAAGCATGAGCTCTTGAGTTGGGAAAATCTTGTGCAATACACCGACGCATGTCTTGTATTCAAGATCCTTAATGGCCTGGCTCCCCCTCCACTCAATATTTCTGTTAAACAGAAAACCCAGACATATGGCAGCAGATCCACAAGGTCTGCCATGAGAGGTGACTGTATAGTTCCCCTAAGGAAAAGCACCTTTAGTAAATCTGCATTCTCTGTGAGAGCTTCCCATGTCTGGAATACACTGCCATCAGACACACATAACTGCACCACATATCACACTTTCACAAAATGCTTGAAGACATGGCTAAAGGTCAATCAGAATTGTGAACATGGTCCCTAGCTGTGTGTTGCCGCTCTCCATGTTGTCTGTTGTCTGTAGCTTGTGAGGTGTGGAAACACTTTGTTGCTTTTATGAATTTTGTCTTGCTGCTTTTTGTTCTATGTTGCTCTGTCTGTATGCTACGTCTTGCTTGTCCTATGTTGCTCTGTCTGTATGCTATGTCTTGCTTGTTCTATGTTGCTATTGTCTATATTGTAATTGTTTTTAATAACCTGCCCAGGGACTGCGGTTGAAAATTAGCCGGCTGGCTAAAACCGGCACTTTTACTGAAACGTTGATTAATGTGCACTGTCCCTGTAAAAATAAAAATAAACTCAAATAAACTCAACTCATCATGCTTAGGGTCATGTATAAAAATGCTGGGCAGGACATTATTTTGGCTACTATGGCTATGCCCCATAGTATGACAATGCCCCAATCCGCAGGGCGCTAGTGGTCACTGAATGGTTTGATGAGCATGAAAATGTTATAAACCATAATTCAGGGTCACCAGATCTCAATCCACTTGAGCACTTATGGGAGATGCAGGAGTGGCGCCTGAGACATAATTTTCTACCACCATAAACAAAACACCAAATTATGGAATTTCTCGAGGAATAATGGTGTTCCATCCCTCCAATAGCATTCCAGACACTTGCAGAATCTATGCCAAGGTGCACTGAAGCGGTTTTGGCTGGTGGTGGCCCAATGCCCTATTAACACACTTTATGTTGGTGTTTCCTTTATTTTGGCAGTTACCTTTAGATAGCACCTTTTTTTTAAAGTGTAGTGCTGGGTATTACAGGGCAATACAGGTTGCCATTAACGACAATCACTGCAGGCACTTGGAATGACTGTGACATCTAATCAGTCGCTCAGAGCAGTAATGCAGACCTAATGAAACAGATTAAACGCTTATTTTAGCAAGGTCGGGCCTGAGAGGGTCTTACTTAGTGTTTCCCTGATGATGTATTCGTCCCAAATGACACCTTATTACCTTTATAGTGCACTAGTTTTGACCATAGCTCAATAGGGCTCTGGTCAAAAGTAGAGCACTATGTAGGGAATAAGGAGATAAAAGCTATTGTAATGATGTAATTTACGCATAGTTCTGAACCACATACTGTATAGAATATCACACACAGAATCCATTTTCTCAGAGGAATAATTGAAAGTAAAGCAGACATTTTAAACAACTATTCCAATCTCTCAAACCTAGACAGCCGAATAAAATCTGATTTAATGAACAATGTGCTCAATTGAACAAATAACCATTATGCTGGGCTATACTTTGGCCATTGGTCAGGAGGTGGGCGTCCACAATATTCCAGCCGCTGTAGTCTTCCTCCTCCTACGAAATTAATATTTGTCTGCTAAATGGGTTGGGGGGATCTGTGTTCTAACGGGTGTGGGGGCTGGAGAATTGGTGGATGATTCTAAGTGGGTTCAGGGGGGAGAAAACACATCAGACAAGGTGTAGTGAGATTTGAGATGAAGGCACCTTACCAGTGTGGGACACAGCATGCAATGTCAAAGGTATTTTGAGCGACGAGAACGGAACAGTCCACAGCTGAAGGAAGCTGGGAGAGAGGAAGGGCTATGGTGCAGTAACAGTCTCGGCACGCTCTCAATTGTGCTCTGCAGCTACACTATATTACTTTCTCCTGCATGGCGTTCACCCGGCTGCATGCTAGCTGGAACTACTCCCTTTCAGACAATTCTCTTTCAGAAATTAGCCCTTGAAAGTTGCAATTAGTTTTTCTCCAGCTGTATTTTCATCTACAATAGCATGGCTGTATTTGTAATAACATAAGAGGGAAAAAGGAAGATGAATGACACATTTTTCTTTCCAATATTATGATGTTTTTTTTCATGGTTAACTGTCACTCTATTATTAAAGCACCCACAATCTGAAGTCTCTGTCTCAACCAAAGGCCCCCGACCACTTTTTGTTTTTATATTGTATAAAAAAAAGATCCTCCCCCCACCACTTGATTTGGAACAGAACAAAATGTTACTTAACATTTATCCACTATCTAATTAATAGGTACATATGTGAATGCAAAAACTGACAGTCCATTAGATTGACATAATACAGTACACTTACAAATAAAGGTGGAAGTGGGAACCAAGTAATGTTCTTGAGAGCGATGCCATAGGGCAGGGTCTCCCAAAGTCGGTTCTGGGCCGGCCCCTGGGCGCACGTTTTTTGCGCCAGCACTGCACAGCTGATTCAAATAACCAACTCATCATCAAGCTTTGATCATTTGAATCACCTGTGATGTGCTAGGGCAAAAACAAAACCTACACAGGTAGAGGGCTAGGACCGAGTTTGGAAAACCCTGCCATAGAGGAACCATTTTAGGGTCTCTGAAGATCTATACAAAAATTAAAAAACAGAATTGAATAGCCCTGCTTTAGGGTTTTAAGTATTTCAAGTTAATTTTAGAGTTACCAGTACCGCCCATGACTGTGTTTGTTCATGACCGAGACATGCTTGTGACATTCAATAACTTATAGTCCCCTAGTCTTCAGAAAATGAGATCAGAATGGAATATGATGTCATTCAAATTAAAGTAATTCATAAGGCCTTCTTTAGAGGGTATTGTTTTACCCTAATAATGTGGCCTGAATGTCATAGTTTACCAACACATCAGGCCTGCAAGTCACATTATGCTGGCTTGCAAGATAATGTGAAATTGCTATTGGAATGCAGCCAGAGTGGGTATACCCAACATTTGGAATTTTTATTCATCCGCAACCTGCATTCAGACTGAATGCCAGGGTTGGGAAGACTAAGATATGAGACTAGCGTAAACATCTAAACTGCAGAAACCATTTAAGTAATGGGTGCAATAAGTCCAAGTAACAAATTGGTATAGTTTATAAAAATGTATGTTAATTATATTGGAATAGTAAACAGATGTATTAAGCCCTAAAAAATATATGTATCTAAAAATGTTTGGGGATGAAACATCATATTTACTTCCATAATTTTAAAACTGGTACCTGGGACCTTCAGACGTCTTGTGAGCATCTCAGATGTCCAAATAGGGGTCATAATTCTTTGTAGGCCAAACCGTGCGGACGCTACAGACGTTTTTTTGAAAAGACACATTTTTGGGATGTCTCATGGTCTGAGAAACATCGCTCTAGCTCTGCCACCTTTCACCTCAGATGTGGAAGTGCGATATCGGCGGATGCGGTGGATTGAAACGCAGCCTGTGTTATGTTAATTCGATTTCCACAGGGGTGCAGAAGTTGTAGGCCAAGGTTTAATAATGCAAAAATATAGATATTGAAACAAACATTTTTTTTTAAATCTACCTGCACTAGAGTATGCTGGCAAATGTGGTGGTTATTAACACCAACACTGGGGTTATTTTACACCGCTGAGTGTTAATTTAACTCTTTGCTGTGTTAAGTTAAATCTTGAATCAACTAGAAAAGTTACAATGACAAATCCACACTAGTTAACAATTCTGTGTGCTATGGATTTGTTGTGTGTTGTGGAAGGGACATCTCTGCAGGCTTCCATACATTTCAAGAACCTTTGAGAACTGTGAAGAGCCATGGATGCCACGCCAAGAACCCCACACTTAACTCAAAGGTTCTTTATTGGGGAATAGTTCTCCAAGAAACCTTAAGAGCTGAAGAAGCACCATTTAAGAACCTTAATTTTTTTCTGTGTAGTGTTAATCATATTTTGTATGTTAAGGTGTCATATTTTTCCCTCAATTGTCCAGTGGCCCTTGACATATTGAATTTTTTTTTTGCCACTTGCGGCGTGTTTTAGGGTAAGTGAGTATTGAGGTCTTTCTTCTCACTGATGTGATGCCAACTTGGATGTTGTTACGTTGTACCAAAACATGTAATCTGTGAGTGGAGCATTGTGCCAGGGAAGCAGCTTTCCTCCTAGTCAACTGAATGGATTTAGGCCCCTCTGCCCCACTGATAGGCTGCTAAAGTCACAGGGTTATTATTATCTGTGTGCTTCCCAAATGGTGCCCTATTCCCTATTTAGTGCACTACTTTTGACCAGAGCTCTATGTTCCCTATCTTAAAAGTAGTGGTCTATATAGGGAATAGGGTTCCATTTGGGATGCACAGCCTTTGATCCCATGCTGTGGTCAATCAACAATGCATTAAAACAGATTTCGTTGTGCCTTACAGCAAGCCTCCCTCTGAAACGTATATATCACTGGAAGGGTCGTGACAGAATTGGTTGTGATAGGCTCTATGTTTTATTCATACATAGGTTGACAGCACATTGCCATTAGGAGACGACATGTTATGTCCTTTGTAAAAAGCCAGGACTGTGTGTTCAGTTCATTAGGGATTGGATGGATGTAATACATGGATGACTTTAAGCTTGAGTTCAAATGGAGGGAAGAGATAGTGCCATTGTTAATAAAAATGTTGTGCAACTTAAAAACACACGCTGTTGTAATTCGTGAACTGTATGCACTGCTATTCTGATTAAACTAAGACAAACAACTTTTCCAGTTATAGATCAACATTGCTGAGGCCGGTTCACACCATTGCCACATGGGTTCTATGAACAATTTCTAAATGTGTGTCTCTACACCACTGTCACATGTGAGTCTCCACACCATAGCCACGTGTTCTCTCAGCCATTGGCAATACAGCTAATGAGCCATATCATTCAGGATTAGCCTCAGATGTTGCCAGTGCACAGGGTTACTTTTTAAATGGTTATCATTCAGAAAATAATTATCTGGTGAATAAGGGGATTTAGAAATTTGGTCAATAAATCACTGTCCACTGTGGCCAAGTGAAAATAATATGGTCTTGTGTCAATAAAGCTAGAGAATTACCCGTCTGCCCTGCAGCACCGGCTTGATTTTGGCACGGGAGCCAAAATGAATATTCATCTGTATTCTTGCATGCAACACACACAAACACCACCCCGCTCCGCCTTACATTTTATTTAAATATTATTTCAATAATGGAGCGGAATGCCTTTGTCTACCCTTCAGAGGGTATAATAAACACCTTTCTCAACTCTCTCGACATGACAAAGGAGTGACACTAAAGTTCGGGAATACGAATTGCTCTCCAAAACTTTACATCACCCTCCCAGCATTTCATTAATTAGGCTCATAAATGTCCCTCTGTGAGAGTACAGCTTGTCATTTAATTGATTGTCATTTTATTGATTAAATCACCAGGCTTGCTTTGACACATCTATTTCCTTAGTCATAAAATACAATAAAAAGTTATGTTCACTTTTGAACATAAAAAAGTGAACAAAACATGTTGAACATAAAAAAATTATAATAATATTGAAAATGCCCTTTTATACACAGCATAATCAGCTATTACTATAACTGGCACAGATAAATGTCTATATCTTTCCCCATGTAGGCCTAAAGTCAACCAGTGTCTATACATTGAGCAAATACATTCCAGGAAAAGTTCCTAGCTGTGTTCGAATACTCATACTAACTGCACTCACTGTACTATTTGTGACGTAAATTGAGTATGTAGAGTGCATATGGGTCATAGTTCATAAGCTAAACGTTCCCAGATGTCTTACTACATTCGACAAAATACGAAGAATACAAACAGTTGGTTATTTTGGTCATGTTGCTACATGTTTGCTATGCAAAATAACTGGTTGTCTGTTCTAGACAAAATGGTTGCTAGGCAGGCTTGATAACGTTCTCGTCCCCTGCTAGCTAGCTAGCTAGCCAACTTCAGCTAACTCAGTCACGTCAAACATTGAACCTGGAATAATAGTAAACTAGCTGAATTCCCATGAGATATTTTATCCTATTGGCATTTCCTTGAATATGTCCACGATAAGTCCCCTAAAGGGAGAGCATACTATACATTTCAGGATTTGGCCAGGGTTGTTCCGGTTTTGGTCACTAGATGCCCCCATTGTGCTTATTGACCCTTTTTGTTTTCCCTTGTTCCCAGTTATTATTTGCATCTGTGCCTCATTTTCCTTGATTGTATTTAAACCCTTAGTTTTCCTCAGTTCTTTGCTCTGTGTTTGAATGTTAGCACCCAGCCCCAGTGATGCTGTGAACATTTGTTGCTCCAGTTGGACTCTCTTGTGGTACTCTGTTTTTGTTCTTGTTTATTTATTTTTGATTATCTTTTGAGGCTTTTTTCTGCTGTACCTACCACCTTGTGGATTTACCTTTTTGACTTGGAGGATTACCTTTGTTCTCTTGGAATTACTTTTGACGTTGTGGATTTATATTTTTGCCTGAAGAACTTTCCTTTTTACTTTATTAAAACACCGTCTCAAGTACTGCTGTGTCTGCCTCATCTTCTGGGTTCTGCCGACTATTAGTGGCTCAGTTTGCTAAGTGACTGTTTCTCACACTGGAGACCTGGGTTCGTAACTGGGTCCTGACAATACAAGGAAATTGTCAAAGCTGCTAATGAGAACCTTGATGACCTTGTACCTAGTCGGTGGGGATTCCAGTGGGGTACCCCCACCCTGGCAGTGGTGGTGCTGGCAACACTAGCTGCAGTAACCTATGGGGAAGGGGGTCACACTTGGACATTCAGAGAGGGGGTATATTATTGTGTCACTGGTGGCACAAAATCAAAAGTCTGACTGCATGGAGATACTTTGGAATATGGTCAATACGGGTGACAGTATTGTGGGTGTTTCAGGGAAAAGGTGTACATTTGACCTCCATCATCTAGGATGTGACAATGGTTAATAAAATCTCTACATTTCTGCCCATTTTTTTGCGCAGTCTTGCAGCCCTTCTCATGCAGCTGCAACTGTAAGTGCATTTGTAGATTAAGACCTTTCTTGAGTTGGGCTCTGGGATGGTGCAACTGTTGATAATGTGAGTTTATGGTTTTGTGGGGGGAAAGGATTGAGTGTGTGTGGGTGTATGTGTGTATCCCACAACTGTTGCGAAGGAGTAAAAAATGTTAGGGACAATAGAGGATTATCCACAGCTATATATAATACAAATCGAGGTGAGGGCGATGAAAAGGCATTTGGCAGTTGATCTACTTCAATTCGTTAAATGGCACTATGTTTTTTTCGAAGGATGGATCCCATTCTGTTCAGGGCTATGGAATGCGGGGGGTCAGAGGTGGTCTGCCGGGCATTGAGATGACGGCCTAGCTCGGGATGAGGAGGGCTTTAAGCGGGTGGAATGGTGGGGACCAATTGGAGGTTTACTTCGTAGCAATGCAAATATCATGGTACAGCTATATAGACACTCAATCATCATGTTACTTTTTAATGGTACGTTTACAAACATATATTTGATAAACAGAATTGAAAGTTGTGTCTCATGATGGTTAGTGGTGAAATAAGTATAGACTGTTACAATTGTATTGGCCTAGCAGGTAATAAGAAAAGACGATCAGTATTTACCTGGCTAAAAGAGAAGGAATATAATATTTATTGTTTACAGGAAACCCATTCAACAATTTTAGATGAACTTTTGTGGAAAAAGAACTGGGATGGGCGAAATATATTTCTCCCATGGGCAAAGAAATTCAAAAGGGGTGATGGTCTATGGACCGGAAAGGAAATCACCCTATAAACTATCACCCTCAGGCACTTAAGGAAATCATGAATGTCTTGGAGATATTGGAATTAGTGGATATATGGAGACTTAAATACCCTGACCTAGTGAGATATACATGACGGAGGCTTAATCAAGCTAGTCGTCTTGACTACTTTCTTATGCCATTCTCTCTGGCACCAAAAGTTTAAAAAGTGTTGATAGGGGACAGAATGCAGTCGGATCATCACATAATTGGCCTATATATTACTCTTACAGAATTTCCACATGAGCGAGGATATTTGACATTTAATCAGACTTCTAGATGATAAATTGTTTAGATCTAAGACAGAAGAATTTATAACAGACTTTTTCAGACATAACATAGGTACAGCAGATCCCCTTATTGTATGGGACACTTTTAAGTGTGCCTTTAGAGGCCATGCAATTCAGTACTCATCAATAAGTATGAGTACTGAATAAAACAATTTAGATAAAAAGGGTCCATATTAACAAAGGAAATTGAAGGACTAACAGGACAGTTATATAGCAATAAAAACTGTACCATAGAGGCACAGAATAAGTTGGAGGAACTTGTTCAAGAAAGATGCAGTGTAATAGATTATAGAAATAAAGCGAACTGGATGGAATATGGGGGAAAATGCACCAAATCTTTTTCAATCTTCAACATAGAAATGCTACCAAAAACAATGTATTAAAACTTGTTGCAAATAATGGAGTCACGCATGATTCACCAAATGATATTTTGAAAGAGGAAGTAAACTACTTTAAAAATATGTTTTCGTTTCAGGCTCCTCCATCTCCAAGAACTGAAACTAATTGTATGGATTTTTTCCCTAATAATATTGTAAAATTAACATTGTACAGAAAGACTCACATGAAGGCCATATTACAGAGGAGGACCTGCTTGATGCAATTGGGGTCTTTAAGGATGGGAAAACTCCAGGGCTAGATGGCATACCAGTGGAAGTATACAAAACCTTTTTTGATATACTCAAACGACCATTATTAGCATGTTTTAACCACTCCTATATAAATGGTAGATTATCAGACACGCAACAAGAAGGTCTGATATCATTATTACTGAAACAGGACCCAAGTGGTATATATAAAGATCCAGTCCATTTAAAAAAAATGGAGACCTCTTACACTTCAGTGTTGTGATGCAAAAACCCCAGCAAAATGCTAGTAAATGGGTATGAATCTCTCCATCCTATGTTCAAGAAGGGCCCTTTTCCCTTTAGTCAGATTACACCAGCCCACTTTCGATTGTTTGAAAAGGAAATAATTTCCAAAATATCTTCTTTTTTTTTAAAGCCTTAGAAAGTTGGTTGCAATTTCAGTTTAATCCACCTGAAAAGACAGAACAAATAATACAACACATAGTGTGGTTAAATTCAAATATACTAATTGATTAAAAAAAAAACTGTATTTTTCAAATAAATGTTTAAAAAATGTATAATTTTTGTGAATGATATCATAAATAGGACTGGTGGAGTTATGTCACACATGCAGCTAACACAGACATATGGAAATGTCTGCTCTACCCAAAATTACAACAAATTAATTGCAGCATTACCACAAAAATGGAAGAGGCAAGTAGAACGGGAAAAAAGTAAGGAACTTTTATGTCGGACCTGTATTAAGAACATAAATGGTTAAAGAAAAGTGTGATAAATAAAAACATACCAATTTCATTTAAGGACCAAAAACTGACAGCTGTGCCATATACATTGCAAAATAGTTGGGAAGAGATTTTCGATGTACCCATTCCATGGCACATGGTTTGTGAATTGATACGCAAAACAACGCCGGATGCAAAACTTCAAATTTTTCAATTTAAATTACTATACAAAATTCTTGCAACTAATAGAATGTATTATATATGGGGGATACAATCTTCCCAGCTCTGCAGATTCTGCTGTGAGGAGGCAGAGTCATTAGATAATTTATTTTGGTTTTGTCGATGTGTAGCTCGTTTTTGGTCACAGGTCCAGGAATGGCTGAAGAATTGAAACATTTGCCAAGAACTAACACTGCAGATAGCAATACTGGCTGATTTGAAAAGCCATAGTCAGTCAATCAATCAATAATATAATCATTATTTTTTCAAAATTTTTAATTTTTAACTTACAATCTGTAGAAGCTATGGGAATAGAAAGGTTCAATTTGTTTGTGAAGCATCACAGCACAGTTGAAAAATATATGGCAAATAGAAATCCAAAATGGATGATGTTGAGAGATAGATGGGAGAGGTTGAATGGAGCTGAAGGGTTGGACTAATAGCAAGTTAAAACATGTAAAACATACGGGGCCTGTCAAATGTATATTGGTTCAGAAATGTTGTGAAATAGCACAGTTACAAATAGAAATCAAACTGGATGGACATCAGAAATAGAGGAAGGACTAAAAACAAAACAAAAATAACTATTGTAAAATAGACTGTCTGTAAAATGTGTATAAATTGAAGGTAAAAGCCAAAGTGTTTACTCCAATTGGGGGATCGGTGGTAGGGTTTGCGGGGAATAATAATAAAAGGTATATTCTTTAAAAAAAAGTATGTATGTCTATATAGGTATGTGTATGTATATATGTGTATATGTATGCATGCATGCGAGTATGGATATATATATATATTTACCCCAAAAATATATAGGGGACTGGAAATGCTGCAAGACAATTACATTGATGGAACCAATATTTTTTTCCGCAATATTAAGCTGATCCACCGCTGAAAAAAATAAAAATAATAAAGTGGCTGACTGAACGAATCTTCACAATCAGTAGCTTTTTTGGCGGTACACCCAGACCTTGTTTTGAGAATGAAATACCAGTTTCAAGGTCTCAGTTTAGAGAGAAGAAGCCTCATGAGGTATTGGTATGTCACATGTTATGAACCAGTATTGGTCAGTCAGATGAATGAAACAAAACTGTAATGATTATTTAATTATGCTAAATAATGCAAATATAACTTGTCTGTGTATACTCATATATAGGACAACTGCTGGAACTGCCCAAGGAGAGCTCCTGGTTGACATGTGTACTATGGTGCATTGAGTTGGTTGGAACCTCTCCAGCGCGCTGACAAATAGCAATGATTCATATTAAGATTGGCTTTCAGCATCCCTGTGTAAGTATTTAAGTGTTCCCTTTATTTTTATGAGCAGTGTAATTACAATTTATCAATTTACATTGGAGTGATATATGTGCAGATGAGGATGTGCAAGTAGGATGTGCAAAAGAGCAGAAACACAAAAACAAATATGAGGATGAGGTAGGTAGTTGGTTGGATGGGCTATTTACAGATGGGCTGTGTACAGCCACAGCGATCGGTAAGCTGCTCTGACAGCTGATGTTTAAAGTTAGTGAGGGTGATATGAGTTTCCAACTTCAGTGATTTTTTTCAATTTGTTCCAGTCATTGGCAGCAGAGAACTGGAAGAAAAGGCGCCCAAAGGGGGTGTTGGCTTTGGGGATGACCAGTGAAATATACCTGCTGGGGTGCGTGCTACGGGTGGGTGTTGTATGGTGACCAATGAGCTAAGGGGGAGCTATACCTAGCAAAGACTTATAGATTGCCTTTAGTCAGTGGGTTTGGCGATGAATATGTAGCAAGGACCAGCCAATGAGAGCATACAAGTCGCAGTGTTGGGTAGTATATGGGGCTTTGGTTGATGATACATATGGTGCACAGCAAGTAACGACAAGAGAGAATCGTTGGCAATGCACATGGGGTGATGAGGAGATTACTGAGTGTGTTTGGGAATAGTTCTAAGTGAATGTGGATGTGAAAGTTGTGTGATTGTGAGATATGGAATAAGCTGAAAGATTGATATTTGGACAGCATGAGCTGATTGAAATTTAGAAAATAAGAGGATTGAAATTGAGGTATTAAATGACTGAGTGAATAAGAGCTGTCATGGGACTAGCTCACATGTGAAAGAGGTGAATGAATGCCACAACCAGTTCTGTGAGTAGAGTGTTTCGGTATGTAACATTATCTAGGGGTCTGTCCAACACCGCCGTTTGGATCTACAGGTAGAAATCTTATACGTAACATCTCAGAAGATGACATGTCTCGTTAGGAATGAGGATAACATGATTAGATGAAATGTGTCATTAGCAATGAAGATAACATGTCTCTGAGGTTAACATGACTTTAGATTATATAATGATAATGTTTCTCATCAGTGGAGTTTGATGGTATAACATTATTATGTGTGAATATACCAAAGACAGAACTATTTCCAAATATGCTGTTAATAAACTCTTAGAACTACCCCTCCCGTAGCATAGTGCAACAGTCAAAAAATATTACTAGAAAATATTCATATTCATGAAATCACAAGTGAAATATGTTGAAACACAGCTTAGCCTTTTGTTAAATAGAACAAGTGTAAATATCTAAACCCCTGTATGAATAGAACACTAGTCTAAAGGAGGAATTTGTGATGTAACACAAATGTATGATGGGTTACTAGAGATGAAGTAGCATAATATTGAGTATAATGGGTTAATATGATGATCTGATGAAGTAACAATAGAAAACAAATTATAATATATAACCTGCACATGCACACGTAGACATATGTAAGTGGTGTAAAAAGTATTCTGAGAAATGTTCAGAGTGGTTCCTTTATGGATCATTTGAGTTATGATAAGGTTAAATCATTGTTTGGGACTTGACTTACCCCTAACCAATAAAACAATAAAAATAAAGGTAGAAGATTTCCTCCACCTTGCTAAAGCACTTTTTAATAAGCCCTGTTAAATATAACCAACAATTTTCTGTATTCACCTACTCAACCGTTTAAAAGTAGAGACTTATTATGGAAAGGGCATGCCATCTACTGGGGACTGCGAACCAAGTTAATACATATTGATCCCTCCGAAGCATTAGATATGAATCTTAAAATAATAGACATTTAATAAATATTGAAGCAGAAAGTGAATATCCAACAGAGATTGGTAATAAAAATATAGAGTCACTTTTTGAACTTATACTAAAATGAAAACAATGCCTTTCAATAAGGAGTCCTAGTTGAAGGAAACATTATGACTAGTGAAAGTAAAAGTGAATGGTAATTGGCTTTCAGATAGCAATCAAATAATGCAATATCTTATTTATTTGAATGAGTAAAACAGAGGGATTGAGCATTGCGACTTAAATTAATGTCTGCTCACTCTTTATGGCCTGGTCCACTGCTCTCGTGTTTAAGTATTCTGTTGTTTGCGATTTAAGATAAGCTTCCTGTGGAACAATGGATAGTCGCCAGTAGACACTGAACTCAAACAGGCTGTGAGAGACACTGGGGAAATTAGGGACAGTTTGTTCAGAATTGTATGTCAATGCAACAGGTCAAAAATATTAATATTACAAGAGAGTTGTTTACTTTAGAAGGTGCCCAATTCAGCTTTCCGGGACACTGTATCATCTGATGTGTCTGAAGTACATACTGTGTGTGTACAAAAAGTATAATTGTGTATATGCATGGGTTTATTAATACCTTCTGCCCAAGATGCAGAAAACTCGATTAATGATTAAGAAATTTCAGGATTGATTAATATGAAGCATAGTGAAAACAAAGTACATGTTTATTTTCTTTCTATTGGGACTGATGGAATGTCCGCTACAAGTTTATTTTTATGTTTATCAATGATTCTGTATCTCTCCCTTTGAAAGGCTTTCTGAGACAGGTACCTTGGGAGAGCAGTTAAAAGTGACCGGCTCCAGCTGTTAAGAGACCTCCTAAAATTAAGCAAGGCCATAAAATTTTGTTTGTGTTTACCCTACAATTTTTGCCACACAGACACCAGCACCCACACACACAACCTACCTGTTAATTAGTATTTTTTAGTGGTGTTAATACCGATTTATGGTGTGGGGTCTTTATATTTGGTTTTAGAGATTTATTCACTATGTAGTATGGATGCTGTACACAAATCAAACTATTCTACAGTTTCTAGTTTCTATTGTCTATTGAGTTTTGGTTTCACACACATACATTCTTATATACTTCGGCGATGTAATTTACAAAATAGCCTTCAACACCCTACTCAACAAATTGGATGCACAGTGCCATCCGTTTTGTCACCAAAGCCCCATATACTACCCACCATTGCGACCTGTACGCTCTCGTTGGCTGGCCCTCGCTTCATACTCGTCGCCAAACCTACTGGCTCCAAGTCATCTACAAGACCCTGCTAGGTAAAGTCCCGCCGTATCTCTGCTCGCTGGTCACCATAGCTGCACCCACCCGTAGCACGTGTTCCAGCAAGTATATCTCACTTGTCATCCCCAAAGCCAATTCCTACTTTTGCCGCCTCTCCTTCCAGTTCTCTGCTGCCAATGATTGGAACGAACTACAAAAATCTCTGAAACTGGAAACACTTATGTCCCTCATTAGCTTTAAGCACCAGCTGTCAGAGCAGCTCACAGATCTCTGCACCTGTACATAGCCAATCTATAAATAGCCCAAACAACTACCTCTTCCCCTACTGTATTTATTTATTTATTTATATTGCTCCTTTGCACCCCAGTATTTCTACTTTGCACATTCATCGACTGTCAAATCTACCATCATTCCAGTGTTTTACTTGCTATATTGTATTTACTTTGCCACCATGGCCTATTTATTGCCTTTGCTTCCCTTATCTCACCTCACTTGCTCACATTGTATATAGACTTATTTTTCTACTGTATTATTGACTGTATGTTTGTTTTACTCCATGTGCAACTCTGTGTTGTTATATGTGTCGAACTGCTTTGCTTTATCTTGGCCAGGTCGCAGTTGTAAATGAGAACTTGTTCTCAACTTGCCTACCTGGTTAAATAAAGGTGAAAAAAAAACATTATCTTGGGAAGAAATGTACTGAATATCCCAATGTAAACCTGATACACAAAATGTTTGAAATATCTTTAAATAATGTCTGAGGTACAGGAGAACAAACACTCACTTATTAATAGGGCTCACCATGACTAGAAGAAAATATTTTTTATGGGCTGTGTAAAGGACAAATAATTCAAATAAGTTTATAATTTATCAATAATCCTACGTGTGATTCGGACCACGAGAAGGACTGCGAGAGAGTGCTTATGGGATACAATTATTTGAACTTGATTGATTTAAGATTTCCTCACCTCGAGTGATATATAGTTGAAGTCGGAAGTTTACATACACCTTAGCCAAACTAAGTTTTTCACAATTCCTGACATTTAATCCAAGTAAAAATTCAATGTCTTAGGTCAGAAAGGATCAGCACTTCATTTTAAGAATGTGAAATGTCGGAATAATACTAGAAACAATGATTTATTTCACATTCCCGTGGGTCAGAAGGTCACAAACAATCCATTAGTATTTGGTAGCATTGCCTTTAAATTCTTTAACTTGAGTAACATGTTTCGGGTAGCCTTCCACAAGCTTCCCACAATAAATTGGGTGAATTTTGGCCCATTCCTCCTGACATAGCTGGTGTAACTGTATCAGGTTTGTAGGCCTCCTTGCTCCCACATGCTTTTTCAGTTCTGCCCACAAATGTTCTATAGGATTGAGGTCAGGGCTTTATGATGGCCACTCCAATACCTTGACTTTGTTGTCCTTAAGCCATTTTGCCATATCTTTGGAAGTATGCTTGGGGTCATTGTCCATTTGGAATACCCAATTGCGACCAAGCTTTAACTTCCTGACTGATGTCTTGAGATGTTGCTTCAATATATCCACATAATTTTCCATCTTCATAATGCCATCTATTTTGTGAAGTGCATCAGTCCCTCCTGCAGCAAAGCACCCCCACAACAGGATGCTGCCACCCCCGTGCTTTACGTTTGGGATGGTGTTCTTCGGCTTGCCATCCTCCCCCTTTTTCCTCCAAACATAACGATGGTCATTATGGCCAAACAGTTCTATTTTTGATTCATCAGACCAGAGGACATATCTCCAAAAAGTACAATCTTTGTCCCCATGTGCAGTTGCAAACCGTAGTCTGGCTTTTTTTATGGCGGTTTTGTAGCAGTGGCTTCTTCCTTGCTGAGCGGCCTTTCAGGTTATGTCTATAGGACTCGTTTTACTGTGGATATAGATACTTGGACATGTTTCCTCCAGCATCTTCACAAGGTCCTTTGCTGTTGTTCTGGGATTGATTTGCACTTTGCACCAAAGTATGTTCATCTCTAGGAGTGGCACGTTCTGACCTTTATTTCCTTTGTTTTGTCGTTATTTAGTATGGTCAGGGCGTGAGTTGGGGTGGGCAGTCTATGTTTGTTTTTCTATGATTTGGGGATTTCTGTGTTTCAGCCTAGTGTGGTTCTCAATCAGAGGCAGATGTCATTAGTTGTCTCTGATTGAGAATCATACTTAGGTAGCCTGGGTTTCACTGTTTGTTTGTGGGTGTTTGCCGTGTTTACCGTTTCCGTGTCTGTTCACCAGACGGTACTGTTTTCGGTTTCGGTTATTCACGTCTCGTTTATTTTTGTTTTTGTATTTTAGTGTTCAGTTGGTCTTTAAAATAAACATCATTAACACTTACCACGCCGCATCTTGGTCCTCCGATCGTTCTCCCTTCTCCTCCTCTACCGAAGGCTGCGTGGTCCCATAGTGTTTATATTTGCGTACAGTTGTTTGTACGGATGAACGTGGTACCTTCGGGCATTTGGAAATTGCTCTCAAGGATGAACCAAACTTGTTGAGGTCTACAATTCTTTTTCTGAGGTCTTTACTGATTTCTTTTGATTTTCCCATGATGTCAAGTGAAGACGCACTGAGTTTGAAGGTATGCCTTGAAATACATCCACATGTACACCTCCAATTGACTCAAATGATGTCAAATAGCCTATCAGAAGCTTCTAAAGCCATGACTTCGTTTTCTGGAATTTTCCAAGCTGTTTAAAGGCAACTTAGTGTATGTAAACTTCTGACCCACTGGAATTGTGATACATTGAGTTATAAGTGAAATAATCTGTCTGTAAACAATTGTTGGAAAAATTACTTGTGTCATGCACAAAGTAGATATCCTAACCGACTTGCCAAAACGATAGTTTGTTAACAAGAAATTTCTTGTGGTTGAAAAACGTGTTTTAACCTCCTGAGTGTCGGGGGCAGTATTTTGATGTTTGGATGAAAAACATACCCAAATGAAACTGCCTATTTCTCAGGCCCAGAATCTAGAATACGCATATAATTGTCAGATTAGGATAGAAAACTCTAAAATTTCCAAAACTGTCAAAATATTGACTGGGAGTATAACATAACTGATATTGCATGTGAAAACCTGAGGAAAATCCAACCCGGAAGTGATGTTTTTCCTGAAAGCTCTCTGTTCCATTGCCTGCATTCGCTCCATTTAAAGGGATATCAACCAGATTCCTTTTCCTATGGCTTCCCCATGGCGTGAACAGTCTTTAGACATAGTTTCAGGCTTTTATGGTTGGGTGCCAGTAGCATTTTGCATGCGCAACAGCTTGGAGCAGACATTTTCTCTCTCTCTCCTATTGAAGAAGCTACAGTCCCGGTTGAAATATTATCGATTATATATTGTAAAAACAACATGAGGATTGATTAAACAATGATTAAAAAACGTTTGACATGTTTCTACGAACTTTACGGATACTATTTGGAATTTTTGTCTGCGATGTTGTGACCGCTCGAGCCTGTGGATTTCGCGCCAACCAAATGGAGGTATTTTGGATATAAAAATAATCTTTATGAAACAAAAGGAACATTTATTGTGTAACTGGGAGTCTTGTGAGTGCAAACATCCGAAGATCATCAAAGGTAAGCGATTCATTTTATTGCTTTTCTGATTTTCGTGACCAATCTACTTGGCAGCTAGCTGTTTGTAATGTTTTGTCTACTGAATGAGATGTCCTTACATAAACGCTTGTCTACTGAATGAGATGTCCTTACATAAACGCTTGGTTTGCTTCGCCGAAAAGCTTTATTGAAATCTGACACGCCAGGTGGATTAACAACAAGCTAAGCTGTGTTTTGCTATATTGCACTTGTGATTTCTTGAAAATTAAATGTTTTTAGTAATTTCATTTGAAGCTCTGCAATTCAGCGGATGTTGCGAAAATTATCCCGTTAACTGGATGGGTGCATCAAGAAGTTGACTCCAATCTAAGTGAATGTAAACTTACGACTTCAACTGTATGTGTATTCTTTTGACATTTGTCTTAAAGTCTGGACTCTGGACCTGAGTCTGAGCCAGCAATCTGTACACAGCATCCAGTCGAAGCTATCAATGGACATAATGGACTGTAAAGGACAGTGGCGGCTCAGGAGAGGGCCATCCACTTTGAACATGTGGCATTAAAAGGACGTACTGAAACACTATCTGAAAAAGAACATGAAGAAATGCCAGGAAGGATGAGTGCCGGGGACGGAGGGGTGTGGTCAACCGTTCCCGTAATTAATTTAGGCTTATCCAAAATTGTTTATTTGGGGTATCAGGTTGATTGTGGAGGTCTTTACACTGCAAAATGTATAGTAATTTAGACTAAGAATCTATTGAGATACCAATCTGTCAATACCACAAGTGATGAGAAAAGTGATGGGTTTAAATGAAAGTGATAGAATCAACATGAAGCACTAAGGACTGTCATTATAAATTTGGGTTGGATAATTTAGCAATAGTTATAATTATGATTTGGAAAGGCAGGTATAATACGTCAAAGTAACAGATTGGAATAGTATAGACAAAATTATGTTATTTATATTTGAATAGCAAAAATATTTATTTACCCTCTAGAGTCTAAGCCCTGACTGACAGGGGGTATCAAAGATCCATAAAAAGTATTGGATGAAACATTTTTTTCATTACTGATAAAGTAACAGATTCACTACATGGAACAATAGATAGTAAAAAAATAAGATCAAAAGGAAGTTTATTCTGAAATGTCATTCCTCTATTTCAGAGATATAAGAAAGATCAGGATTTGTTTTTACATGTATTCTTACTCTTATTTTAAGCACTAAACTATCTCCATAAAATTGGTCTTCTCACAAAAATGTCTGTTGAGTCTAAACGGATTGGCCTAAACTATTATGACCTCTCCACTCCACTTGCTCTAGGACGCCCACAGGCCTCCCAAGACTGATCTGAACGTCCCCCTGCACCAGTTGGAAAAAAATATTGAAGTATATACTGTATGGAGGCTGTTTAATGACACAAATAAGGGGTTAAATGCATGAGAGAAAAAAATCATGTTGCCTGATCTATCAGATACAGGATAGACACTTCAGTACAAACTTCCATTCGATTTTTTTGGGGGGAATATTTGTTGATCCATGTTGTGAATATGTTATTCATTGCATTTGTATGTGTAAACAGCAGTAAGGCCAGAAAACATCTGTCATTCAAAAAAAAGTATGTATAAATATAAACATATAATACAAATTCTTATTCAAATTCTAAATCAAGCAGCAAAATTATTCTGTGTATGACCATCTTAAAATAATTATTTATAGCTTAGTAGTACCCTCCCCCGGCTTAGACAGGGCTTAGACTCTTATGGAGTAAAGTAAACTCAGCAAAAAAAGAAGCATCCCTTTTTCAGGAGCCTGTCTTTCAAAGATAATTCCTAAAAATCCAAATCACTTCACAGATCTTTATTGTAAAGGGTTAAAACACCGTTTCCCATGCTTGCTCAATGAACCATAAAAATTAATGAACAAGCACCTGTGGAACCGTCGTTAAGACACTAACAGCTTACAGACGGTAGGCAATTAAGGTCACAGTTCTGAAAACTTAGGACACTAAAGAGGCCTTTCTACTGACTCTGAAAAACACCAAAAGAAAGATGCCCAGGGTCCCTGCTCATCTGCATGAACGTGCCTTAGGCATGCTGCAAGGAGGCATGAGGACTGCAGATGTGGCTAGGGCAATAAATTGCAATGTCCGTACTGTGAGACGCCTAAGACAGCACTACAGGACGGACAGCAGATCATCCTCGCAGTGGCAGACCACGTGTAACAATACCTGCACAGGATCGGCACATCTGAACATCAGATTTGCATTTATCGTCGAAGGAATGAGCATTACAACAAGGCCTGTACTCTGGAGCGAGATCGATTTTGGAGGTGGAGGGTCCGTCATGGTGTGGGGTGGTGTGTCACAGCATCATCGGGCTAAGCTTTTTGTCATTGCAAGCAATCTCAATGCTGTGCGTTACAGGGAAAACATCCTCCTCCCTCATGTGGTACCGTTCTGCAGGCTCATCCTGACATGACCCTCCAGCATGACAATGCCAGCAGCCATACTACTCGATCTGTGCGTGATTTCCTGCAAGGCAGGAATGTCAGTGTTTTCCCATGGCTTGTAAAGAACCCAGATCTGAATCTCATTGAGCACGTCTGGGACCTGTTGGATTGGAGAGTGAGGGCTTTATGTCTCATTATTTGAATCTTATGTTCATACAAATATTTACACATTAAGTTTGCTGAAAAAAAACGCTGTTGACAGTGAGAAGACGTTTAATTTTTTGCTGAGTTTAGTTCTGCATGGAAGATTGGGACAAAATTCCTCCACGGTGATGTGAGAGACTTACCAACAACTACAGGAAGTGTATGGTTTCAGCTAATGGTGGCACAACTGGTTAGTGTAAGGGGACAATTTATTTTTCACGGCACACTATTATCCAAATTGAGTTGTTTTTAACTCAGCATTTTTTCTAGAGTGGACCAACACAAAACAGAAAGAGAACACCACTTTTTAAGGTAGAGAACTACCAGTACATGTACAGTATATCCATCTATACCCACTGGGAAACCTATCCCTTATTTACTCAGCTGTGACAAGTAGTCCCATTCATATTGTTCCTACAGTATATATACAGCACTATCACCCTGGTTTTGTATTAGTAGTAATCTTCACATGGTGTTCATCATTGTTATCCATTGCATCGTTTGGACAGGTGAGGTGAGGCGAGTTCTAGGCCTGGTTGGTTTCAGGCCTAGAATCAGGTGAATCTGAGTTGGAGGATAATTACCAATAGGTTTCCTAACAGAGGTAGTCAAGAGACGATTTGGCACGTTGTACCTCTAGCCACTTAACCCAGGACCCATTAAGAGCAGGTGAGTCAGTTCAGGAGTGATTTAGAGAACTCTAACAGGATAGAATAGAAACGAGTGGATCTGCATAGCAAATGGCACCCTATTACCTTTATAGTAGATTACTTTTGAAAGGGCCTATAGAGCTCTGGTCAAAAGTGGTGCACTCTATAGGGAATAGAGTTCAATTTGGAATGGAGAAGAGAGTGGGCGAATGGTAGCAAGCAGGTCAGGGGAGGATGAGTCAAATCGGAGCTGACTGCTATGCTGTGGTATCAGGACAGCAACACCAGCAACACTGATACAGAGAGCTGGTTTTGTGGAGGGTGAAGGGGGGATGAAGGTAGCAGTTGCGTCTGAGGATGTGTGTGCATGCTTGAGTATGCCTGTTTGTGTATTTTTGGTGATGGGAATGTGATATAGGGTGGGGATAAGAGGGAAATAAAAATCTGTGTCAATCACTCCGATTCTGGCACTGTCTGCAATACTGTTAGTGTCAAGAGTGACGCAGGTAGATACCGTAGATAAAGAGCCAGATGCTCTCAGATGCCCTGCAACTGTGAAAGCATCACATTCATTGGCCACAATCTCCTTGTGATTGACATACACACAGAACAGTAGCTAAGAACAAACACATTATGGCTTCCATTTGCACTGTTCTGAAAAATAAATCTATCTTATGGCACTCTTTGGCATCTAACAATTTTTTCTTCTCATGCGTTTCCTCCCTTTTGCACATGGAAATAATCATACATAATCTTGGTAGCAGGGGCATTCAATTATTTTTAAATAAACCAAATGATACTGAGTATACAAAACATTAAGAACACCTGCTCTTTTCAGGTGAATCCAGGGGAAAGCTGTGATCCCTTATTGATGTCACTTGTTAAATCCACTTAAATTTGTGTAGATAAAGGGAAGCAGACAGGTTAAAGAAAGATTTGAGACAATTGAGACATAGCTTCTGTATGTGTGCCATTCAGAGGGTTATTGGGCAAGACAAAATATTTAATTTAAGTGCCTTTGAATGGGCTATGGTAGTAGGTGCCAGGGACACCGGTTTGTGTCAAGAATCGTCCACCACCCAAGGGGCATCCAGCCAACTTGACAAAACTGTGGAAAGCATTGGAGTCAACATTGGCCAGCATCCCTGTGGAATGCTTTAGACACCTCGTAGAGTCTATGGTGGGTGCAACTCAATATTAGGAAGTTATCCCTAATATTTGATAAACTCAGCCTATATATTTCATTATTAATGTAGCTCTTGGGAAATCGAATGCACTTCTAATGTATAGGGGACTATTCTTTTCACCTTGTTTGAAGAAAGGTCTGGGAATTAAAGTCAGAGGGTGTATAAAGATGGAGAATACAAGGTGAGTGTATGTTTACTTATTTATCTGTTCCATGCATTTAGCTTTTTAAGGCTCAGTTCACAGTAAGTGCAGACCGGTAACATCCTGTGCTTTTTTGGGTGCAAGCACTTGATGACAAACTTCAGAAGTGTGGAGGCTACTTTACAGCACCCAGTGGTATTATTGGTTTTGTTTTGGAAGAGCAGGTTGAATTGCTGGATAAGCCTTAAACTCTGTTAAAAGTATGATCTTTGTCTTATATCTTATACCCTTTTTGTTTTCTGAAAGGCAATTATTTTCAAGCCGCTGCCAGTTTACATTAATGCAAGCAATTGCGCGATTCTTGTCCGTCACAGGATCGTTTCGCAAAACAACTATAAGTACGTATTGAAAATTTGAAGAAATTATAGATTTTAGACAATTATTATTGACTTGGAAGTTCGGCATGTAGAAGTGTTATTATAATGTTCCTATCCTTAGACATGGTAGAACCTCAACACTATTGAAATCCAGGTACACAAATCTTTACATAATACGCCTCTCTGTTGCTGTGACCTCTGTTGCTGTGATGAAGAAGGCTGTTCGTATAACCTCTGAATTTATTGCCCGAATATGGATGTTTCATACATGGGCATTTTCTTATACTTTATACTCTCTTCTGGTGATCAATCCCATTACCAGCGCCATTACTCATGGTGAAATAGTACTGCATTCTTCACAGCAGAAGGATTGAATCGACTGTGCTTTCAGGGTGAACCAGCTATGCGGAAAAATGAGAGAAAGAGAAAGTTGCAAATTACAGTCCTTGCTTCCTTTGGCAGGTCCTATTCAAGGGGAGGCTCTCAGGGTGCTGCTGGAGAGCTGATCCCACTCCAGGAAGTGATAATTAAATAATGGAAGCCCATGTCTTAGAAAATTCCACAGTATGGATTTACGAGTACTCAGCAATTTTCACTGTGCCGCCACACAAATCAATATCTGACTTGGGTCCAAGTCAGCGGAGCTTACATTCCACATTTTTTCTTGGGCTTTTAAATTCCTGCCCTTCCTTTATATTGTGATGGAGGTACTGCCAATATTTGTTTTCCTGAGCCCATACAACACCATGATCAACATTCATTGGGTTATAGAGTAGATACTTTAGGAAAAAGCAGACCTCAGGATAATCAAAGAGAAACATGTCATGTGCATCCGTTAATGGATCTGAACGTGCTAAAATTGACTTTCCATGTGATTGGGAAACTGTCAAATACACATGCTTATACATGAGGTACACATGATTTGAGCAAAAGGTAAATAAAAGTTAGTTATCAAGCAAAGGATCTATGTGAAAATAAAGAAGCCTCTGGCAAACTATTATCTCAAAACAAACTCTCAAGACAAGACATTATCACAGAAAATTGAACAATCATCACTAAAATTCTGGATCTTTATTTCAAATTGATGTGTTTGTTCCTTCACTACCTTCAAAGCAGAATATGTTCCTGGTCAGATGTTCGTGTCAGAAGTCCTCCTCCCCAGGTCCCTGTATCACACTATTAGGTGTAGTATAACTTTCATCCACCCCAATACCTCCACATGAATCCACTGACCTTTTCATTTGTCAAATGCCTTTGATGAACAAATTGCTCCAACTTCATTAGATTTGGTCATCTAATCCCTATTATCCAATGTAGGATTTTCTGAGCTAGTGAGTCAGCATTTTAAAACGATAAATTATCCCTCTAAACAGAGTTCTCCTTTCATATAATGACCAATTTTATAATAATGGGCTTGGCTTAAACCTTTGTGTTGTTATGTGTTGGCACATATCCTCAATAATCGGTTAGGTTAGACTGGGCAGCCAGATAATGCCGTTGATCTTAAAATGAACATGGAAAAACTTTTTCAAGCAGTGAACAATGTCTTTAAATTTAGGAGGATGTGGTTTGGGGTGCGAGTTATAGGAGAATCACAAAGGAATACCGAAAGCAGACAAGGCAGTCAAAGGCACTCTGGTAATAATTAAACTCGTACTTGCATAACAGTTTTCAAAAGTTCACTAAGGATTTTATGTATAGCAAGTTTAATTAAATGACTTACTCTACCATGACCTTCAAGTCTGCAATTTTATTTCTTCTAAAAGTTATGCTAATGGTATAATTTCAAATAAAAATCCCCAATGCTTTGACATGCCGCTTCTTCCTCATCCCCTTTGAGAATATCTAAAATATTAGTATAATGCTAACATACATTTTATGGAGCTAATAATGGCAATTTAAGTAAAGGGCCTCCTGTGGTTAATATTAAGAGAGTGCATTTAGTTAATATGAATAGGGGATACATTTTCAGTAAATGTTCCGGTTGATGACTGGACTTCAAAGTGCACATATTACACAGGGAACTTCCTAGAAAGATGAGTATTACTAGACACCATTTCCTTCTGGAATGAAACAGAGAAGTCACAAAAGTCTTATTACAAAGTTGGCTCAATTCGCTGACAGGCATCATATTTATTCCAGTCATATTTAAGAGAAGGTTACCATCAATTTACCGCTTGGCATTTAGCACTGAAAGGATGGCTTGGGTTAACGGCCATGCTGGCATTCTTTTGCAAGTGTCTGTCTGTCTGTAGAGATGCTTACACCTTTACACAGGGTACATTTGCAAGTGTTAAAATCTCGGAGTGAAGGTAAAAAGTGTTGTGAGTGTTGATTATAGTGGGGTTAACACAAGTGGGACAAACATTGACACCACGTAAGGTGAATAAAGTGTTATTTGAGTCACTGTATGGTGTTGTTATTCGACTGAGATCATTTCCGTTAAAAAAGTATTGGTACCCTTCCCCTCATCTGTGCATCGACACAGTCCTGTCTCAGCGGTCCACGGACAATTCCTTCAAACTCATTGCTTGGTTTTTGCTCTGACATGCACTGCCAGCTGTGGAACCATTTTATACTGTAGACAGGTGTGTGCCTTTCCAATTCATTTCCAATCAATTGAATTTACCACAGGTGTATTCCAATCATGTTGTAGAAACATTTCAAGGATGATCAATGGAAACAGGATTCACCTGAGCTCAATTCCGAGTCTCATAGCAAAGGGTCTGAATAATTATGTAAATAAGTTATCTGTTTTTAATTTTTAATACATTTGCAAAAAATTCTCTAAACCTGTTTTCACTTTGTTATTATGGGGTATGGTATGTAGATTGATGACATAAAACAATCATTTTTAGAATAAGGCTGTTGCGTAACATATCGTGGGAAAAAATGAAGGGGTCTGAATACTTTCCCAATGCACTGTATATATCTATAGATATACACTGAACAAGCATTTAAACTCAACATGTAAAGTAGTGGTCGCATGTTTCGTAAGCTGAAATAAAAAATCCCAGAAATGTTCCATAAGGACCAAAAGCTTATTTCTCTCAAATTGTATTCACAAATCAGTTTAAATCCCTGTTAGTGAGTATTTCTCCATTGCCAAGATAATCCATCCACCTAACAGGTGTGGCATATCAAAAAGCTGATTAAAGCACATGATCATAACACAGGTGCAACTTTTGCTGGTGACAATAAAAGGCCTCTCTAAAATGTGCAGTTTTGTCACACAACACAATGCCACATATGTCTAAAGTTTTGAGGGAGCATGCAATTGGCATGCTGACTGCAGGAATATCCAACAGAGATGTTGGACAAACATTTAATGTTAATTTCCTACTATAAGCCACCTCCAACGTTGTTTTAGACAATTTGGCAGTTCGTCCAACCGGCCTCACAACTGCAGACCATGTGTATGGCGTCATGTGAGTGAACAGTTTGCTGATGTTAACATTGTGAACAGCATGCCCCTGAACACGATTTAATTTGATTGATTGGCCATTTGAATGCACAAAAGTACCGCGACAAGCTCCTGAGACCCATTGTGAGGCCCATTTCTTTTAAGGTATATGTAACCAACAGATGCATATTTATATTTCAAGTCAGTTGAAATCCATCGATTAGGGCCATAATGAATTAATTTCAATTGACTGATTTCCTCATATGAACTGTAAACTCAATATTGTATAAATTGTTGCTTGTTGCATTTACATTTTAGTTTCCTTTATATATATCTATGTATTTCAATCAATTATTGATGCAATTTCAATCTTGTTTGATTTGCCTTGTATATCACCAAATTTGATTGAGATGATTTTACTACAACACTGCTCACTGCATCCAAGTTGCTTGACATAGGCATTTCAAAAAGCTGTCAGTCAAGGAAATGTCATGAATATAAACTCCCTGTCCACTCAGACTGTCTTTTCAAACTTCCTAGAAGCTAGCCATGAGCTAGCTGTGGCTAGCTGTTAGTCATGAGCTTATGGCCCGTTCTTATTTGTTACCCCCTTTTCTCCCAAATTTGGTGATCTTGTCTCATCACTGCAACTCCCCAACGGGCTCGGGAGAGGCGAAGGTCGAGTCATGCCTCCTCCAAAACATGACCCGCCAAGCCTTGCTTCTAACCCGGAAGCCAGCTTCACCATTGTGTCAGAGGAAACACATTTCAACTGATAACCACAAAGTCAGACTGCAGGCGCCCGGCCCGCCACAAGGAGTCACTAGAGTGCGATGAGCTAAGTAATGCCCCACGGGCTAAACTCTCCACTAACCCGTCACGAGCAATCAAACCCCAGGCTGTAGTGACACCGCAACACTGTGAAGCAGTGCCTTTGACCAATGAGCCACTCGGGAAGCTATTACTGTCACATTCTTAATGAGCACATTCTTTCTCCCTGCTTCTAGCCAAGCATTTGGTTTGGTACATCAGGTGTTAATATACGCCTTGCTGTCTGCTTGTCTGACATCGGAAATTATGTTTCACTTTTTAATTTCATCCTCTGTACCATAGGGATGCTTCCCGGCCAAGATAAGACATCTTTTTCTGGGTCAGGCGAAATCACGCATCAATGTCATTATCATGGATACATCCATGTAAATGCCAATAGAAAAAAAGCTCAAACAAAGAAAAATGATAATTCCCGGTGAAATGTTGGAAGTGACTGAGTTATCTGGAGTTGTCTAGCTAGCTAGCAAATTAAAGGAACGTTATCCAGCCTGCATAGCAACCATTTAGTTTAGAATGAACAACCAATCATTTTGCATAGATGGGTTGGCTGATAACTCACCAATATGATGAGCACACATCGATGTGGCCGGAAGGTGTGCATTGCTTTGTTTCAGAATGGTCAGATAGCTAGCAACAGTGAAAAGAAGCTGCCTTGTGGGGAATCGTAGCTGGCTTGTTTCAGCTCATTGTATCTTTTTATTGATACCATGTCTTGTTTTGAGGCTATTTAAATGATATCATGTCAATGCTAAAATGGCAAAAATTTGCTAGCTAGCTAACCAACAACTGTAAATGTTTTCAATAAACATTTGGAGACTAAATGTAGTTTCCATGTAAACAGTCTAAACCAACCCCATCTGTTTTGCCCCATAGTTGCGTATGCGTTGGTTTTGTTGCTGAACAACCAACATGTCTAGAACAACTATGGAAACATTTTTACGACTGTGTCGCGTCTGTAGCAACATGACCAAAATAACTAAAAATCAGATATTTGTCCAGAATATATCTTCTATGAATTTACTTATTAAAATAATTTTTTAAGGAAAATATATAATTCAGTGTTATTTTAATATGTTGGTTGCTCCATGGGTGTAACGGCAGATTTCCTCCTCTTCGTCTGAAGAGGTGTAGCAAGGATCGGACCAATACGCAGCATGGTAAGTGTCCATGTTTTAATAGAAAAGACTGAACACTATGAAATACAAAAACAATAAAGTGAATATAAATGAACCGAAACAGTCCCGTGTGGCACAAACACTGACACAGGAAACAAACACCCATAAACCAACAGTGAAACCCAGGCAACCTAAATATGGTTCTCAATCAGGGACAACGATAAACAGCTGCCTCTGATTGAGAACCATATCAGGCCAAACACAGAAATAGAAAAACATAGAAACACAAACAGACTGCCCACCCCAACTCACGCCCTGACCATACTAAATAAAGACAAAACAAAGGAATTAAAAGGTGAGAACGTAACAATGGGACACGTCTGAAGTTGGTAACGCAGATGTGAAAGCACTGATGTGCGAACCATTTGGTCCACAAGCTAATATGATCCCTATGTGAAAGTGGAGACTCACAAACATGCTGGTGTTCTCCGTTTTGCTCTACGGCCCCCACAAGTGTCACAGGACTTGTCTGAAGGTAACTTGTGCAAATTAATGGAAGTAAGGAGGTAGTTTTGTGCCAATAAAAATAAGGGGATAAATATGTGTACAAAAAACTAAAATATTTCCTGAGCTTTCTCATATCTCCTAGATACACAGTTGAAGTTGGAAGTTTAAATACACCTTAGCCAAATACATTTAAGATCAGTTTTTCACAATTCCTGACATTTAATCCTAGTTACAATAACCTGTTATAGGTCAAATTGGAATAACCACTCTATTTTAAGAATGTGAATGTCAGAATAATAATAGCGAGAATGATTAATTTATTTCAGCTTTTATTTCTTTCATCACATTCCCAGTGGGTCAGAAGTTTACATACACTCAATTATACCTATGTGAGAATGCTGTTCATCGACTACAGCTCGGCATTCAACACCATAGTACCCTCCAAGCTCGTCATCAAGCTCGAGACCCTGGGTCTCGACCCCGCCCTGTGCAACTGGGTACTGGACTTCCTGACGGGCCGCCCCCAGGTGGTGAGGGTAGGCAACAACATCTCCTCCCCGCTGATCCTCAACACTGGGGCCCCACAAGGGTGCGTTCTGAGCCCCCTCCTGTACTCCCTGTTCACCCACGACTGCGTGGCCATGCACGCCTCCAACTCAATCATCAAGTTTGCGGACGACACAACAGTGGTAGGCTTGATTACCAACAACGACGAGACGGCCTACAGGGAGGAGGTGAGGGCCCTCGGAGTGTGGTGTCAGGAAAATAACCTCACACTCAACGTCAACAAAACTAAGGAGATGATTGTGGACTTCAGTAAACAGCAGAGGGAACACCCCCCATCCACATAATACCTCAGGAGGCTGAAGAAATTCGGCTTGTCACCAAAAGCACTCACAAACTTCTACAGATGCACAATCGAGAGCATCCTGGCGGGCTGTATCACCGCCTGGTATGGCAACTGCACCGCCCTCAACCGTAAGGCTCTCCAGAGGGTAGTGAGGTGCACAACGCATCACCGGGGGCAAACTACCTGCCCTCCAGGACACCTACACCACCCGATGCTACAGGAAGGCCATAAAGATCATCAAGGACATCAACCACCCGAGCCACTGCCTGTTCACCCCGCTGTCATCCAGAAGGCGAGGTCAGTACAGGTTCAAAGCTGGGACCGAGAGACTGAAAAACAGCTTCTATCTCAAGGCCATCAGACTGTTAAACAGCCACCACTAACATTGAGTGGCTACTGCCAACACACTGTCAATGACACTGACTCTACTCCAGCCACTCTAATCATGGGAATTGATGGGAAATGATGTAAATATATCACTAGCCACTTTAAACAATGCTACCTTATATAATGTTACTTACCCTACATTGTTCATCTCATATGCATACGTTGATACTGTACTCTATATCATCGACTGCATCCTTATGTAATACATGTATCACTAGCCACTTTAACTATGCCACTTGGTTTACATACTTATCTCATATGTATATACTGTACTCGATATCATCTACTGTATTTGCCTATGCTGCTCTTTCATTCATATATCCTTATGTACATATTCTTTATCCCCTTACACTGTGTATAAGACAGTAGTTTTTTTTGGAATTGTTAGTTAGATTACTTGCTCGTTATTACTGCATTGTCGGAACTAGAAGCACAAGCATTTCGCTACACTCGCATTAACATCTGCTAACCATGTGTATGTGACAAATAAAATTTGATTTGATTTGATTTGAATTAATATTTGGTATCATTTCCTTAAAATTGTTCAACTTGGGTCAAACAATTTGGGTACATTTAAACTCAGTTTTCACAATTCCTGACATATAATCCCAGGAAAAATTCCCTGGTTTAGGTCAGTTAGGATCACCACTTTATTTTAAGAATTTAAAATGTCAGAAATAGTAGAGATAAAGAATTATTTCAGCTTAATTGGTAGCATTGCCTTTAAATTGTTTAACTTGGGTCAAACATTTCGGGTAGCCTTCCACAAGCTTCCCACAATAAGTTGGGTGAATTTTGGCACATTCCTCCTGACAGAGCTGGTAACTGTGTCAGGTTTGTAGGCCTACTTGTTCGCACAGGCTTTTTCAGTTCTGCCCACAAATTTTCCATAGGATTGAGGTCAGGGCTTTGTGATGGTCACTCCAATACCTTTACTTTGTTGTCCTTAAGCCATTTTGCCACAACTTTGGAATTATGCTTTGGGTCATTGTCCATTTGGAAAACCCCCGAGCTGACAAGGTACAAATCTGTCGTTCTGCCCCTGAACAGGCAGTTAACCCACTGTTCCTAGGCCGTCATTGAAAATAAGAATTTGTTCTTAACTGACTCGCCTAGTTAAATAAAGGTAAAATAAAATAAATAAATATCCACCTAATTTTCTCCCTCATGATGCCATCTATTTTGTGAAGTGCACCAGCCCCTCCTGCAGCAAAGCACCCCAACAACATGATGCTGCCACCCCCGTACTTCAGGGAAGGAATAGTGTTCTTCAGCTTGCAAGCCTCCTGCTTTTTCCTCCAAACATAACAATGGTCATTATGGCCAAACAGTTCTATTTTTGTTTCGTCAGACCAGAGGACATTTCTCCAAAAAGTATGATCTTGGTCCCCATGTGCAGCTGCAAACCGTAGTCTGGCTTTTTTATGGAAGCTTTGTAGCAGTGGCTTCTTCCTTGCTAAGCCACCTTTCAGGTTATGTCAATATACGTAGCACTCGTTTTGATTTGGATATAGATAATTTTGTACCTGTTTCCTCCAGCATCTTCACAAGGTCCTATGCTGTTGTTCAGGGATTGATTTGCAATCATCACACCAAAGTATGTTAGTCTCTAAGAGACAGAACGCGTATTCTTCCTGAGCGATATGACGGCTGCGGTGTTTATACTTGCGTAATGTTGTTTTTACAGATGAACGTGGTACCTTCAGGCATTTTGGAAATTGCACCGAAGGATGAACCAGGCTTTTGGAGGTCTACAATTGTTTTTCTGAGGTCTTGACTGATTTCTTTTGATTTTCCCATGATGTCAAGCAAAGAGGCACTGAGTTTGAAGGTAGGCCTTGAAATACATCCACACCTCCAATTGACTCAAATGATGTCAATTAGCCTATCAGAAGCTTCTAAAGCCATGACATCATTTTCTGGAATATTCCAAGTTGTTTAAAGGCACAGTCAACTTAGTGTATGTAAACTTCTGACCCACTGGAATTGTGATACAGTGAATTATAAGTGAAATAATCTGTCTGTAAACAATTGTTGGAAAAAGTACTTGTCATGCACAAAGTAGATATCCTAACCGACTTGCGTGTTTGAGTGTTTGAAAAATGAATTTTAATGACTCCAACCTAAGTGTAGGTAAACTTACGACTTCAACTGTAGGACAGACACTTCAAAACCATATTCCTTATGGTACATTTTTCTGTAGTTTTTTTGCCATTTTTAAATGGGCTATAGTAGTAAAGGCCAAATAAATGTTTGTATCAAAGAATTTGCATTACTCCATTGCTTATAACAGGAACCATAGAAACCTTCAAAAGATGTTCAAAAGCTGTCAACTACCTTGTCTGAGTAGGCTTATGCATTCTCAGAAAATGGTCTTTGAATGATTTGGTACATACTACTGGAAAGCTCTTTTTTCTTTACGCCCATTCAGCATCATTTACACCCTCTTAAGCTTTAGCCCCACCCATCTCTTTAAGGGTTGATCCGAGCATTCTTTCTAAACAACAGCAGTCATGCAACCAAGCTAATGGGCTAATGTTGGCTATCATGCAAGCTACTTCCAGACACAAATGAGAGATCAGCTCACTGACTATTTTACTCACCCTAGCAGAGCTGGTTAGGCTGTTTTTAACAATTAACGTTTACTGACACCGCCCATATTCAACGGGTGTTGAGTGTATGTAAATTTGTCGGTAATTCTGCGATCTGGCACACTCAGACGAGAGTGCTCTGAAATCGGGTTACTTACATTGTGGACCCTTTTGTTAAGAAATGTAACTAGCTAGCTATCTAGGTAAACAATTAACAAAAATCCCAACTCACAACGTTACTACCCGGCATGAATCTGCAGGTATCAAACCAACCAGGTTCAATGTTAGGTAGCTAACGATCTGAATAATATTATTACATAGGTCATACACATAACATTAGCTAGTAAGCCAGCCAGCTAGCAGTGCACTGTAACTTGATATGAAAACTACTTTGTCAAATTTTGAAAGTGCAATATATGAAAATGTAGTTAGCTAGACAATCTTACCCGTATATATGGATGGACTCTTCTCCCTCTCTGTCACGGATGCCATGGTTGCCCTTAGTTTGAAAATCATGGCTAGCGGGAAGGTTGCCGACTTTGTCTGTGGCTAAATCAAATCAAATGTGTTGTGTAACATGATTAAATCAAATCAAATATATTTATATAGCCCTTCGTACATCAGCTAATATCTCAAAGTGCTGTACAGGAACCCAGCCTAAAACCCCAAACAGCAAGCAATGCAGGTGTAGAAACATGGTGGCTAGGAAAAACTCCCTAGAAAAGCCAAAACCTAGGAAGAAACCTAGAGAGGAACCAGGCTATGTGGGGTGGCCAGTCCTATTCTGGCTGTGCCGGGTGGAGATTATAACAGAACATGGCCAAGATGTTCAAATGTTCATAAATGACCAGCATGGTCCAATAATAATAAGGCAGAACAGTTGAAACTGGAGCAGCAGCATGGCCAGGTGGACTGGGGACAGCAAGGAGTCATCATGTCAGGTAGTCCTGAGGCATGGTCCTAGGGCTCAGGTCCTCCGAGAGAGAGAAAGAAAGAGAGAAAGAGAGAATTAGAGAGAGCACACTTAAATTCACACAGGACACCGAATAGGACAGGAGAAGTACTCCAGATATAACAAACTGACCCTAGCCCCCGACACATAAACTACTGCAGCATAAATACTGGAGGCTGAGACAGGAGGGGTCAGGAGACACTGTGGCCCCATCTGAGGACACCCCCGGACAGGGCCAAACAGGAAGGATATAACCCCACCCACTTTGCCACAGCACAGCCTCCGACACCACTAGAGGGATATCTTCAACCACCAACTTACCATCCTGAGACAAGGCCGAGTATAGCCCACAAAGAACTCCGCCACGGCACAACCCAAGGGGGGGCGCAAACCCAGACAGGGAGATCACATCAGTGACTAAACCCAGTCAAGTGACGGTATGAAAGAGCCCCAGTAAGCCAGTGACTCAGCCCCTGTAATAGGGTTAGAAGCAGAGAATCCCAGTGGAAAGAGGGGAACCGGCCAGGCAGAGACAGCAAGGGCGGTTCGTTGCTCCAGAGCCTTTCCGTTCACCTTCCCACTCCTGGGCCAGACTACACTCAATCATATGACCCACTGAAGAGATTAAGTCTTTACTGAAGACTCAAAGGTTGAGACCGAGACAGCATTTTTCCATCTACGTAACATTGCAAAAATCGGAAACTTTCTGTCCGTCTCTTACATGGGTAGGCAGACCATTCCATAAAAATGGAGCTCTATAGGAGAAAGCCCTGCCTCCAGCTGTTTGCTTAGAAATTCTAGGGACAGTTAGGAGGCCTGCGTCTTGTGACCGTAGTGTACGTGTAGGTATGTACGGCAGGACCAAATCAGAGATAGCCCATGTAATGCTTTGTAGGTTAGCAGTAAAACCTTGAACTCAGCCCTTGCCTTGACAGGAAGCCAGTGTAGGGAGGCTAGCACTGGAGTAATAGGATCAAATTTCTTGGTTCTAGTCAGGATTCTAGCAGCCGTATTTAGCACTAACTGAAGTTTATTTAGTGCTTTATCCAGGTAGCCGGAAAGTAGAGCATTGCAGTAGTCTAACCTAGAAGTGACAATAGCATGGATACATTTTTCTGCGTCATTTTTGGACAGAAAGTTTCAGATTTTTGCAATGTTACGTAGATGGAAAAATGCTGTCCTTGAAATGGTCTTGATATGTTCTTCAAAAGAGAGATCAGGGTCCAGAGTAACGCTGAGGTCCTTCACAGTTTTATTTGAGACGACTGTACAACCATTAAGATTAATTGTCAGATTCAACAGAAGATCTCTTTGTTTCTTGGGATCTAGAACAAGCATCTTTGTTTTGTCCGAGTTTAAAAGTAGAAAGTTTGCAGTCATCCACTTCCTTATGTCTGAAACACATGCTTCTAGCGAGGGCAATTTTGGGGCTTCACCATGTTTCATTGAAATGTACAGCTGTGTGTCATCCGCATAGCAGTGAAAGTTAACATTATGTTTTCGAATGACATCCCCCAAGAGGTAAAATATATAGTGAAAACAATAGTGGTCCTAAAACGGAACCTTGAGGAACACTGAAATGTACAGTTGATTTGTCAGAGGACAAACCATTCACAGAGACAAACTGATATCTTTCCGACAGATAAGATCTAATCAAGGCCAGAACATGTCCATGTAGACCAATTTGGGTTTCCAATCTCTCAAAAAGAATGTGGTGATCGATAGTATCAAAAGCAACACTAAGGTCTAGGAGCACGAGGACAGATGCAGAGCCTCAGTCTGATGCCATTAAAAGGTCATTTACCACCTTCACAAGTGCGGTCTCAGTGATGGGGTCTAAAACCAGACTGAAGCATTTCGTATACATTGTTTGGCTTCAGGAAGGCAGTGAGTTAAACCAACTGGGCTCATAATTTTTATTTTTTTTCATCTTATTTTACCCCCTCTTCTCCCCAATTTGGTGGTGTCCAATTGTTAGTAGTTAGAACTACACAGTAAGTTATCCACTGAATGCATTCAGACAAACTATTTGGTCAAGCTAATATTTTGCTCCTTTGAGATTTGGGTCTTTTTTTTTTTGCCTTGCAAGGGCATCTGGGGACAAAGATGGGCAAAGTTCTGAAACTTCTGAGAGATTTTGCAGCACCATAGTATCACAAACAGTAGTTTGGCATTAACCCTCCAGTGGCATTCAAACTCACTGATCAAGAATGCACCTTAGAGTAGTTCTAATAATGACCTAATGTCACACCCTGACCTGAGATATCTATGTTTTCTTTATGTTTTGGTTAGGTCAGGGTGTGAATAGGGTGGATACGCTAGTTTTGTATTGTCTAGGGTTTTTGTATTGTCTAGAGTTTTGTAGATCTAGCTATTTGTATGTTTATGGTGGCCTGATATAGTTCCCAATCAGAGGCAGCTGTTTATCGTTGTCTCTGATTGGGGATCATATTTAGGTAGCCATTTTCCTTTGGTGTTTGTGGGTTCTTGTTCTATGTTTAGTTGCCTGTCTGCACAATTCATATTAGCTTCACGGTAAAGGACGGTAAAGGATCCTGGACGTGGGAGGAAATATTGGCAGGAAAGGAATGCATGCCATGGAAGCAGGGGGAGATAGCGCAGGAGGAAAGGCGACGATACGAGGTGACACGGTTAGCACAGAAGCCCGAGAGGAAGCCCAAGAGGCAGCCCCAAGAAAATGTTGGTTGGCTGAGTCAGGTTGGAGACCTGAGCCAACTCCTCGTGCTTACCGTGGGGAGCGTGTGACTGGTCAGACACCATGTTATGCCGTGATGCGCACGGTGTCTCCAGTTCGCATTCATAGCCCGGTGCGCTCTATTCCAGCTCCTCGCATTTGCCGGGCTAGAATGGGCATCCAGCCAGGACGGATGGTGCCGGCTCAGCGCTCCTGGTCTCCAGTACACCTCCTTGGACCAGGATATCCTGCTCCGGCTCTGTGTATTGTGCTTCCCGCACTCGCCCTGAGGTGCGTGTCTTCACGCCGGTGCCACCTGTACCGGTACCACGCACCTGGCCTCCAGTGCGCCTCCAGAGTTCAGTAAGTGCTGTGCCTCCTACCCGCACTCGCCCTGAGATGCGTGTCTTCAGCCCGGTACCAACAGTGCCGGCACCACGCATCACGTCTCCAGTGCGCCTCCACAGTCTAGAGATTCCGGCGACAGTACCCAGTCCAGAGCTTCTGGCGACGTTTCACAGTCCAGAGCTTCCGGCGACTTTTCACAGTCCAGGCGACGTTTCACAGTCCGGAACCTCCAACGACGGGCGACAGTCCGGAACCTCCAACGACGGGCCACAGTCCAGAACCTCCAGCGACGATCCCCAGTCCGGAGCCTCCAGCGACGATCCCCAGTCCGGAGCCTCCAGCGACGATCCCCAGTCCGGAGCCTCCAGCGACGATCCCCAGTCCGGAGCCTCCAGCGACGAACCCCAGTCCGGAGCCTCCAGCGACGGACCCCAGTCCGGAGCCTCCTGCTCTTTTTCACACCAGTATTTATACTTGCACATCCTCATCTGCACATCTATCACTCCAGTGTTAGTTGCTAAATTGTAATTAATTCGCCACTATGGCCTATTTATTGCCTTACCTCCTTACTTAATTTGCACATGTGTGTAATATCCTTTGTAATATCCTGAACTTCATCTTTAAGATTTTTGGAAGAGGACCCATGACAAAGCTCAAGTGCTCAAGTATATAAATCATGGACAACAAGTATTTTTGGATACCCCTATTTTAAACCTCCACACCTTTTCTTACTACTGAACTTCATCCCCCAACAATACATAATACATTTGTGGTAACACAGAAATGTGAAAATGCAGCCGATATGAATGTTTCAGTACTTTATGTGAACTTTCTCTGACTGGATTCTCCCCAGAGTACAGTTTTGAGAATGTATGAGATGATCAAACCAGATGATCTGCAATGAAATTAAGCTGTCTATGAATATCCCCACATGCTACTAGGAGAACTATCATATGCCCTTGTGCGCCGAGTAGCAGCAGTGTAAAAACACAGGGGGTGGGGGTGGGGGTGGGGGGGGTCAATGTAAATAGTTTGTGTGCCAACTTGATTGGTTGGTCAGCAGTCTTATCACTTGGGGGTGGAAGCTGTTAAGGAGCCTTTTGGTCCTAGACTTGGTGCTCCAGTACCACTTGCTGTGCGGTAGCAGAGAGGAGAACGAGTTGATAATGCCCTGTTTTTCCTGGCATAGCTACTTTTCCTGGCATAGGTACTTATGAAGAGATCGTATAGCATATCAAACACTAGGCTAGAAGCTAGCTAAATAGTTTGTTGATAATAAACCTGCCAATATGACCACCAAATAAAAAAAATACCATTTGCTGAAAAAAGCTGGTCAAACTAGAAACATGTGGGAGGATTTGACAACATAGCACCACTTGCGTCATGACTGCAAAAGTAGAGACCAGAGAAATTCATATTAATCACTCAACATTTTAGGTCATCAGATGCTGCAAAAATGTCCCAGAAAAAAACAAATCACTGCTAGCTAGCTATGTTTGTTCGTCATTGGACCTGTGTTTACATTGTATCCAATTTCAGTTAGTGTAGTTGTCGTTGTAGTGTAGTTACTTTTCTATAATATTGTAGCAAGTGCAGTCTGAATGTGTATGACCATATTGCGTCATGATTGCAAGGTGTCTTTTCCAACTGTCTCGACATCTTTTCCAACTGTCCTGTTATCTGTTTTTTTTGTCCATTCTAGAATGCCCTTCTAGCCAATCAGAAATGAGTACTAAACAATGCTGTCGTATAACTTTATATAAATGACTTCACATTACTGGAGGATATTTATTGATTTCTTCAGTATACCTAGTATATCATTTTATCAAATCATCTGTGGCAATCTAAAAATCTAGGTGGAGAATGTTTACTATTTCTTTCATTATGTTTTCAGCAGACCTCCCTGCAACCCTGAACTTGGAAGAATAAAGTGTGTCTGTGAATAATAGGCTCTTATCTTGTAATAGCAGCTTAATGACATTTCTGGATCAATGACTGTAGCTCTGTAATCAATAATGGAATGTAGTTTTTAGATTTGCTTTTTGAAAGTGCTCTAAAGATGAATCATGAATCATTTAAGGGATAATAACTGTAAAAGCTCTACTCTGGACACATTCTCACTGACTTTAAGCTGCTTAGTGCTTTAACCCATATATGGCTAAATGTTAGTGAAGCTCAAAAGGCAGTAGTCGCAGTATGCAAATCAGGGAGTCAAATTCAATCGGTTCTCGACGTTCATCAAAAACGTTCATCAAAAAATATATCTTCATATTAGGAAATGTGCTGGTGCTGTGAGGTGAAATCGTGTTCTGAAGTTTAGTGGATCAGTAATTTGCATTTACTTTACCTGTGTTGAAATCCATTATAATTAATGAATGAACGCAGGAAGAAAAAAAACAAATGTGAAGGTTTTGTTGTTATTGAAAGTGAGTTGGTGGCTGATTGGAAAACTACCTTTGGGTAAATCCCATTTGAAATATAAATTCACATGTCGGCCAGCACTCCTGATTTGACATAAGTAGTGGATGGATCAAGAATAAATTATTCCATTTATGTTAAAATGGATTCCCTTGAAATTCAGTTTTCCAAATCCTCAAACATTTAGTACACTCTTAAAAATAAAGGTGATAATTGTAACCAACTAAGGTTCTTGATAGCGACACCGTTTTTAGAAATGTTTAGTGCCTCCAGAACCAGAATTGAATAGCCCTGCTGTATGGTTTTACACCTTATTTGCATATTTCCCAGGTGAATTTTTGAGTTACCAGTACCACCCATGATTGTGTTTGCTAGTGACAAAGACATGGTAGCTGCATTCATGTGGTGTCATTCCTGTGACTTACAAACGTAATACTTTGAAGTAGTGATGAGAAACCAAAGCAGTCTGAAGGCATTGGCACTTTCAACAGCTGGTGCTGAAAAACAGTTCACAATTCACATTATTGGAATGTGCTGGTCAGCAATAATAACCAGCTGTAATTATCAGATATGGTTTATTTTGTCTCAATTGTTGACATCAAAAGCGGTAAATGTTTGGCACTTGTGTCCTATAATCAGTTGGAACACAAAGTTACTATTTTAAAAATATATATATCTGTGGCATTCTTTAGGATTCTTAAGATAGAAGCTTACACTACATTAATTACAACAAATTATTTGAACAGTGCAGAAAATGTGGTTTAAACTATTTAAAAATAGTCCACCTTTAACAAGGCTCGACCTCATATCCTCGAGTCCCTGAGCTCATCTCTATACTTGACACATACACTTTCTGCTACCAGAATAGGAAGATGGCATTGAAAAGACGGGTCTAGAGGCAGAAAGGTTGCTTTGTGGTCTGATTGTTTTCAGATTTGGCTGACCAGTTCAGAATGTGGTCAGGGATCAATTGTGTGCAGATTTATCCTCAGTCTGGAAGCAATCAGGCTACCGAAAGCGCACACAAGTCTCAAGAAAACGTCAAAGAGGAACCTTTTCATTGTAATATTTAAGGAAATACAGTATGTTCCTATCATGTGTGGAACGTGTTTGCTGGCCTCAAATGCTAGCCAGATAGCTTTATATTTGGAAAAACATGTTTTTGTTTGGCTAGAGTTATGCTAACCCGTTTGCAATCCCTTTAGCGTTTCTTGCTAGCTACAGAGGTTATCTGGCTAGTTAGTTACTGCTGTCAGTTTTTGTGTTATCATATTTAGCCTATTCCACCTTTTGTAGGATGCATACTGCATTTGAATATGGCACGGGGATAGGGAAGCCGGACACAATGTGGATACGGTATACACATTTAAATGTAGGTGTAGATCCATTTGCATTTTGCGTTTGTAATTCCACGAACAGAACTCTGTGAACAGAATATTGAAGTTGCATGAACTGTCAGGTCTAGACATGGCCAGAGTTCCCTACTCTACAGTCCAGGTGAAATAACATATACAAAGTCCCAACTATATTTGTAAGTATGGTGTCTAGTAGAGGTCGGTGATTGAAAGCAGCTTGGAATCAAAGACTGACTCACCATCTCAACTGACTGACTCACCATCTCAAAATGGTAAGCTAATTCAGTTCTATGTGTAGGATAAAGCCTGCACTGACCTTGTGTTTAGCCAAGATGACAGCAGCTAGCTAGCATAGCTGGGTGATAGCTGCAGCTGGCTATCCTATGTAGCTGATATTTCTCTGTCAAATAAATTATGACAAGAGAGCAAGAGCCAGTGTTTAAAATGTGTTTCATAGAACACTCGTTCTACAATGCCTTGCTAGGAAAGTAGCATGCAACTTAGTTTCAATGTTTCATCACATCATGTAAATACAGTGGGGAGAACAAGTATTAGATAACCTGCAAAATCGGCAGTGTTTCCTACTTACAAAGCATGTAGAGGTCTGTAATTTTTATCATAGGTACACTTCAACTGTGAGAGACGGAATCTAAAACAAACATACAGAAAATCACATTGTATGATTTTCAAGTAATTAATTTGCATTTTATTGCATGCCCCACGAGGTGAGATCTTGCATGGAGCCCCCCTTTTATGAGAACAAGCATGTTAGTTTGGATTATCAGACAGAGCCCCGGAATGCTAGATAGCTATCTAATTTACAAATCCAGATTAGTTATCATATCTTTGTCTGGGTTTAGCATCAACACTGTTTTATTTACTCTTTTTTTTACATCACTGAGGGTTAATTTAAGTCTTTATAGTGTTAATTTAATTTTTGGTTACCTTGGTTAGTGTGCACTGCGCCCAGCCCGCCACAGGAGTCGCTGGTGCTCGATGAGACAAGGATATCTCTACCGGCCAAACCTCCCTAACCCGGACGACGCTAGGCCAATTGTGCGTCGCCCCACGGACCTCCCAGTCGCAACCCGGGCGCGAACCCAGAGTCTCTTGTGGCACAGTGTGGGGTTTTTGACATTTACGTTTCTTCAGAATTCCAAAAGTATATTGAAATATATGGAAGCCTGCTGATGTGTCCCTTTTCATAGAAGACAAACAAATTGGCCAGCGTTAACTAGTGTTGATTTTTAGTCCCTTAACCACTGCGCCACCTGGGAGGCCCCCTAATTTTATTTTTTAATTGAACATTAGAAATGTTAAACTGAAAAATCAACACTAGTTAACGAGTGCATTCTGATGAACATCATCAAAGGGAAGTGAATATTTATAATGCTGGTTCTGTCTTCTGTTGACTCCACAACATGGCGGATATCTGTATGGCTTGTTTTGTTGTCTGAGCGAGGTACTCAGATTATTGCATGGTGTGCTTTTTCGGTGAAGCTTTTTTGAAAACTGACACAGCGGTTGCATTAAGGAGAAGCATATCTAAAGTTATTCTGTAAATGATGTGGCTCTGCAAAATCACCAGATGTTTTGGAAGCAAAACATTACTGAACGTAACGCGCCAATGTAAACTGAGATTTTTGGATATAAATATGAACATTATCGAACAAAACATACATGTATTGTGTAACATGAAGTCCTATGAGTGTCATCTGATGAAGATCATCAAAGGTTAGTGATTAATTGTATCTCTATTTCTGCTTTTTGTGTCTCCCCTCTTTGGCTGGAAAAATGGCTGTGTTTTTCTGTGACTAGGTACTGACCTAACATAATCGATTTGGTTTGCTATCGTCGTAAAGCCTTTTTGAAATCGGACACTGTGGCTGGATTTACAACAAGTTTATCTTTAAAATGGTGCAAAATACTTGTATGTTTGAGGAATTTTCATTTTTGGATTTCTGTTGTTTTGAATTTGGCGCCCTGCAATTTCACTGGCTGTTGGCGAGGTGGGACGCTACAGTCCCACATATCCCAGAGAGGTTTTTAACAGTCTGATGTCCTTGAGATAGAAGCTGTTTTTCAGTCTCTCGGCCCATGCTTTGATGTACCTGTACTGACCTCGCCTTCTGGATGATGGCGGGGTGAACAGGCAATTGCTCGGGTGGTTGTTGTCCTTGATGATCTTTTGGCCTTCCTGTGACATCGGGGGGTGTAGATGTCCTGGAGGGCAGGTAGTTTGCACCCGGTGATGTGTTGTGCAGACCTCACCACCTTCTGGAGAGCCTTCTGGTTATGGGCAGAGCAGCTACCGTACCAGGCGGTGAGACAGCCCGACAGGACGCTCTCGATTGTGCATCTGTAAAAGTTTGAAGGTTTTTGGTGACAAGCCACATTTCTTCAGCCTCCTGAGGTTGAAGAGGCGCTGCTGAGCTGCTGCACCTTCTTCACCACGCTGTCTGTGTGGGTGGACCATTTCAGTTTGTCCGTGATGTGTACGCCAAGGAACTTAAATCTCTCCACCCTCTCCACTACTGTCCCGTCAATGTAGATAGGGGGCTGTTCCCTCTGCTGTTTCCTGAAGTCCACGATCATTTCCTTTGTTTTGTTGACATTGAGTGTGAGGTTATTTTCCTGACACCACACTCTGAGGGCCCACACCTCCTCCCTGTAGGCCGTCTCGTTGTTGTTGGTAATCAAGCCTACCACTGTAGTGCCGTCCTCAAACTTGATGATTGAGTTGGAGGCGTGCATGGCCACGCAGTCATGGGTGAACAGGGAGTACAGGAGAGGGCTGAGAATGCACCCTTTTGGGGACCCAGTGTTGAGGATCAGCGGGTGGAGATATTGTTACCTAACCTCACCACCTGGGGGCGGACCGTCAGGAAGTCCAGGACCCAGTTGCGCAGGTCGGGGTCGAGACCCAGCCTCTCGAGCTTAATGACGAGTTTGGAGGGTACCATGGTGTTAAATGCTGAGCTGTAATCGATGAACAGCATTCTTACATAGGTATTCCTCTTGTCCAGATGGGTTAGGGCAGTGTGCAGTGAAATGGTGATTGCGTCGTCTGTGGACCTATTGGGGCGGTAACCATATTGGAGTGGGTAGGGTGTCAGGTAGGGTGGAGGTGATGTGATCCTTGATGTGACCAACCACTTGAGCCTGACCAGAAGACTGCTCCGTCTGCCCCTTCTACGGCGTCGTTGTTTTGGGTCGCCGGCTGGGATCCGATCCATTGTCCGGCCAAACAGAGGATCCGCTTCAGGAAAGTCGTATTCCTGATCGTAATGTTGGTGAGTTGACGTTGCTCTTATATCCAATAGCTCCTCCCGACTGTATGTAATAAAACCTAACATTACCTGGGGTAACAATGTAAGAAATAACACCTAAAAAAATAAAATACTGCATAGTTTCCTAGGAACGCGAAGAGAGGTGGCCATCTCTGTCAGGGCCGTAAGTTGTAGAATAGTCGTGAAGACATCAAATCTATGAAATATCACATATGTAATCATGTAGTAACCAAAAAGTGTTAAACAAATCAAAATGTATTATATATTTGAGATTCTTCAAAGTAGCCATCCTTTGCCTTGATGACAGCTTTGCACACTCTTGGCATTCTCTCAAAAAACTTCATGAGGTGGTCACCTGGAATGCATTTCAATTAACAGGTGTGGCTTGTTAAAAGTTAATTTGTGAAATTGATTTCCTTCTTAATGCGTTTGTTGTCACGGCAGATTTCCTCCTCTTCCTCTGAAGAGGTGAAACAAGGATCGGACCAATACGCAGCGTGGTTAGAGTTCATGGTATTGAATAAGAAACACTCAACATTAACACAACTGATACAAAACAATAAATCGGAAACGACCGAAAACCTAAACAGTACCGTGTGGTGAAACAAACACAGACACGGAAACAATCAGCCACAAAATACCCAAAGAACATGGCTGCCTAAATATGGTTCCCAATCAGAGACAACGATAAACACCTGCCTCTGATTGAGAATCAATATAGGCAACCATAGACTTACATAAACACCTAGAATGAACACAACCCCATAAATCTACAAAAACCCCTAGACAGTACAAACACCCTAGATGAGACAAAAACCATACATCACCCATGTCACACCCTGGCCTAACCAAAATAATAAAGAAAACAAGGATAACTAAGGCCAGGGTGTGACATTTGTAGGGGTGGTGTACAGAAGATAGCCCTGTTTGGTAAAGACCAAGTTCATATTATGACAAGAACAGCAAAAAAAAACGAGAAATGACAGTCCATCATTACTTTAAAAAAGGTCAGTCAAACCAGAACATTTCCTGAACTTTGAACGTTTCTTCAAGTGCAGTCGTAAAAACCATCAAGCGCTATGATTAAACTGGCTCTCATGAGGACCGCCACAGGAAATGAAGACACAGAGTTACCTCTACTGCAGAGGATAAGTCCACCCTCAGAAATTGCAGCCCAAATAAATGCTTCAGAGTTCAAGTAACAGACACATCTCCACATCAACTGTTCAGAGGAGGCTGTGTGAATAAGGCTTTCATGGTCAAAATACTGTAAAGAAACAAATACTAAAGGAGACCAATAATAATAAGAAACTTGCTTGGGCCAAGAAACATGAGCAATGGTCATTAAACAGGTGGAAATCTGTCCTTTGGTCTGATGAATGCACATTTTTTATGTTTTGTTCCATCCACCGTGTCTGTTTTTTATTTTATTTTAATTCACCTTAATTTAACCAGGTAGACCCGTTTAGAACAAGTTCTCATTTACAACTGCGACCTGGACAAGATGAAGCAAAGCAGCGCGACAAAAACAACAACACAGAGTTACACATAGACAATCATACAGTCAATAACACAATAGAAAAATATATGTACAGTGTGTTCAAATGTAGAAGAGTAGGGAGGTAGGCAACACATGAGGTGTGGGGTGTGCTATTTACAGATTGGCTGTGTACAAGTACAGTGATCGGTAACCTGCTCTGACAGCTGATGCTTAAAGTTAGAGGGCTATATAAGACTCCAGCTTCAGTGATTTTTGCAATTTGTTCCAGTCATTGGCAGCAGAGAACTGGAAGGAAAGGCAGCAAAAGGATGCGTTGGCTTTGGGATGACCAGTGAAATATAAGTGCTGGAGCACGTGCTATGGGTGGGTGATGCTATGGTGACCAGTGAGCTGAGATAAGGCGGGGCTTTAACTAGCAAAGACTTATAGATGACCTGGAACCAGTGGGTTTGGTGACAAATATGTAGCGGGGTCAGCCAACGAGAGCATACAGGTCGCAGTGGTGGGTAGTATATGGGGATTTGGTAACAAAACGGATGGCACTGTGATAGACTACATCCAGTTTGTTGAGAAGATTGTTGGATGCTATTTTGTAAGTGACGTTGCCGAAGTCAAGGATCGGTAGGATAGTCAGTTTTATGAGGGTATGTTTGGCAATATGATTGAAGGAGGCATTGTTGCAAAATAGGAAGCTGATTCTAGATGTAATTTTGGATTGGAGATGCTTAACTTGAGTCTGGAGTCTATTTGTAGTTGTCCACATATTCTAGATCAGAACCGTCCAGAGTAGTGGAGCTAGCAATCAGCAATCAGTTGAAGAGCATGAATTTAGTTTTACTAGCATTTAAAAGCTGTGGGAGGCCATGGCAAGAGTGTTGTATGGCATTGAAGCTCGTTTGGAGGTTTGTTAGCACAGTGTCCAAAGAAGGGCCAGATGTATACAGAATGGTCGTCTGCGTAGAGGTGGAACAGAGAATCACCAGCAGCAACAGTGACATCATTGATATATAAAGAAAAAATAGTCAGCCTGAGAATTGAACCCTGTGCCATCCCCATGGAGACTGCCAGAGGTCCAGACAACAGGCCCTCCAATTTGACACACTGACCTCTATCTGAGAAGTAGTTGGTGAACAAGGCGAGGCAATCATTTGAGAAACCAAGGCTATTAAGTCTGAGAATGAGAATGAGAATGTGTTGATTGACAGAGTCGAAAGCCTTTGCCTGATCGGTGAAGATGTCTGCACAGTACTGTCTCTTATCGATAGAGGTTATTATATCGCTTAGGACCTTGAGCGTGGCTGAGGTGCACCCATGACCAGCTCGGAAACCAGTTTGCATAGTGGAGAAGGTACGGTGGGTTTCGAAATGGTCGGTGATCTGTTTGTTCACTTGGATTTTCGAAGACTTTAGAAAGGCAGGTCAGGATGGATATAGGTCTGTAACAGTTTGGGTCTAAAGTGTTTCCCCATTTGAAGAGGGGGATGACCGAGGCAGCTCTTCAATCTTTGAGGATCTCAGACGATACAAAAGAGAGGTTGAACAGGTTAGTAATAGGAACTCAAACAATTTCAGCAAGTCATTTTATAAAGAGAGGATCCAGATTGTCTAGCCCTGCTGATTTGGAGGGAGGGGTGGGGGCTTGGGAAAGTTGCTGCAGGGTGTGAGGAGCTGTTGGCTGGGATAGGGGTAGCAGATGGAAAGCATGGCCAGTCGTAGAAAAATGCTTATTGAAATGATCGATTATTGTTGATTTATCGGTGGTGACAGTGTTTCCTAGCCCTAGTGCAGTGGGCAGCTGGGAGGAGGTGCTCTTACTCTCCATGGACGTTACAGTGTCCCAAAAACTTTTTGGAATTAGTGCTACAGAATGTACATTTCTGTTTGAAAAAGCGAGCCTTAGCTTTCCTTACTGACTGTGTATATTGGTTCCTGACTTCCCTGGAAAGTTGAATATCGCAGTGGCTATTCGATGCTAAAGCAGAACACCACAGGATGTTTTTGTGCTGTTCAAGTGCAATCAAGTCTGGGGTGAACCAAGGGTTATATCTGTTTTGAGTTCAAATTTCTTTCCATGGGGCATGCTTATTCAAGATGTTGAGAAAAGTACTTTTGAAGAGCAACCAGGCATCCTCTACTGATGAGATGAGGTCAATATCCTTCTAGGATACCCGGGCCAGGTCGATTAGAAAGGCCTGCTCGCTGAAGTGTTTTAGGGATCGTTTGACAGTGATGAGGGGTGGTCATTTGACCGCGGACCCATTACGCACGCAGGCTTGAGGCAGTGATTGCTGAGATCCTGGTTGAAGACAGCAGAGGTGTATTTAGAGGGCAAGTTGGTCTGGATGATATGGTTATGGATTTAGGGTTGTACCTGGTAGGTCCCTTGATAATTTGTGTGAGATTGAGGGCATATAGCTTAGATTGTAGGCCGGCCAGGGTGTTAAATATATCCCAGTTTAGGTCACCTAACAGTGCGAACTCTGAAGATAGATGGGGGGGCAATCAATTCACACATGGTATCCAGGTCACAGCTGGGGGCTGAGGGGGGTCGATAACAAGCGGCAAAGGTGAGAGACTTGTTTCTGGATTGGTGGATTTTTAAAAGTAAAAGCAGGCTCTGCAGGCTATCTCTGCAGCAGATTGCAGCTCCGCCCCCTTTGGCAGTTTTATCTTCTCAGAAAATGTTGTAGTTGGTGATGGAAATTTCAGGATTTTTGGTTGCTTTCCTAAACCAGGATTCAGACACGGCTAGGACATCAGGGTTGGCAGAGAGTGCTAAAGCAGTGAATAAAACAATCTTAGGGAGAAGGCTTCTAATGTTAACCTCTCTGCGATATGTGGGACGTTAGCGTCCAACTTGGCCAAAAGTCAGGGAAAACGCAGAGCGCCAAATTCAAATAAATTACTATAAAAATCGAACTTTCATTAAATCACACATGCAAGATAGCAAATTAAAGCTACACTTGTTGTGAATCCAGCCAACATGTCAGATTTCAAAAAGGCTTTTAAAAGAAAGCAAACTCTGAGGATAGCACCTCCGTAAACACAAGAGAGTAAACCATATTTCAACCCTGCAGGCGCAACACAAAATGCAGAAATACAAATATAATTTATGCCTTACATTTGACGAGCTTCTTTTGTTGGCACTCCAATATGTCCCATAAACATCACAAATGGTCCTTTTGTTCGATTAATTCCGTCGATATATATACAAAATGTCCATTTATTTGGCGCGTTTGATCCAGAAAAACACCGGTTCCAACTTGCGCAACGTGACTACAAAATATCTCAAAAGTTACCTGTAAATTTTGCCAAAACATTTCAAACTGCTTTTGTAATACAACTTTAGGTATTTTTTTACGTAAATAATCGATTAAATTGAAGACGGAATGATTTGTGTTCAATACAGGAGGAAAACAAACTGTAGCTAGCTTCCTGGTCATGCGCCTCTATCTAACAGTACACTTCAAGTGACTCTCGTTCTGAACAGGGCTCCTTCTTCATTACATAAAGGAAAAACCTCACCCAATTTCTAAAGACTGGTGACTTCCAGTGGAAGCGGTAGGAACTGCAAGAAGATCCCTTAGAAATCTGGATTCCCAATGAAAACATATTGAAAAGAGTGACCTAAAAAAACAATCTAAATGGTTTGTCCTCTGGGTTCACCTGCTAAATAAGTTACAGTGGGGCAAAAAAGTATTTAGTCAGCCACCAATTGTGCAAGTTCTCCCACTTCAAAAGATGAGAGAGGCCTGTAATTTTCATCATAGGTACACTTCAACTATGACAGACAAAATGAGAAAAAAATCCAGAAAATCACATTGTAGGATTTTTTATGAATTTATTTGTAAATTATGGTGGAAAATAAGTATTTGGTCACCTACAAACAAGCAATATTTCTGGCAGACCTGTAACTTCTTCTTTAAGAGGCTCCTCTGTCCTCCACGCGTTACCTGTATTAATGGCACCTGTTTGAACTTGTTATCAGTAAAAAAGACACCTGTCCACAAATTCAAACAGTCACACTCCAAACTCCACTATGGCCAAGACCAAAGAGCTGTCAAAGGACACCAGAAACAAAATTGTAGACCTGCACCAGGCTGGGAAGACTGCATCAGCAATAGGTAAGCAGCTTGGTTTGAAGAAGTCAACCATGGGAGCAATTATTAGGAAATGGAAGACATACAAGACAACTGATAATCTCCCTCAATCTGGTGCTCCACACAAGATCTCCCCCCGTGGGGTCAAAATTATCCCAAGAACGGTGAGCAAAAATCCCAGAACCACACGGGGGGACCTAGTGAATGACCTGCAGAGAGCTGGGACCAAAGTAACAAAGCCTACCATCAGCAACACACTACGCTGCCAGGGACTCAAATCCTGCAGTGCCAGACGTGCCCCCATGCTTAAGCCAGTACATGTCCAGGCCCGTCTGAAGTTTGCTATAGAGCATTTGGATGATCCAGAAGAAGATTGGGAGAATGTCATATGGTCAGATGAAACTAAAAAATATACATTTTTGGTAAAAACTCAACTCTGCGTGTTTGGAGGACAAAGAATGCTGAGTTGCATCCAAAGAACACCATACCTACTGTGAAGCATGGGGGTGGAAACATCATGCTTTGGGGCTGTTTTTCTGCAAAGGTGTTACGGATACAAGTATCCTGTGTGTGTATCCTGTGTGTGTGTTTCTTTTCTCTCCTTCTCCCCTCACAGGTGAAAATCATCACTCCCCAATAAGTCACCAATCATCAATCAGAAAACACACCTCCTGTTTCCGACCCAATCACTGTTCCTTTCCATTTGTTTAAAAACCCTGTCAGTTGTTTGCTGTGGAGCTCAATTTCTCTGTAAATGCCATGTTTGTAGGTCTCTCTGTTTCACGCTCTCTTTATGTATTGACCTCTCTTTTGTTTGAGCACCTCCATATCACTTTGTCCTCACCTGTGAGTATTGTTTTTGGTTATGGTGTTTGTTTGCTGGTGGGAAAAGGGGGATCCAAGACAAGTCGCCCATGGGCATACACTACCCGTAGGTAAACTTTGTTAAATACACTAGTTAGAACTGGGCGGACCACCCACTGTATTTTTGGTTAGTTAGTTAGCTGTTGTTAAAGTAGGCTAGTCTAGCTTAGGGGTGTTTTTGAATACTTATTGTTTCTTTCCTTAGGTCCAGCTCAGCCCCTTTTCCTGCTCCCCCCATTACCGTGTGTTTTCCAATAAACCCTGAGTTTGACAGTAGATTTCAGTAGTCGTGGTTATTTCGTTCACACTTTTACTTTGTCACTATTATAAATTGCATGAGTTATGTTACGGGTCTCATTACCATCCCCCCCTAGACTGTCGGGCCAAAAGGGATTCGTAACAAAAGGGACCAGGACAACTGATCCATGTAAAGGAAAGAAGGAATGGGGACATGTATCGTGAGATTTTGAGTAAAAACCTCCTTTCATACCTTAAGGGAACATTTTGACATTCGCCATATGGTTAGTGAGACCAACCACATTGCAAATGTACAGCCCCTTACTAGACGTCCGAAAACGATTGTAAAATTTAGGGACGGCGTCGGGCCGTGCGGCAGAGCTGCATCTTCCGGGAAGTCATCAAACGAACTCTCTCGGACATTAAGGTTTCCGTTTTATAAAATAATCACATTTTTGTCATTTTTCTGCTGTCCCGGCAAATCCCACAAGAGGGCATATGCAATCATATTGCAAATGTACAAAACATCACGAATCACAACCTGGCCTTATCTCCTAAACGGAAAATACTTCAAAGCCGAAACATGGTGAGCATAGGTTTGGCATAATGGGCAGCTGGCCCCGAACAAGATGGCGTCTAGGCCTCAACTGTTTTTGAGTTATGGACATTTTTCTGGGATTAAAGGTCCAAAATGAAAATAGAGCAATAAATTTTCCGCTTCACTTCAAAGTCAAGGAACCTCCGGTGTCAATAAAAAAAGAACCAGCCATTTATCTATCGTCATTTTAAGAGAAATCGTACAATGTCAAATTGGTGATGTTCAAAAATAGTTAAAAAAAACAGTTATAAATCCAGTTGCAGCGTGTTCATACAAATCTTTTTAAAGTGTGCTTCGGAGCTCTGCGAGATTTCTGTGATTTTCTGAAATAACACGCACTCACTAAACCCTCTGTAAATAAGTAAGTTCTTAACATAAAGACTCAAAATTCTATAATTGCCTACCCCAAGGAGGATATGTGTTCACTTTCAGCTTCCTGTGTAAACCGGAAGTGCCTTAAAATCGTGTCATAGGTGCTGTTTCAAAGGGTTAAAAAAGTCAGATCTTTTCATAACTTCATACGTGTGATTAGGCAACCCCCATTAACTGTAAGTCAGTCATTTCTCCCAACAGATGTCAAAGAAAAGCTCTCACACACACACACACACACACACACACACACACACACACACACACACACACACACACACACACACACACACACACACACACAGCAAGGATGGAGTGACAAACTGCGGTGCTTACCTTCTTGCGGCGAGCAATCCCGTATCCCGGGAGCGTAATCATAGCCTCAAGCTCATTACCATAACGCAACATTAACTATTCATGAAAATCACAAATGAAATGAAATAAATATATTGGCTCACAAGCTTAGCCTTTTGTTAACAACACTGTCATCTCAGATTTTCAAAATATGCTTTTCAACCATAGCTACACAAGCATTTGTGTAAGAGTATTGATAGCTAGCATAGCATTAAGCCTAGCATTCAGCAGGCAACATTTTTACAAAAACAAGAAAAGCATTCAAATAAAATCATTTACCTTTTGAAGAACTTCGGATGTTTTCAATGAGGAGACTCTCAGTTAGATAGCAAATGTTCAGTTTTTCCAAAAAGATTATTTGTGTAGGAGAAATCGCTCCGTTTTGTTCATCACGTTTGGCTAAGAAAAAAAACTGAAAATTCAGTCATTACAACACCAAACTTTTTTCCAAATTAACTCCATAATATCCTCAGAAACATGGCAAACGTTGTTTAGAATCAATCCTCAAGGTGTTTTTCACATATCTATTCGATGATAAATCATTCGTGGCAGTTTGGTTTCTCCTCTGAACCAAATGGAAAAATGCACGCAGCTGGAAATTACGCAATAATTTTGACCGAGGACACCAAGCGGGCACCTGGTAAATGTAGTCTCTTATGGTCAATCTTCCAATGATATGCCTACAAATATGTCACAATGCTGCAGACACCTTGGGGAAACGAAAGAAAGTGTAGGCTCATTCCTGGCGCATTCACAGCCATATAAGGAGACATTGGAACACAGCGCATTCAAAATCTGGGGCACTTCCTGTTTGAAATTTAATCTTGGTTTCGCCTGTAGCATTAGTTCTGTGGCACTCACAGACAATATCTTTGCAGTTTTGGAAACGTCAGAGTGTTTTCTTTCCAAAGCTGTCAATTATATGCATAGTCGAGCATCTTTCTGTGACAAAATATCTTGTTTAAAACGGGAACGTTTTGTTATCCCAAAATTAAAAGAGCGCCCCCTATATCGAAGAAGTTAAAGACACACAGAGTCTGCAATGGCATTTCCATATTCTCTAGGCCGTGCCGAGTTCAACCAGACGCCCCGCTTGACCGTAGCTCACTCTGAGTGCAGCGACCTTGAAAAAGAGAAGGCCCAAAATGAAGCCTGGCCCTAAATGTAATTTGCTTTTGGGTGACAGTGAGAGAACCGTTAGGATGAGAAGCACAATTCGACCTCAGGTACGTTCCTGAGGTCCTCCCGATCCGTGCAAGCCTAACCTTGACCGTGTGGCATTAACCCTTAACAGTTAAAAGGTGTTTACATCAAACAGTTTACATTGACTTCTCTCCCTATAGGAATACATTGCCTGCACCCCTAAATTCAACCTGAAGACTATGTGGGTTATGAATGCCGTATGAACCTGTCTTCGATGACAATCCATCAGGCCACTATGAGGTCTACCTGTGTTGATTCTAAGCTTCCTGGAGCAACCGGAAGTGATGGAATTCACCCTAAAAGTGTTTTGAAACACATAACCTGTCATTATGAAAATCACTGAATTCAACCCTGTGTGGATCAGTCAATTCTTAACATAAAGACTTTAAACTCAGGATTCTGTAAGAGCATACCCCAAGGAATATATGTGTTTACTTATAGCTTCCTGTGTCAACCGGAAGTGCCTTTAATTGGGTCACACTGTCTGTTTTGAATGGTTAAAAAAGTCACATCTCTCCAAAACTTCATATGTGTGACTAGGTAACCCTCCTGAACTGTAAATCAGTCATTTCTCCCAAGAGATGTCAAAGAAAGCTCTCACACACACACACAGCAAGGATGGAGTGACAAAGTGCGGTGCTTAAAGACACAGAGAGCAGGCAATGGCATTACCATAATCTCTAGGCCGTGCTGAGTTCAACGAGCTTCTCCCCTGACCGTAGTTCTCGATCACTGTCACCCAAAAGCAAAAGACGTTGAGGGGCAGGCTTCAGCCTGGGCCTCAACGTCTTTTGCTTTTGGGTGACAGTCAGAGAGCGAGCTACGGTGAGAAGCGGGATATCTCGATCTGAACTCAGCACGTTCCTGAGAGATTATCCGGCAATGCCATTGCCTGGTGGCATGTCTTTAACAGTCAATCAGGGTTTTTTGATCTCACAGATTACAATGACTTCTCTCCCCATAGGAATACATTGACCATAGGAATACATTGCCTGCTCCTCTGAAGTCAACTAGAAGCCTATGTGGGTTATGAATGCCTTATGAACCTGTCTTCGATGACAGTCCATCAGGCCACTATGAGGTCTACCTGTGTCGATTCTAAGCTCCTTGGACCAACCGAAAGTGGTTAAAACCACCCTAAAAGTGTATATCCATACCCAACCTGCAGTTTGATAGAAATAGTGCATTCAACCCTGTGTAAATCAGTCATTTCTTAACGTAAAGACTTAACTCAGGATTCTGTAAAAGCATACCCCAATGAGGATATGTGTTTACTTATAGCTTCCTGTGCCAACCGGAAGTTCCAAAATTGGTGTCACCGGGGCTGTTTCGAAGGGTTAAAAAAGTCAGATCTTTCCAAAACTTCATATGTGTGATTAGGCAACCACCATGAACTGTAAATCAGTCATTTCTCCCATAAAATTTCAACAAAAAACTCAATCACACACAAGTACAGCTTGGAAGGAGGGACACATTGGGGTGCGTAGAGACATACACTCCCTGCATTAGTTAACCTTGTTCGAACTATTGAAGAACCGTTAGACCTAGAGTTCTGAAACTTTAGAATCCTGTTCTAGACCCCATTTCGATAGTGCGTGGTGAGTTACGTGGCTCTAGAAGGTTCTCGGACCGAGAAACAGCCTCGTACATTAGCAATAACTTCAATTCATTTTTGCATCACGAAAATGACGACATTTAGAAATGTCCCAACGTCGCAAGACTAGGTGCATTACGACCGCCTCAGCCCATATAGACAGACCCCAACGTTTCTGTCCGATGGCTCATTCAAGGACCCCGTAGCAAGGCATGGAAAAAAGTGGATTTTCAGCACCTATTAGGGTCTTGCTCGGGCAGCAAATGACCTATCGAGCCGAAACTTGGGATTCGGGGACGACTCAGCTAGGCCTACACATAACATCAGAACTGGACCCGCAGCTAGAATGTAACTACGTGTTTTACGATTTTATTATGGTTTGAACAGAAGGCATTGTGAATTTTTGGCCAGCTCTGTAGTATGTGATAGTTGGCTACTAAACAAGCTGGAAAAAGTGGGTTTGGTGTCAGTTTGTTTCAGTTTGGTGTCAGAATGATATCTAATTGACTGATGGACAGTGACTTGCTGGTGACTATTGTCCATTTGCAATATGTTTAAACAGTGACGTACCATCACCAAAGTGACATTCTGAAATCCACTCTAACGAGCGATGGAGAGGAACCAGAATCACTGCCCAGCCGTCAGGAATCCCAGGACCCAGTTGCATGGGGCAGGGTTCTGACCCAGGGTCACAAGCTTAATGATGAGCTTGGAGGGTACTATGGTGTTTAAGGCTGAGCTGTAGTCAATTAACAGAATTCTTACATAGGTATTCCTCTTGTCCAGATGGGATAGGGCAATGTGCAGTGCGATGGTGATTGCATCGTCTGTGGATCTATTGGGGTGATACGCAAAGTGAAGTGGGTCTAGGGTGTCAGATAAGTGGGTCTCGGGTGTCTCAAATCACTTCACGATGACAGAAGTGAGTGCTAGGGGGCAATAGTCATTGAGTTCAGTTACCCTTGCTTTCTTGGGTACAGGAACAATGGTGTACATCTTTAAGTGGGGACAGCAGACTCCACTTTGTCTCTGTTCTGATGGTTTTCCTGAATGATTGCCTTACGGAGTGAATAACTACACTGTTTGTGTTCAAACATATTCACAGTCACCTTCTCCTGGTTAAATGTTGTGGTTCGCGCTTTCAGTTTAGTGCGAATGCTGGCGTCTATCCACAGTTTCTGTTTCAGGTATGTTTTAATAGCCACAGTGGGAACATCATCGCCTGTACACTTTCTGATGAACTGTGTCCGTGTATACGTCAATGTCATTCTCAGAGGCTACCCGGAACATATCCCAGTTTGTGTGATCAAAATAATCTTGAAGCATGGATTCCAATTTGGTCAGACCAGCGCTGAATAGACCTTAGCATGGGTACTTCCTGTTTGAGTTTCTGCCTATAGGAAGGGAGGAGCAAAATGGAGTCCTGATCTGATTTGCTGAAGAGAGGGTGGGAGAGAGCCTTATAGGCATCCCGGAAGGGGGAGAAGCAGTGATCGAGCATTTTAGCAGTGTGAGTACTACAGTCAATGTGTTGATAGAACTTCAGTAGCGATTTCCTCAAATTTGCTTTGTTAAAATCCCCAGCTACAATTTTTTTTAATTTTTTTTATTTCACCTTTATTTAACCAGGTAGGCCAGTTGAGAACAAGTTCTCATTTGCAACTGCAACCTGGCCAAGATAAAGCATAGCAGTGTGAGCAGACAACACAGAGTTACACATGGAATAAACAATTAACAAGTCAATAACACAGTAGAAAACAAAGGGGGGAGTCTATATACAATGTGTGCAAAAGGCATGAGGAGGTAGGCGAATAATTACAATTTTGCAGATTAACACTGGAGTGATAAATGATCAGATGGTCATGTACAGGTAGAGATATTGGTGTGCAAAAGAGCAAGTAAATAAATAAAAACAGTATGGGGATGAGGTAGGTGAAAATGGGTGGGCTATTTACCAATAGACTATGTACAGCAGCAGTGATCGGTTAGCTGCTCAGATAGCTGATGTTTGAAGTTGGTGAGGGAGATAAAAGTCTCCAACTTCAGCGATTTTTGCAATTCGTTCCAGTCACAGGCAGCAGAGTACTGGAACGAAAGGCGGCCGAATGAGGTGTTGGCTTTAGGGATGATCAGTGAGATACACCTGCTGGAGCGCGTGCTACGGATGGGTGTTGCCATCGTGACCAGTGAACTGAGATAAGGCGGAGCTTTACCTAGCATGGACTTGTAGATGACCTGGAGCCAGTGGGTCTGGCGACGAATATGTAACGAGGGCCAGCCGACTAGAGCATACAGGTCGCAGTGGTGGGTGGTATAAGGTGCTTTAGTGACAAAACGGATGGCACTGTGATAGACTGCATCCAGTTTGCTGAGTAGAGTGTTGGAAGCCATTTTGTAGATGACATCGCCGAAGTCGAGGATCGGAAGGATAGTCAGTTTTACTAGGGTAAGCTTGGCGGCGTGAGTGAAGGAGGCTTTGTTGTGGAATAGAAAGCCGACTCTTGATTTGATTTTTGATTGGAGATGTTTGATATGAGTCTGAAAGGAGAGTTTGCAGTCTAGCCAGACACCTAGGTACTTATAGATGTCCACATATTCAAGGTCGGAACCATCCAGGGTGGTGATGCTAGTCGGGCATGCGGGTGCAGGCAGCGATCGGTTGAAAAGCATGCATTTGGTTTTACTAGCGTTTAAGAGCAGTTGGAGGCCACGGAAGGAGTGTTGTATGGCATTGAAGCTTGTTTGGAGGTTTGATAGCACAGTGTCCAATGACGGGCCGAAAGTATATAGAATGGTGTCGTCTGCGTAGAGGTGGATCAGGGAATCGCCCGCAGCAAGAGCAACATCATTGATATATGCAGAGAAAAGAGTCGGCCCGAGAATTGAACCCTGTGGCACCCCCATAGAGACTGCCAGAGGACCGGACAGCATGCCCTCCGATTTGACACACTGAACTCTGTCTGCAAAGTAATTGGTGAACCAGGCAAGGCAGTCATCCGAAAAACCGAGGCTACTGAGTCTGCCGATAAGAATATGGTGATTGACAGAGTAGAAAGCCTTGGCAAGGTCAATGAAGACGGCTGCACAGTACTGTCTTTTATCGATGGCGGTTATGATATCGTTTAGTACCTTGAGTGTTGCTGAGGTGCACCCGTGACCGGCTCGGAAACCAGATTGCACAGCGGAGAAGGTACGGTGGGATTCGAGATGGTCAGTGACCTGTGACCTAAATGTGTCCTCAGGATATGTGTTTTCCAGTTCGCACAAACTCCAGTAAAGCTCTTTGCGGGCCATCGTGGTATCTGCTTGAGGAGGAATATACACATCTGTGACATCGGCATTTGATTGTGAGGTATTCTAGGTCAGGTGAACAAAGGACTTGAGTTTCTGTACATTATTACAATCACACCATAAGTAGTTCATGAAACATACATGATTAAGTACTCATGGTAGCCTTTCTTCTTCCCGGAGAGTTCTTTATTCCTGTCTGCGTGATGTACTTAGAACTCAGCTGGCTGTATGGACAGGGACAGTATATCCGGAGAGAGCCATAATTCTGATAAACAGTGTATGTTACCTTACTTGATGTCTCTCTGGAAGGAGATCCTGGCACTAAGCTCTACTACTTTATTGTCCAGAAACTGAACATTAGGGAATAATATACTCGGAAACGGTGGATGGTGTTCACTCCAACTGAGTCAGACTAGAAGTCCACTCCGCATACCTCTTCTCTGCCGGCGGTGTCTTGGAGCAGCCTCTGGGATAAGTTAAATTGCCCTGGGGGGTACAAACAAATGATCCAATTTGGGAAAGTTGTGTTCCTGGTTTTAATGCTGGTGAGTTACCGCCACTCTGACATCCAAAAGTTCTTTCCTGGTGTATGCAATAACAAAACAAATAAACGTTCTGGGCTAATAATGTAAGAAATAACACACAACAAAATGAAATAATACAAAGTTCCTTAGCAACTAGAAGCATGTCTGTCAGCACCATATTACTGGGACCAGCTCAGGTAACCAAGAAGAAGTAGAAGTAGAAGCACTTTTTAGTCAAATTTTTAGTCTCAAAATAATAGCTTACATTTGTTTTGCCGAACTCAGTACAAAATACGCATGACATTGACAGGTGAGAGTCATTGTGCGATTATACAAAAGAAAGGGATTTTTCTCCAAGATTACTAGTTTAAGCTCGTTGAGATATTTACTGTTCAAGGCTCTACAATAGTAAATATTGCATCATATGGACTCTTAATCGTGCGTGGTGTGCCCAATGTGTTTGTGGTGGACTCAGACAAGACTACAGTGTCAGCACGAGGACTTATACACATCTCATGGCACAAGAAACGAGTGGCGTTGTAACTGGAGCAACATTTGTCTAGCTGTAGATGAAGGACACCCTCCCATTGCCGGTCCATACACTTATCTGCAGGCTCTAATGTTAGGAATTAGAGAGCTATAAAGCAAGTAAGACCTCATAGTAGCTAGGATATTATATCAGATACATCTAAGGCATGCACAGCTTTCATTGCGTCCTAAATGGAACCCTTTTCACTTTGGGCTCTGGTCAAAAGTAGTGTGCTACAGTATATAGGGAATATGGTGTCATTCTAGACAAAGGTGGCAAGCTAGACAAAGAAAGCCTTAGTAATTTAGTTTGGAGCCCCATAGTCTTCAGATGATGTATTGTTATTAGCTAAGCCTACGTGGGGACAACGTTTCACTGTGCGGTGAATGGGAAATCTGTGTTGATTATTTAACCACACGTTGTGCTGTCAAAAAATACATAATGAGCTAAAAGTCCTGTAAATATCTTGATTTATCCCCATTTAAATGCATTATTAGTCACAGACCCGCTGGCCTTAATTGGTGTTTATAAAATTGTTATGTTCTCATTGTTAGCAACATTCAATTGATACCGTTGAATCATTTTGATAATTGTGAATTGCACTGCATGAAACTACAATTTGCAGCTAAAGAGGAACATGTTGTTTGATTAGAAATACTCAAGCTATTGATTATAACAGCAAGCAAATAATATGAAATTGTGAACATTGTATTGACAGTTTACTTTGTTATAAGCCCATATAGTTTACTACTTAATGCAATAGCCTGATGATTAGAAAGCTGCAAGAAATAGTCAGGAAACAAAAGCATTCCATTCATATTTGAATAGGCCTTTTTTATTTTCCTCTGCATTCAAATAACAAACTGTGAGTGACTCTGGGACTCCATCCCAAATGGCACCCTATTTATGGACCCTGATCAAAAGTAGTACAGTATAGGGAAAAGAGTTTGTTTGCATGTGTTCTTGTGTAGGAGTTGTGAGCGCATGACACACTCTAGCCTTTATATGTTTGCTCATCTGGTGTAAACCTTGGGTCGTGTTGTCTCTCTACGTCACCCAGGACGTATAGGGGACAGAGGTAACAGATGGAGCTTTTCCCTTTACAATACCTTTACTGACATTTAGGTTCCAACTAACACCCTATTCATCAGAAGCACATGACATTTGATCATAAAGAGGTATTTACGTGTATATTATCTCTGTCTCTGAAAAACAAAATGTTCGATTTGTTTGCCATCAATGTCATTTGAGAGTCAAAGTTGAAAAGTAGGATATGATATAAAATAACTTTACATTTGCATGGAAATTCACACTATACAAAATATACTAAATCAATAAACTATAATACACTAAACTGTAAACCCCAAGGCATTTTTAACTCAACTACTTCTAGTATGTGGTACTTGACTCCAAACTAAATGAGAAGTCACATCAACAAAAAATGTTCAAGATAACAAAATAACTTTTTAGTCAGCATGCTCTACTGCAGGTAGATTTGTTTTTGTTTTTGCATGTACATTGAATGATTGGTTTATTAATCCTATGATACACCAATATAAATAACATATCTTTTCAAAACTAATTAAATTATTTAGTTAGATTTTTTGCACTTGTTACCGAAGTTGTTGTTCCAGTTGGATATGCAAGTCAATCTCTCATGGCTCAAAGCAGAGGAGAGATTGACTTCATCTCTACTTGTATTTATGAGGGGTATTGACATGTGGAAAGCACCGAGCTGTCTGTTTGAACTACTGATACACAGCTTGGACACCGATGCATACCCAACAAGACATGCCACAAGAGGTCTCTTCACAGTCCCCAAGTCCAGAACAGACTATGGGAGTCTGCACAGTACTACATAGCCATGCCTACATGGAACTCCATTCCATATCAAGTAACTGATGCAAGCAATAAAATTAGATTTAAAAAACAGATACAAATACACATTATGGAACAGCGGGGAATGTGAAACAACACAGACATAGGCACAGACACATGCATACACACACACACAATAACATACGCACCATACACACGTACACATGTATTTTGTACTGTAGATATGTGGTAGTGGTGGAGTATGGGCCTGAGGGCACACAGTGTGTTGTTAAATCTGTGAATGTATTGTAATGTTTTTAAAATTGTATGAACAGCCTTAATTGGACCCCATGAAGAGTAGGCATTTATTTACAATGATAGCATACCCCGGCCAAAACCGGACGACTCTGGGCCAATGGTGGGCCAATTGTGCGTCGCACTACGGGACTCCCAATCCCAGCAAGATGTGATACAATGTGTAAGTGAACCAGGGACTGTAATGACAACTCTTGTACTGAGATGCAGTGCCTTAGACTGCTGGGCCACTCTGGAGCCCAAATTAGATATGTTATGTATTGCCATAAAGAGTTATAATGATTATATGCCTAGACTCTCATAGGAATTACATTTGATGGATTCAACAATCATCTCTTCGTCACTAACAAATACAGTCACTAACAAATACAGTCATACACTCTACAATTCTCTAAAAGACTAAACACAATGGGAAATTATATTGGAGGCTTGGCTTAGTGGGGGCATAACAACTCAAATCTTGACCCACTATTGAACTCAGATATATTAAGCGCAATACGTTTCCTCAAAGGTTTTGAGTAATGACAGCACATTGGGGTTTACAGTGTACACATAATGCAGTACAAGACAAACTGGGAAGTGAGCACACACAAGTATGAACATACAGTGCATTCGCATAGTATTCAGACATCTTGACTTTTTCCACATTTTGCTACGTTACAGCCTTATTCTAAAATATATTAAATAGTTTTTCCCTCATCAATCTACAGACACTACCCCATAATGACAAAGCAAAAACAGGTTTTTACAATTTTTTGCAAATGCATATTTAAAAAATATATTACATTTTACATACGTAATCAAACCATTTACTCAGTACTTTGTTGTTGCACCTTTGGCAGTACTTCGGGTCTTCTTGGGTATGACACAACAAGCTTTGCACAAGTATTTGGGGAGTCTCTGACATTCTTCTATGCAGATCATCTCAAGCTCTGTCAGGTTGGATAGGTAGCGTTGCTGCACAGCTATTTTCAAGTCTCTCCAGAGATGTTCGATTGGGTTCAAGTCCAGGATCGGCTGGGCCACTCTAGGACATTCAGAGACATGTCCCGGAGCAGCTCCTGCTGTTGTCTTGGCTGTGTGCTTAGGGTTGTTGTCCTGTTGGAAGGTAAAACTTAGACCCAGTCTGAAGTCCTGAGAGCTCTGGAGCAGATTTTCATCAAGGATCTGTCTGTGCCAGGTTTATACCAGATGTGACGCTTGGCATTCCACAGGGTTCAATTCTTGGACCGACTCTCTTCTCTGTATACATCAATGAGGTCGCTCTTGCTGCTGGTGAGTCTCTGATCCACCTCTACGCAGACGACACCATTCTGTATACTTCTGGCCCTTCTTTGGACACTGTGTTAACAACCCTCCAGGCAAGCTTCAATGCCATACAACTCTCCGTGGCCTCCAATTGCTCTTAATTACAAGTAAAACTAAATGCATGCTCTTCAACCGATCGCTACCTGCCCGCCTGTCCAACATCACTACTCTTGACAACTACAAATACTTAGGTGTCTGGTTAGACTGTAAACTCTCCTTCCAGACTCATATCAAACATCTCCAATCCAAAGTTAAATCTAGCATTGGCTTCCTATTTCGCAACAAGCATCCTTCACTCATGCTGCCAAACATACCCTTGTAAAACTGACCATCCTACCAATCCTCGACTTTGGCGATGTCATTTACAAAATAGCCTCCAATACCCTACTCAACAAATTGGATGCAGTCTATCACAGTGCAATCCGTTTTGTCACCAAAGCCCCATATACTACCCACCATTGCGACCTGTACGTTCTCGTTGGCTGGCCCTCGCTTCATACTCGTCGCCTACAAGACCCTGCTAGGTAAGGTCCCCCCTTATCTCAGCTCGCTGGTCACCATAGCATCTCCCACCTGTAGCACACGCTCCAGCAGGTATATCTTCCTAGTCACCCCCAAAACCAATTCTTTCTTTGGCCGCCTCTCCTTCCAGTTCTCTGCTGCCAATGATTGGAACAAACTACAAAAATCTCTGAAACTGGAAACACTTATCTCCCTCACTAGCTTTAAGCACCAACTGTCAGAACAGCTCACAGATTACTGCACCTGTACATAGCCCACCTATAATTTAGCCCAAACATCTACCTCTTTCCCTACTGTATTTCATTTATTTATTCATTTTGCTCCTTTGCACCCGATTATTTTTATTTCTACTTTGCACATTCTTCCATTGCAAATCTACCATTCCAGTGTTTTACTTGCTATATTGTATTTACTTTGCCACCATGGCATTTTTTTGCCTTTACCTCCCTTATCTCACCTCATTTGCTCACATCGTATATAGACTTGTTTATACTGTATTATTGACTGTATGTTTGTTTTACTCCATGTGTAACTCTGTGTCGTTGTATGTGTCGAACTGCTTTGCTTTATCTTGGCCAGGTCGCAATTGTAAATGAGAACTTGTTCTCAACTTGCCTACCTGGTTAAATAAAGGTGAAATAAATAAAATAAAAAATTCAGGCCAAAGAGTCCAATCTTGGTTTCATCAGACTGGATAATATTGTTTCTCATGGTCTGAGAGTCCTTTAGGTACCTTTTGTCAAACTCAAAGGGGCTGTCATGTGCCTGTTACTGAGGAGTGGCTTTCGTCTGGCCATTCTATAATAAAGCCTTGATTGGTAGAGTGCTGCAGAGATGGTTATCTTTATGGAAGGTTCTCCCATTTCCACAGAGAGTCTGGAGCTCTGTCAGGGTGACCATTGGGTTCTTGGTCACCTCCCTGACCAGGGCCCTTCTCCCCCGATTGCTCAGTTTTCCTGGGCCGGCCAGCTCTAGGAAGGTAGGATCATTCAGAGATCTCACTGAACTTCTGGAGAGAGTTTGCTGCACTGAAAGTAAAGGGGCTGAATAATTTTGCACGCCCAATTTTTCAGTTTTTGATTTGTTAAAAAAGTTTGAAATATCCAATAAATGTCGTTCCACTTCATGATTGTGTCCCACTTGTTGTTGATTCTTCACAAAAAAATACAGTTTTATATTTTATGTTTGAAGCCTGAAATGTGGCAAAAGGTCGCAAAGTTCAAGGGGGCCGAATACTTTCGCAAGACACTGTATATGTGGGAACTTCCCAAAGTTTAACCTTTGATTTATTTATCCATAATCATCAGAAGGACTGAAAAATAAGTGTATCATGAAGGAACCCAAGTTTTTACATTAAAAATATATATATTTGCCCTTTAGTTAACCAGGCAGGCTAGTTGAGAACAAGTTCTCATTTACAACTGAGACCTGGCCAAGATAAAGCAAAGCAGTTCGACACATACAACAGCACAGAGTTACACATGGAATAAACAAACACACAGTCAATAATACAGTAGAAAAAGTCTATATACAGTGTGTGCAAATGAGGTAAGATTAGGGAGGTAATGCAACAAATAGGCCATGGTGGCGAAGTAATTACAATATAGCAATTAAACACTGGAGTGATAGATGTGCAAAAGATGAATGTGCGTGTAGAGATAATGGGGTGCAAAGGAGCAAGATGAATAAATAAATACAGTATGGGGATGAGGTAGTTGGATGAGCTATTTACAGATGGGCTATGTACAGGTGCAGTGATCTGTGAGCTGCTCTGACAGCTTATGCTTAAAGTTAGTGAGGGAGATATGAGTCTCCAGCTTCAGTGATTTTTGCAGCTCGTTCAAGTCATTGGCAGCAGAAAACTGGAAGGAAAGGCGGCCAAAGTAGGAATTGGCTTTGGGGGTGACCAGTGAAATATACCTGCTGGAGCACGTGCTACGTTTGGGTGCTGCTATGGTGACCAGTGAGTTGAGATAAGGCGGGGCTTTACCTAGCAAAGACTTGTAGATGACCTGGAGCCAGTGAGTTTGGTGACGAGTATGAAGCGAGGGTGTGAATGTACAGGTCGCAGCGGTGGGTAGTATATGGAGCTTTGGTGATAAAATTGATGGCACTGTGATAGACTACATCCAGTTTGCTGAGTAGAGTGTTGGAGGCTATTTTGAAAATGACATCACCAAAATCGAGGATCGGTAGGATGGTCAGTTTTAAGAGGGTATGTTTGGCAGCATGAGTGAAGTATGCTTTTACAGTCTAACCAGACACCTAGGTATTTGTAGTTGTCCACATATTCTAAGTCAGAACCGTCCAGAGTAGTGATGCTGGCCGGGCGGGCAGGTGCTTGGCAGCGATTGGATGAAGAGCATGCATTTAGTTTTACTTGCATTTAAGAGCAGTTGGAGGCCACGGAAGGAGAGTTCTATGGCATTGAAGCTCGTCTGGAGGTTAGTTAAAACCTACGCTAGCGTCCCACCTGGCCAACATCCAGTGAGATTGCAGAGCGCCAAATTCAAATACCGAAATACACATTATAAAAATTATTTTAAATAGGTTTAAAAATGAACTTCTTTTGAATCCAACCACAAAGTCAGATTTCAAAAATACTTTACAGTGAAACCATACCTTACTATTATTTGAGAACATAGCCCAGCAGACAAATCATTACAAACAGTAACCAGCAAAGTAGAAAAGTTACACAAGTCAGAAATAGAGATAAAACAAATCACTTACCTTTGATGATCTTCATATGTTTACACTCATTCATTTATTCAATAAATGTTCCTTTTGTTCGATAAAGTCTCTCTTTATATCCGAAAACCTCAGTTTTTTGCGCGTTTTCTTCAGTTATCCACAGGCTCAAACGCAGTTCATAGAAACATGTGAAACGATGTTTATAGTCAATCCTCAGGTTGATTATAGCCTAAATAATCGATAATATTTAAATTAAACCGGACAATAACGTTGTCAATATAAAAGGTAAACAAGAAAGGCACTCTCTCGACCGCGCGCATGAAAAAGCGTTGTGACACGGCAGGGTCCACTCATTCAGACTGCTCTTACTCCCTCATTTTTCAGAATACAAGCCTGAAACAATTACTAAAGACTTGACATCTAGTGGAAGGCATAGGAACTACAATTTGAGTCCTAAGTCAATGGATACTATAATGGCATTGAATAGAAAACTACAAAAAAAAATCCTACTTCCCGAATGGATTTTTCTCAGGTTTTCCCCTTTCAAATCAGTTATGTTATACTCACAGACATTATTTTAACAGTTTTGGAGTGTTTTCTATCCAAATCTACTAATTATATGCATATCCTATCTTCTGGGCCTGAGTAGAAGGCAGTTTAATTTGGGCATGCTTTTCATCCAAAATTCCAAATGCTGCCCCCTACCCTTGAGAAGTTAACACAAACAGTCCAAATAAGGGCCAGAAGTATGCACAATGCTGTCGTCTGCGTAGAGGTGGATCAGCGAATCACAATCAGCAAGAGTGACATCATTGATCTACACAGAGAAGAGAGTCGGGCCGAGAATGTAACTCTGTGGCACCGCCATAGAGACTGCCAGAGGTCTGAACAACTCTGATCATCAATAAATTAAATGTCACCAACCCAAGGTCACGCTATCTCAACCACCTCCGGCACGGTCATTAATTAGAAGAGGCCACTCACTGGATTAAAAAAATGTTTAGATTGGCATCAGGGTTTAGAGACACTTTGCTTGCTTCATTATTTTCTATATGCCATACTGGAGAGAATTAATACATTAAAAGGGCCGTGAATGGCAGCAGGGTAATTCTATAGGTTGCGACCTGTCGTATAGAGTAAGATCTGTATTGCCGTAAGGTGTTTAGTGGTCACTCAAGATTGTAATGAATTTTAATCTTGTCAATCTAAGTAACATAATAAAAAAATCCCCATCAACATCTGTCAATTTAAACTAGAGATATCAGTTTTTTTTTAAATGGGCTGCGTCTTAATCCACCACATCCATCTATGTCAGCGTTCCGCATCTGCGGAGACATCCCAAAAATCTTTCTTGTTATGAAATTGTCTGTAGCTTCTGAACAGTTTGGCATACAAATAAATATGGACACTATGGAAAGGGGAGACTCACAAACACGAAGGTGGTACAGGACACGTCTAAAGGTAACCAATACAAAAAATTGGAAGTATGGAGGTAGTTTTGCGCCAACAGAAATTAGGTTAATTATGTGTCCAAAAATAACTAAATATTGTCTGATCTTTCTTACATCTCCTACGCCTTATGATTTATTTTGTAAGTCTCTTTTTTGCCTTGAATGTTTCTATGTGCTATAGTAGTAAATGCCAAATTCAATATTTTGTCAAATAATTGTATTATATATTTTTTTACTTGTTATGGCTGGGGGCAGTATTGAGTAGCTTGGATGAATAAGGTGCCCAGAGTAAACTGTCTGCTACTCAGGCCCAGTTCCTAATATATGCATATCATTAGTAGATTTGGATAGAAAACACTCTGAAGTTTCTCAAACTGTTTGAATGATGTCAGTGAGTATAACATAACTCATATGGCAGGCAAAAACCTGAGAAAAAAATCCAACCAGGAAGTGGAAAATCTGATGTGTGTAGGTTTTCAACTCATTGCCTATTGAAGATACAGTGGGATATTGGTCAACGTGCACTTCCTAAGGCTTCCACTAGATGTAAACAGTCTTTATAACCTTGTTTGATGCTTCTACTGTGAAATGGGGCCGAATGAGAGGGGAATGAGTTCTGACAGAGAGGTCTGCCAGAAAGCCATGAGCTGGCCACGCTCGTTCACGTGAGAGTTAGCTTGAGTTCCATTGCATTTCTGAAAATAAAGGAATTCTCCGGTTGAAACATTATTGAAGATTTATGTTAAAAACATCCTAAAGATTGATTCTATACATCGTTTGACTTGTTTCTAGGGACTGTAATGGAACTTTTGGACTTTTTGTCTGCTCCTAGTGAACGCGCGTCATGAATTTGGATTACTGGGCTAAACGCACGAACAAAAAGGAGGTATTTGGATATTAAACCTCTTGTAACTACGCATCCCGGATCCGGGAGCATTGTCATCAACTGACACTAATTAGCATAACGCAACGGACATAAATATTACTAGGAAATATTCATATTCATGAAATCACAATTGAAATATATTGAAGCACAGCTTAACCTTTTGTTAATCACCCTGTCATCTCAGATTTTGAAAATATGCTTTACAGCCAAAACAAGACAAGCATTTGTGTAAGTTTATCGATAGCCTAGCATAGCATTATGCCTAGCTAGCAGCAGGCAACCTGGTCACGAAAATTAGAAAAGCAATCAAATTAAATCGTTTACCCTTGATGAGCTTCGGATGTTTTCACTCACATGACTCCCAGTTAGATAGCAAATGTTCCTTTTTTTCCAAAAAGATTATTTTTGTAGCCGAAATAACTCCGTTAGTTCTTCACGTTTCGCTGAGAATTCGACCGGAAATTGCGGTCACGACAACTTCGAAAAATATTCCAAATTAGCTCCATAATATCGACAGAAACATGGAAAACATTGTTTATAATTAATCCTTAAGGTGTTTTTCAAATATCTATTCGATAATATATCAACCGGGACAGGTGGCTTTTTAGTAGGAAAGAGAGAAACAATGGCCGCATTTGTCTCTTACGCACAAAACACTCTGAGAGACTCCAGCTGACCACTGACACAATGTTGACGTTCAGGCTCATTTTTCAAAATAAAAGCCTGAAACTATGTATTGTGACACTAGACACATTAGGGAAGCCATAGAAAAGGGAATCTGGTTGATATCTCATTCACTGCTCAATAGGGACGCATAGGAACGCAGAGCTTTCTAAATAAGAGTCCCTTCCTGATTGGATTTTTCTCAGGCTTTCGCCTGCAATATAAGTTCTGTTATACTCACAGACAATATTTTTACAGTTTTGGAAACTTTAGCGTGTTTTCTATCCTAAGCTATTTGTTTGGGTTGTTTTGGTCTCTGAGCGCCGTATTATAGCATGGTGTGCTTAAATCGCTTACCTTTGATGATCTTCGGATGTTTGCACTCACGATACTTCCAGTTACACAATAAATGTTCCTTTTGTTCCATCAAGATTATTTTTTATATCCAAAATACCTCCATTTGTTTGGCGCATTATGTTCAGAAATCCACAGGCTCGAGCGGTCACGACATCGCAGACGAGAATTCAGTAAAGTCCGTAATGTTCACAGAAACATGATAGCTTCGACTGGATGCTGTGTACAGATTGCTGGCTCAGACTCAGGTCCAGAGTCCAGACTTTAAGACAAATGTCAAAAGAATACACATACAGTTGAAGTCGTAAGTTTACATTCACTTAGATTGGAGTCAACTTCTTGATGCACCCATCCAGTTAACGGGATAATTTTCGCAACATCCGCTGAATTGCAGAGCTTCAAATGAAATTACTAAAAACATTTAATTTTCAAGAAAGCACAAGTGCAATATAGCAAAACACAGCTTAGCTTGTTGTTAATCCACCTGGCGTGTCAGATTTCAATAAAGCTTTTCGGCGAAAGCAAACCAAAACATTACAAACAGCTAGCTGCCAAGTAGATTGGTCACGAAAATCAGAAAAGCAATAAAATGAATCGCTTACCTTTGATGATCTTCGGATGTTTGCACTCACAAGACTCCCAGTTACACAATAAATGTTCCTTTTGTTTCATAAAGATTATTTTTATATCCAAAATACCTCCATTTGGTTGGCGCGAAATCCACAGGCTCGAGCGGTCACAACATCGCAGACAAAAATTCCAAATAGTATCCGTAAAGTTCGTAGAAACATGTCAAACGTTTTTTAATCATTGTTTAATCAATCCTCAGGTTGTTTTTTCAACATATAAAAGATAATACATCAACCGGGACTTTAGCTTCGTCAATAGGAGAGAGAGACACAATGGCTGCTCCAAACTGTTGCAGCTATACACTGACGCGATGTGATCTTTCTCGCTCATTTTTCAAAATAAAAGCCTGGCGCTATGTCTAAAGACTTTTCACAACATGGGGAAGCCATAGGAAAAGGAATCATGTTGATATCCCTTTAAATCGAGGGAAGGCATTCAATGGAACATGGAGCTTTCAAAACAGAGGCCACTTCCTGGTTGAATTTTTCGCCTGCAATATCAGTTCTGTTATATATTTTGACCGTTTTTGGAAACTTTAGGGTGTTTTCTATCTTAATCTGACAATTATATGCATATTCTAGATTCTGGGCCTAAGAAATAGGCAGTTAAATTTGGGTACATTTTTCATCCAAAAATCAAAATACTGCCCCCTACACTCAACAGGTTTTAAGTGTTATCTAAACACGAGTTCAGCGGGACTCATATGTTCATTGAAAATAGTGTACATTTGACACTTTCAGAGTTAAATGTACACCATTGATTTTGTTATGAGTATTAATCAAAATACTGCCCCCTACACTCAACAGGTTTTAAGTGTTATCTAAACACGAGTTCAGCGGGACTCATATGTTCATTGAAAATAGTGTACATTTGACACTTTCAGAGTTAAATGTACACCATTGATTTTGTTATGAGTATTTTAAAATAGTGTTAAAAATCAATTCTGCACTCAATAATATAATAATATATAACCACTTTCTGTAACTCCAATCATTAAACCATCAAATTTACCCCAATCCTGTGCATAAAAAATGTACTCTTTATTTAACCAGGCAAGTCAGTTAAAAGAACAAATGATTTTTTACAATGATGGCATACACCGGCCAAACATAGGACTATATGAGGCCAATTGTGCACCACCATGTGGGACTCCCAATCACAACCAGTTGTGATATAGCCTGGAATCAACCAGGGTGTCTGTAGTGATGCCTCAAGCCACTGAGATGCAGTGTCTTAGTTTTTTAGACCTCTGCATCACTAGGAAAATCAATAATATGAAGTACTGTGACAGCCAAGTCAAAAGTTGTGCAATATATATGGAATAGGGTGGCATGTGGGATGCAGCCCAAGTCTGTGAGTTTAGGGCAGCATTTTCCAAACTCGGTCCTCGGGACCCCAAGGTGTGCACGTTAAGTTTTTTGCCCTAACACTACACAGCTTATTCAAGTGATCAAAGCTTGATGATTAGTTGATTATTTATCAGCTGTGTAGTGCAAGGGCAAAAAAACAAAATGTGCACAACTTGGGGTCCCGAGGACTGAGTTTGGGAAACCCTGAAGTAGATTCCAAAAGTACACTACATTGCCAAAAGTATGTGGACACCTGCTCGTCAAACATCTCGTACCAAAATCATGGGCATCAATATTGAGTTGGTCCCCCCTTTGCTGCTATAACAGCCTCCACTCTTCTAGGAAGGATTTCCACTAGATGTTGGATCAATGCTGCGGGGACTTACTTCCATTTAGCCACAAGAGCATTAGTGAGGTCAGGCACTGATGCTGGGCGATTAGGCCTGGCTTGCAGTCAGCATTCCAATTCATCCCAAAGGTGTTCGATGGGGTTGAGGTCAGGTCTTTGTGCAGGCCAGTCATGTTCTCCCACACCGATCTCGACAAACCATTTCTATATGGAGCTCGCTTTGTGCACGGGGGCATTGTCATACTGAAACAGGAAATGGCTTTCCCCAAACTGTGGTCACAAATTTGGAAGCACAGAAATGTTATTGTATGCTGTAGCATTAAGATTTTCCTTCACAGCAGACAATCATTGGTCACCACCTTTCAAAGTGTGTAACGTTCTGCAGATAAAAATTGTGTGTCAACTGCATGAACTTCACAAGAAACATGTAATCAAAGGTCATGAAGTTTTGGCTGCAGTCAACTGCAAGTTTCTGCATTTACTCTTCACCAACTTCATCAAGCAGCAATCGCCTGCATTGTGGGAAGCTCTATTGTCAACCAATCACTAGGATCTTTGGGTTTGACCCATGCAAACGTGACCAAAGACATTACCGAAATGACTGTATGTGCTAGCCCCGGTCTGCTAGCTGTCTGAATCGCTGTGCATCCAGCTCGCCTAGCTACTCACTGGACCCTATGATCACTCAGCCTCCAGTATTTATGCTGCAGTAGTTTATGTGTCGGGGGGCTAGGGTCAGTTTGTTATATCTGGAGTACTTCTCCTGTCCTATTCGGTGTCCTGTGTGAATCTAAGTGTGCGTTCTCTAATTCTCTCCTTCTCTCTTTCTTTCTCTCTCTCGGAGGACCTGAGCCCTAGGACCATGCCCCGGGACTACCTGACATGATGACTCCTTGCTGTCCCCAGTCCACCTGGCCGTGCTGCTGCTCCAGTTTCAACTATTCTGCCTTATTATTATTCGACCATGCTGGTCATTTATGAACATTTGAACATCTTGGCCATGTTCTGTTAAAATTTCCACCTGGCACAGCCAGAAGAGGACTGGCCACCCCACATAGCCTTGTTCCTCTCTAGGCTTCTTCCTAGGTTTTGGCCTTTCTAGGGAGTTTTTCCTAGCCACTGTGCTTCTACACCTGCATTGCTTGCTGTTTGGAGTTTCAGGCAGAGATATCAGCTGATGTACGAAGGGCAATATAAATACATTTGATTTGATTTGATCACTCGACTACACATGCCTTTCCCTGATGTCAAAATGCCTTGTCTATTGCTGTTTTTTCACTATAGAGCCTCCAGCCCTGCTCAATATGCTATAGCTAGACCTTATGTTCCACGACCCACACATTCGGTGACCTCACCTGGCTTAAATCGTGCCTCTAGAGACAAAACCTCTCTCATCGTCACTCAATGCCTCGGCTTCCCTCCAATGTACTCACATCCTACCATACCCTTGTCTGTATATTATCCCTTGAATCTATTGTTCCGCGCCCAGAAACCTGCTCCTTTTACTCTCTGTTCCGAACGCACTAGACGACCAGTTCTTTAAGCCTTTAGCCGTACTCTTATCCTACTCATCCTTTGTTCCTCTGGTGATGTAGCGGTTAACCCAGGCCCTGCATCCCCAGCATCACTCACATTCCCCAGGAGCTCTCATTTATTGACTTCTGTAACTGTAAAAGCATTGGTTTCATGCATGTTAACATTAGAAGCCTCCTCCCTAAGTTTGTTTTATTCACTGCTTTAGCACACTCAGCCAACCCAGATGTCCTAGCCGTGTCTGAATCCTGGCTTAGAAAGGCCACCAAAACCCCTGAAATTTCCATCCCTAACTATAACATTTTCCGACATGATAGAACTGCCAAAGGGGGCGGAGTTGCAATCTTTTGCAGAGACAGGCTGCAGAGTTCTATATACTATCCAGATCTGTGCCCAAAAAATTCAAGCTTCTACTTTTAAAAATCCACCTTCCCAGAAACAAGTCTCTCACTATTGCTGCTTGTTATTGACCCCTCGGCCCCCAGTTGTGCCCTGGACATAATATGTGAATTGATTGCCCACAATCTATCTTCAGAGTTCGTACTGTTAGGTTATGTCACGTTCTGACCTTTATTTCCTTTGTTTTGTCTTTATTTTATCCTAGCTGGATTCTAATAGGAATTTAACATCACTTTGCAAGCCAGCATAATGGGACTTGCAAAGTGATGGGGTGTAACTACTGTGTTGGGGTGTAACTAGGCCATCAAGGAAATGCCATATGATATACATTGAGTGTACAAAACATTAGGAACACCACCTCTTTCTATGACATAGACTGAGCAGGTGAAAGCTATGATCCCTTATTGATGTTACTTCTTAAATCCACTTAAAATCAGTGTAGCTGAAGGGGAAGAGACAGCTTAAAGAAATATTTTTGAACCTTGAGACAATTGAGACAGGGATTATGTACAGCATGTGTCCTATTCAGAGGGTGAATGGGGAATTCAAATATTTAAGTGCCTTTGAAAGGGCTACGGTAGTATGTGCCAGGTGCACCGATTTGAGTGTCAAGAACTGCAGCACTGCTGGGTTTTACACGCTCAACACATTCCCGTGTGTATCAAGTATGGTCCACCAACCAAAGAACATCCAGTCAACTTAACAAAACTGAGGGAAACATTAGAATCAACATGGGTCAGCATCCCTGTGGAACTTTTTAGACATCTTGTAGAGCCCATGCCCCAATGAATTGAGGTTGTTCTGAAGTCAAAAGAGGGTGCAACTCAATATTAGGAAGGTATTCCTAATGTTTTGTACTCAGTGTATGTAAATTATTGTCATACATAGTTTAATTTTAAAGGCTAACAAGGCTGGTGAATCCATTCAGTGTGTCATAGGAAGAACCCTCTCAATATAAAAGGGTTCTCGGAAGAACATTTCATAGAGGGTTCTATGCATAACCCTTGACAGAGAGTTCTATGTATAACCATTTACAAGGGGTCTACGAAGAATCCTACATAGAAGGTTCTAACTAGCATCAAAAAGTGTTCCCCTATGGGAACAAACCGAAGATCACTACATGGTTTCACTTAGCAGTTTTTTGTGTAGGGCAGACAGAACGGGGTCAATATGATCGGTCCCGACTTTTCCTCTTGTTATGCCATTCACTGACAGACAGAGAGCATTTTTTTTACCTGACAGAAATGTCCTGTTGATCACTATTGGCGATGTTAGCTAGGCTAACCAGCTATCTAAAAATTGCAGTTATCATGGCCAGGTTACATGCCGAAGGGCCTCGACTCCCAGGGTGGAGCCATTAATTTTGTTGAGTCACTCAGGTATCAAAAGACAAAAAAATTGTAGGAATGAGGAATGAGCTCAGTGACTTTCAATGTGGCACTGTCATAGGATGCAACCTTACCAACAAGTCAGGTCGTCAAATTTCTGCCCTGCTAGAGCTGCCTCGGTCAACTGTAAGTGCTGTTATTATGAAGTGGAAACGTCTAGGAGCAACAACGGCTCAGCCGTGAAGTGGTAGGCCACACAGTTTATAGAACGGGACTGCAGAGTGCTGAAGCGTGTAGATCATAAAAATCATCTGACCTCGGTTGAAACACTCACTACTGAGTTACAAACTGCATCTGGAAGCAACATCAGCACAAAAACTGCTTGTCTGGAGCTTCATGACATGGGTTTCCATGGCTGAGCAGCCGCACACAAGCCTGAGGTCACCATGCGCAATGCCAAGCATTGCTGGGGTAGTGTAATGCTCGCCACCATTGGACTCCTGAGCAATGGAAACGCGTTATCTGGAGTGATGAATCACGCTCCACCATCTGGCAGTCCAACAGACGAATCTGGGTTTGGCGGATGCCAGGAGAACGCTACCTACCCTCAATGCATAGTGCCAACTGTAAAATTTGGTGGAGGAGTATAATGATCTGGGGCTGTTTTTCATGGTTCGGGCTAGGCCCCTTAGTTCCAGTGAAGGTGAAATGTTAATGTTACAGCATTCAATGACATTCTAGACGATTCCGTGCTTCCAACTTTGTGGCAACAGTTTGGGGATGGCACTTTCCTGTTTCAGCATGACAATGCCCCCAGCACAGAGCCCTGACTTCAACCCCATCGAACACCTTTGGAATGAATTGGAACTCCGACTGCAAGTGCAAACATCAGTGCCTGACCTCACTAATGCTCTTGTGGGTGAATGGAAGCAAGTCCGCCCAGAAATGTTCCAACATCTAGTGGAAAGCCTTCCCAGAAGAGTAGAGGCTGTTATAGCAGCAAAGGGGGGACCAATTCCATATTAATGCCCATGATTTGTTCGAAGACTTTTGGTCATGTAGTGTATGTGTGACCGGACCTTCTCAAATAGTAGTTCATTACCCCTGGACGTGTGTGTGTGTGTTTGTGTGTGTGTGGGCGGGCGGGGTATGTTGACCAAACAGCAGTAGGGTCATTTAAGATTTCATAAAAAGTGCAGGACAGGAGTATGTTTGGGAGTCAAAATGGAATCTCACTATCGTAGGATTTGAACTTTAATTACCAGATTGACTGTCCCTCTGTCTGTGACATGAGTTGTGCCGTATTGTGATGACTTGAGTGGTTGAGAGGCACCGCAGAATTATAGCCTCTTGCAATTGAGTTTTCTGGGGTGACATTTAACTGTAAAGAGGAGCATATCCTTTTATTAAATTAATAAATGAAACCTTTCAGGACTGAGCATGGTGATGTCATGCATATTTAACCAACCAACCAGCCCTCTGCCTTCCTTTTTCTCCTGTCTATCCTCTCTTTTCACTCACATCTAATGAGTTAGCCTTGGAAGTAATTGTCTTATCAATCTCATTAACACTGCTTATTTCTTTCACATGCCTTTTGCACACTGAACAGTTGTGCACTTATCACAGTGCTCTAAAGCAGGTGACAGGGCGAATGATTAACTCCCAATTTTATTGGGCGGCTGGTCTGGGCAGTTGGTATCAAATGGGCTTGTTTGGCTCTACCCAGAAAGGTTCCAAGGTTGTGATGCTAATGAAAGGGGATATTAAAGCTCTGGTGTATCGTAATTACACACACCTGCACAGCAGAAATAGAGGACAAAAATCTGAACGAGTGTGGTGTAGGAATCTCTCTCTCTCTCTCTCTCTCTCGTGCTAGGGCAAGAAACTAAAAGTGCACTCCAAGGCCCAATTTTGGGAAACGCTGATCTACATCATCTCACTGAGTCTATTTTTTTAAACCTAATCTATGACCTGACCATCAACATATGCATTACTGCCCCACAATGGCAATAAGTGACATTCCCAAAAACTTTAAACACATAAATGGCTCCAAGCCTCCCACATATAGGATACTTTCTGTCCCTAACACTAAAACTTAAATGAAATAATATAAAATTAAATGTTTTCATAAAACTTATACTTAAACTACTGAAACTAATCTGAATTTCAAATAAAAATCAACTCAAAACTAAAATAACCTTGCTGCTACCACAGCAGTCATGGACATGTCACCATCTCCACCTGAACAGCGATACAAAGCCGAGTAGCAGGAGAGGAAAAAATTTAATCATGTTACAGGTTTTGTTGTGTCAGCATGTGCATCTTCCCTGGTCTGACAGATAGCCCAATTAACCTAATTTACCACGTCTCACCTCGTTCTTCTAACGAGCTCCGCTGGGCCCTTGTTATAATGATGAGCTGCTGAAAACCAGGGACCATTGGTGCACTGTTTCCAATTGCATTTGTCCTGCAATTATTCAGGTATCCAAGAAATTTCCTAATTTCCCAATTTCCTATGTAGTGCACTATTTTTGACCATTTTCAAAGGTAGTGCACTATTTAAGAAATATGGTGCTATTTGGGATGCAGTGAATAGCGATAATATGCTCATACTGTTCTGTAGGAGGCAGGAGCAGTTTTTTTCTTTCCCCATGTTGTTCATTATGACTGTATATCATACACTGCAATAACATATGGAATACATTAGAATAGAATTGACCAATGATTAGCTTGAAAGGGGCATGCAAAATCAATCCACCCACTGTCCCAAAAAAGACACACTGAATATTAGGATAATCCAATGTCGGTGGCATAAGTTAAATATGTACGCCTCCATGCAGAGATCTGAGCTATTTTACTTTCAATGGAGCACTCAGTACAACACCCCACCTCCACACAGTGTGAACAGAACACCACTGGGATTGACAGAGCATGATTAGCATGTGGGTTTTAATTGCAGTTGTACAGTACTCCAGGTCTCCTGTATACCAGCCACTTCTACAATTGACTTTTCTTTGATATTTCCTACTGTAACTTTTAAGTGGGTCATATTCAACTTTTCTACTTTCCCTCCTATTTTTTTCAATTGGACCTGTAGACTATTGGACACTCAAATGACTTTGTAAAACCCTCAGTTTGTCAGTTATCTGGTCTTCTGATCATGTTGCTCTATAGGATGCTAACGTGTTTTCCCCCTCCCTGACCTTCATAAGGCGTAGCCTAGTGGTTAGAGCGTTGGACTAGTAACCGGAAGGTTGCGAGTTCAAACCCCCGAGCTGACAAGGTACAAATCTGTCTTTCTGCCCCTGAACAGGCAGTTAACCAACTGTTCCCAGGCCGTCATTGAAAATAAGAATGTGTTCTTAACTGACTTGCCTGGTTAAATAAAGGTAAAGAAGATAAGAGAGAGAGACACAAGTTGCATTCCAAAAGGCACCCTATTTGCTATGAAGAGAAATACTTTTGACCAGGGCACATAGATAGGGTGCTATTTGGGATGCAACCAGTAATACAGGTTGCAGGCTCTGCCTCTTCCTTCACCGTACCGGCCACAGCTACCTGTGGAGATACTGATGCAGTCCAGGGTGTGCAGTTTGGGAGGGCACTTTAAATCTGCACTTTGGCAGGGGGCTCGTTGGCCTCTCCAAATCAAGGTGCAATTAGCACCTTGCAGCAACTGGTACTTCAAACATACTTACGATTGCGAAATATATAAATCAAAGTATCTTTTGAAAGAGAGAAATATCTGTTGATAAACTGTGTGTGTGTGTGTGTGTGTGTGTGTGTGTGTGTGTGTGTGTGTGGGCGGATGCGTGAATATCAAAATACAGTGAGATCCAAAAGTATTGGGACAATGACAAATGTTCTGTTGTTTTGGCTCTGTACACCAATATCGTACCTCCAAGACATGCTAACCTCACTCCATATCTCCATAACAGGGGAGGTTAGCTGGGGGGGTATGATATTTGTGCATCTGTAACTTTCACACTCATTATTATTCACGATTCATTCAGGATTATCCGTAATCATGATAGCATCCACATTAATGTAGACGTGTTTAGTAAAAAATATACTATTCTTATTTACAATAAAAGTGACTCCAAAATGACACAATACATTATTTACCATTAATTTCTATTGGACACAAAATTATCTGAAACACAACCAAAACAAACAGCAAATGCATCCAACAAATGTGTAGTCATAAGCTTGATGTAGTCATTGCGTGCTGTGAATATGGGACCAAATACTAACTTTTTACTACTTTAAATACACATATAAGTGAATTTGTCCCAATATTTTGGTCCATTTTGGTGTCACTATGTACAAAAAGTGCTGTAATTTCTAAACTGTTCACCCGATACAGATCATCATATCCTCAAATGAACACTAACGGTATGCATTTAACCTCATAGTAATTGTATCACTTCAAATCCAAAGTGCTGCTGGCTTGAAAGCTTATGAAGGAACACGTTGCAGCAGGAATTGATGTTTGTTCACAATAGATAGAGTCCTGGGTAATATGCAAACATTATTGAGATTGTGCTGCACTGATCTGTGTCAAAATATGACAAGTGCTTGAAGAAACACAGGACAGCTTGGCAGAAATCTTTGCCTTCCTTTCCCTTCCCTTTCCGTCTTATGAAAAACAGACATGATTTCCCATGTGAAAATCAAATTCTCGCATGTGGAGTTTCAGTGCCTTGCAAAAGTATTCATCCCACATTGAAATGTTTCCTATTTCGTTGCATTACAACCTGGAATTTAAATAGATTTTTATTTGGATTTCATGTAATGGGCATAAACACAATATTCCAAATTGGTTTAAGGATATGAAAAAAATTACTTGTTTCAAAAAAATGTAAACGGAAATGTGGTATGTGCATATGTATTCACCCCGTTTAATATGAAGCCCCTTAATAAGATCTGGTGCAACCAATTACCTTCAGAAGTCATATAATTAATTAAATAAAGTCCACCTGTGTGCAATCTAAGTGTCACATGACCTCTAACATGATCTCAGTATATATTTACACCTGTCCTGAAAGGTGCCAGAGTCTGCAACACCACTAAGCAAGGGGCATCACCAAGCAAGCGGCACCATGAAGACCAAGGAGCTCTCCAAACAGGTCAGGGACAAAGTTGTGGGGAAGTACAGATCAGGGTTGGGTTATAAAAAATTATCAGAAACTTTGAACATCCCACGGAGCACCATTAAATCCATCATAAAAAATTGGAAAGAATATGGCACCACAACAAACCTGCCAAGAGAGGGCCACCCGCCAAAACTCACGAACCAGGCAAGGAGGGCATTAATCAGAGAGGCAACAAAGAGACCGAAGATAACCCTGAAGGAGCTGCAAAGCCATACACTCCACAGAGCTGGGCATTACGGAAGAGTGGCAAGAAAAAATATATTGCTTAAAGAAAAAAATGAGCAAACACATTTGGTGTTCGCCAAAAGGCATGTCGGAGACTCCCCAAAGATATGGAAGAAGGTATTCTGGTCAGATGAGACAAAAAATGTACGTTTTTGGCCATCAAGGAAAACGCAATGTCTGGCACAAACCCAACACCTCTCATCACACCGAGTACACCATGTTTTTCAACGGCAGAGACTGGGAAACTGGTCAGGAATGACAGATGGCGCTAAATACAGGGAAATTCTTGAGGGAAACCTGTTTCAGTCTTCCAGAGATTTGTGACTTGTGTGGAGGTTTATCTTCCAGCAGGACAATGACCCTAAGCATACTGACTGCTAAAGCAAAACTCAAGTGGTTTAATTAAGGAGAAACATTTAAAATGTCTTGGAATGACCTAGTCAAAGCACATAACTCAATCCAATTGAGTATATGTGGTATGGCTTAAAGAATGATGTACACCTGCAGGAACCCATCCAACTTGAAGGAGCTGGAGCAGTTTTTCCTTGAAGAATCCCAGTGCCTAGATGTGCCAAGCTTATAGAGACATATCCCAAGAGACTTGCAGCTGTAATTGCTGCAAAAGGTGGCTCTACAAAGTATTGACTTATGGGTGTTGAATAGTTTTGCACGCTCAAGTTTTCAGTTTTTTTGTCTTATTTCTTGTTTGTTTCACAATAAAAAATATTTTGCATCTTCAAAGTGGTATGCATGTTGTGTAAATCAAATGATACAACCCCCCAAAAATGTATTTGAATTTCAGATTGTAACAAAATAGGAAAAATGCCAAGGGGGAGGAATACTTTCGCAAGGCACTGTACACTTTCAAATGTGAAAAGAAAAACTTGCACATGTAACTCACATGTGGAATTGCTGCTGTTGAAATTTTGAGGCTTTTCTGAAAGAGCCTACTTCAGGCAATGCTGTTTTGCAACAAGAAAGGTACAGTCGGGTCAAGCAATGCTGTCAAAAGATATGATTCTATAAAGGCATTATGGGAGTAGTGCCGTATTTTGATGACTTGAGAGGTTTTAGAGGTACCCAACATGTTTTACTATATGTTGTTTTTGGGAGAAATGTTAAGTGGAGCAAAGCTGTCAAAAGATATGATTTGAAATAGTGCTTTACCTCAACTCCTTCCACCCATGCTCTGCTCGGTCTTAGGATGTTTGGGATCTATTGTTTGAGTGTAGTTCTAAAAGCTCAATGATTACTTGGGGATGACAAGGGAGAGGAGAGGAGAGGAGAGAATGGCAACCTTACATTTCTCAAAAATCAATCTCACGCCATCAATAATTAAATGGAGAGCACTTAATCTGTTAATTGGATGAACCTGAATAAATTATTATTCCTAATCTGGAAAAGTGATTTGAAAAGTGATAGTGTAGAAATCATTTGAAACAGTCATTGGAAGGAGATACATTGGCAGTTGTCCACCAATAAAGAGCTAAATGCTCTATTTTGAAAGGAAATTAATGAATAACATTGATCTCAATAGTTCATCTCCCTCATGCAGAATAGACAGCGGAGAAATAGCTGAGAAAGTAAAGTGTGCCATTTTAATTTAATCTAATGCAGCACAGAGGGAACTTGATAATGAAGTTGGCAAGCAGCACTAACTTTTATTTGAACTGTAAAACTTGATGAATCAGTCTCTGGTGCAGTTAAGATCCACTATCCTCCTGATCTCCTTAGTCAGCCACTTGGGCCAAGATTTGTATACCTCTATCGATCCCATTACGCCACGGTGCCCATTAGGGCACGGTGCCCTTCAATAGAATACCCTTCTAAATGTGTAAGGTGGGATCAATTCTCCTCCCCCATTTGAATCACAAAGTGTGGAAATTGCATCTTGTTTCAGTGATACCCTCATTTTGGAATCAGTCTTGAGCTAGATGGCATAATGGTTGCAGATGCTGTCGAGAGCAATCGTGCAATGATAAGCTCTACATATGCCTTGTTGCATTTTTCAAATTTGCCAAGCCGTTACATGTTGTGGAAACATAGATATTAATTTCTCGTTTGTCTTTTCTTTTACATACTGTAATGTAATGCTCATGAGTCCATGCAGGTCCTTCACTATTCTGGCTGACACCTTTCCTGCTGTGAACTACAATGAACAGAAAGTATGTGTAGCAGGTAGTACCAGAGAGCTGTAAATTAATTGTGAAATGGATGGGAGCTGAGCCACATATTTAAAAAAGACAGCATACCCTTTACGTTCATTCTCGTCAAGTGAGGGAAAAGCTGTAGAAACCTTGTAATGTATAATCTCTCTCACTTCCTGTAAGTATTTTTCTGTAATGCCGGGCGTGCACTACACGACTTTCAAACTCCGAACATTGCTGAGCTTCTTACATTAAACGACCATCTTTCCTGTAGTTTTTTGAGTTACCAATGTAGTGGTGTGAAAACTTAACGATGTGGCACAGACAGGGGTCACGCACCACAAAATTCTTCACTTGGTCGTGAGGATTCTCGATACCACGCCATCCCGTGGAAACAATGAGTGATGATGTTATTATTGTTAATGTAGCTAGATTGAGCTGTGACAATGGAAACATTGCTTGTAAACTTCATAAATATAAAGATTTCACACTTTGGTTAAAGTCAAGTAGAAAGGCATTCTAGTAGTAGTCATCGCTCCTGCTCGAGAGTCTAGACATTCTGGGGGATGTGATACAACGTCATCATCTCACTGACTTCTTCTCTGCCAAGCTCACATTGGCTATTGTTGATCACCGTACTCAAAACATGCACATCTAACACAACAAGAGCATTTTAAGATTTGATGCTAATTAAACATGTTTGAAAATATTGTGACTTCTGGGAAGGTGAGCTATCAGATTGCTTCTCTGACCCGCTCACATTAAACGTGCCTTGGTGACGGCCGCGCACCCCGAGTAGGCAAGGACATGGGGATTTTGTTTCCGATCTCATGAACTTGTCTTGGACAGCTTATTTGGAGCCAAAGTCTTGTAGTGTATGCCTGACTTAGAGTGGGGCAAAAAAGTATTTAGTCAGCCACCAATTGTGCAAGTTCTCCCATTAAAAAGATGAGAGAGGCTGTCAACTATGACAGACAAATGAGAAAAAAAAATCGCGAAAATCACATTGTAGGATTTTTAATGAATTTATTTGCAAATTATGGTGGAAAATAAGTATTTGGTCACCTACAAACAAGCAATATTTCTGTCTCTCACAGACCTGTAAATTCTTCTTTAAGAGGCTCCTCTGTCCTCCACTCGTTACCTGTATTAATGGCACCTGTTTGAACTTGTTATCAGTATAAAAGACACCTGTCCACAACCTCAAACAGTCACACTTCAAACTCCACTATGGCCAAGACCAAAGAGCTGTCAAAGGACACCAGAAACAAAATTGTAGACCTGCACCAGGCTGGGAAGACAGAATCTGCAATAGGTAAGCTGCTTGGTTTGAAGAAATCAACTGTGGGAGCAATTATTAGGAAATGAAAGACATACAAGACCACTGAAAATCTCCCTCGATCTGGGGCTCCACGCAAGATCTAACCCCGTGGGGTCAAAAGGAACACAAGAACGGTGAGCAAAAATCCCAGAACCACACGGGGGGGACCTAGTGAATGACCTGCAGAGAGCTGGGACCAAAGTAACAAAGCCTACCATCAGTAACACACTACGCCGCCAGGGACTCAAATCCTGCAGTGCCAGACGTGTCCCCCTGCTTAAGCCAGTACATGTCCAGGCCCGTCTGAAGTTTGCTAGAGAGCATTTGGATGATCCAGAAGAAGCTTGGGAGAATGTCATATGGTCAGATGAAACCAAAATATAACTTTTTGGTAAAAAATCAACTTGTCGTGTTTGGAGGACAAAGAATGATGAGTTGCATCCAAAGAACACCTTACCTACTGTGAAGCATGGGGGTGGAAACATCATGTTTTGGGGCTGTTTTTCTGCAAAGGGACCAAGATGACTGATCCGTGTAAAGGAAAGAATGAATGGGGCCATGTATCGTGAGATTTTGAGTGAAAACCTCCTTCCATCAGCAAGGGCATTGAAGATGAAATGTGGCTGGGTCTTTCAGCATGACAATGATCCCAAACACACCGCCCGAGCAACGAAGGAGTGGCTTCGTAAGAAGCATTTCAAGGTCCTGGAATGGCCTAGCCAGTCTCCAGATCTCAACCCCATAGAAAATCTTTGCCAACAAAGGGTGTATTAGAAAGTATTGAGATAAACCTTTGTTATTGACCAAATACTTATTTTCCAATATAATTTGCAAATAAATTCATTTAAAAAATCCTACAATGTGATTTTCTGGATTTTTTTTCTCTCATTTCGACTGTCATAGTTGAAGTGGTACCTATGATGAAAATTACAGGCCTCTCTCATATTTTTAAGTGGGAGAACTTGCTTTTTTGCCCCACTGTAAGTCTTCCAACATTATGGACATTTTCAGTTATTCTTCAAACAATCTTTTCAAGACATGGAATGTTCGCTATGAATATGAATTAAAACATGCCTTTGTATCTTCATTATTTATTTTTTACGACATCAGTCAAAAAAATAAGAAAAATAAACTGTAAACAATTGTCATGGTCGAAATCATATTAACACCCCACTTGTGCCGTGCATTGGAATGGCTCATAGTCATGACATGATAGTGGCCTCACATTTATCCTCAACATCTATTCCCTGATTTGAGACAGTTTCGTCCCTAACAGTCTCAGCTCATGTGCTGCAGCAAACAACCCACCGTGTCTAGCCTTCATTTTCTTTTTTTCCTTTGTTCTAATTTATATCCTCTGGACATGATTCTCATTGTCAATCAATTCTGGATGATTGAATAGCCTCGTCAGACTTCCCTAGAGTCCTAGCACTCCTCTGCAGTCTTGGCAGGGGGGCGAGACGGGGGACAGGTGACATAGCTTGACTCCTCTGCTACTCGCAACACTTTGGCAAATCAGCCTTTGGGGCTACATTGTAGAAACTCAGACTGCAGACTAACAATCACTCGCACCGCATTTTCAGCCATTTTCAGCCTCAGTGCTCTGATGTGAGTGTGCAAATTTTTCAGACAAGGGTAATGTATTGCACTGTTTCATTGCGAGGCACTGGGTCACTCCTCTTATTGCACTTCTTTGTTCATCGCAATCAAAATTGTATCAATCAAATTCACCTTCTGTTTTCATAAAAGTTATTATTAATAGGCACTTAAATCAAAATGCCATTACTTTTACATTATTGGAAATCCATGTCACGCCCAGTTACACTAATAGTCTTTGTTTTGTCAGAAGTGTTTAGCCTCAGTGACACCGGTGTAAGAGGCAATCTTCTTATCACTGTTTTCAATCTAATATACTGTATACTCAGCAAAAATATCAACGCAACATGTTGAGTGCTGGTCCCATGTTTCATAAGCTAAAATAAAAGATCCCAGACATTTTCCATACAAACAAAACATGTTTTTTTCTCTCAACTTCTGTGCACAAATTTGATTATATCCCTGCTAGTGAGCATTTCTCCTTTGCCAAGATAATCCATCCACCTGATAGATGTGGCATATCAGGAAGATTATTAAACAGCATGATCACTACAAAGGTGCACCTTGTGCTGGGGACAATAAAAGGCCACTCTAAAATGTGCTGTTTTGTCACACAACACAACAGTTTTGAAGGAGCGTGCAATTGGCGTGCTGAATGCAGGAATGTCCACCAGAGCTCTGGCCAGAGAATGTAATATTCATTTCTATCCATTTGGCAATACGTCCAACCGGCCTCACAATCACAGACCACGTGTCCACGCCGGCCCAGGACCTCACATTCATTTTCTTCACCTGTGGGATCGCCTGAGACCAGCCACCTAGACATCTGACGAAACTGTGGGTTTGCACAACTGAAGAACTTCTGCACAAACGGTCAGCAACCGTCTCAGGGAAGCTCATCTGCGTGCTTGTCGTCCTCACTACGATATTGACCTGAATGCAGTTTGGAGTTGTGACTGACTTCAGTGGGCAAAGGCATACCTTTGATGGCCACTGGCACGCTGGAGAAGTGTGCTCTTCACAGATGAATCCTGGTTTCAACTGTACCGGGCAGACAGCGCTTATGGCGCTGGGTGGGTGAATGGTTTGCTGATGTCAACATTGTGAACAGCGTACCCCATGGTGGCGCTAGGGTTATGGTATGGGCAGGCATAAGCTACGAACACAATTGCATTTTATCGATGGCAGTTTGAGATACTGTGACAAGATCCTGATGCTTATTGCCGTGCCATTTATCCGCCCCCATCACCTCATGTTTCAGCATGACAATACATAGCCTCCTTGAAGCTGAAAATATCCCAGTTTTTCCATGGCCTGCATAATCACCAGACGTGTCACCAATTGAGAATGTTTGAGATGCTCTGGATTGACGTGTATGACAGCGTGTTCCAGTTCCCACGAATATCCAGCAGCAGACATTGAAGAAGAGTGGGACAACATTCCACAGGCCACAATCAACAGCCTGGTCAACTCTATGCGTAGGAGATGTGTCACGCTGCATGAGGCAAATGGTGGTAACACCAGATACCGACTGGTTTTCTGATCCACGTCCCAACTTTTATTATAGGTACAGTTGAAGTCAGAAATGTACATACACTTAGGATGGAATCATTTAAACTCATTTTTCAACAACTCCACACATTTCTTGTTAACAAACTACAGTTTTGTGCATGACTCAAGAAAATTTTCCTGAATCACATTTCCAGTGGGTCAGAAGTTTACATACACAAAGTTGACTGTGCCTTTAAACAGCTTGGAAAATTCCAGAAAATTATGTCATGGCTTTAGAAGCTTCTGATAGACTAATTTACAAAATTTGAGTCAATTGGAGGTGTACCTGTGGATGTATTTCAAGTCCAACCTACAGACTCAGTGCCTCTTTGCTTGACATCATGGGAAAATCAAAAGAAATCAGCCAAGACCTCAGAAAAACAATTGTAGACCTCCACAAGTCTGGTTCATCCTTGGGAGGAATTTCCAAACTCCTGAAGGTACCACGTTCATCTGTACAAACAATAGTACACAAGTTTAAACACCATGGGACCACGCAGCTGTCATACTGCTCAGGAAGGAGACGCATTCTGTCTCGTAGAGACAAATGTACTTGGTGCAGAAAGTGCAAATCGATCCCAGAACAACAGCAAAGGACCTTGTGAAGATGCTGGAGGAAACATGTACAAAGTATCTACAGTAAAACGAGTCCTAAATCAACATAACCGGAAAGCCCACTCAGCAAGGAAGAAGACACTGCTCCAAAAACGTCATAAAAAAGCCAGACTATGGTTTGCAACTACACATGGGGACAAAGATCATACTTTTTTGTAGAAATATCCTCTGGTCTGATGAAACAAAAATAGAACTGTTTGGCCATAATGACCATCATTATGTTTGGAGGAAAAAGGGGGAGGCATGCAAGATGAAGAACACCATCCCAACCGTGAAGCACGGGGGTGGCACAATCATGTTGTGGGGGTGCTTTGTTGCAGGAGAGACTGGTGCACTTCACAAAATAGATGGCATCATGAGGCTGGAAAATGATATGGATATATTGAAGCAACATCTCAAGACATCAGCCAGGAAGTTAAAGCTGGGTCTTCCAAATGGACAATGACCCCAAGCATCCTTTAAAAGTTGTTGCAAAATGGCTTACGGACAACAAAGTCGAGGTATTGGAGTGAAAATCGCAAAGCCCTGACCTCAGTCCTATAGAAAATTTGTGGGCAGAACTCAAAAAGTGTGTGCGAATAAAGAGTCCTACAAACCTGACTCAGTTACACCAGCTCTGTCAGGAGGAATGGGTCAAAATTCACCCACTTATTGTGGGAAGCTTGTGGAAGGCTACCCGAAATGTTTGACCCAAGTTAAACAATTTAAAGGCAATGCTACCAATTAATCTGAAATAAATCATTATCTCTACTATTTCTGACATTTTAAATTCTTAAAATAAAGTGGTGATCCTAACTGACCTAAAACAGGGAATTTTTCCTAGGATTATATGTCAGGAATTGTGAAAACAGAGTTTAAATGTATTTGGCTAAGGTGTATGTAAAATTCCGACTTCAACCCTATGTGAAACCCATAGATTAGGGCCTAATTTATTTATTTTTATGAACTAACTCAGTAAATCTTTGAAATTGTTTCATGTTGCGGCTATATTGTTGTCCGGTGTAAGTAATTCAGAATTACACAGACCAGGAAGTTACGTATTCATATAACACTACGGGTCTCCACAGACTTAGAAAAAAAGTGTTATTTAGAACCTGTCATTGCTGATTACATACAAACATAAAGTGGTAACTATTCCAACTTTATGATTTGCAACTGTTGTTGTTTTTTATATATGGTAACAGTTAAATGTTTGGACACACCTACTCATTATAGTGTTTTTCTTAGTTATTTTTTAAAAACATTTTCTACATCGTAGAACAATAGTGAAGACATCAAAACTATGAAATAACACAGATGGAATCATGTAGTAACCAAAAAAGTGGTATACAAATCTAAATATATTTTATATTTGAGAATTCTTCAAAGTAGCCACCCTTTGCTTTGTTGACAGGTTTTCACACTCTTGGCATTCTCTCAACCAGCTTCATGAGGTTGTCACCTGGAATGCATTTCAAATAACAGGTGTGCCTTGTTAAAAGTACATTTGTGGAATTTCTATCCTTCTTTTAATGTGTTTGAGCCAATCAGTTGTTTTGTGACAAGGTAGGGTTGGAATACCAAAGATATTTGGTAAAAGACAAAATCTACATTTTTATGAGAGGTTACAACATGCTAATAACAGTCCTCTGATTACATAAAACGAATGTATTCATTCTCTTTTTAAGCCTTATATAATAATTAATTTAATATTTTTGGCATGTCCATGCTCTGTCATAATGCAATCTACAGTAGGCCAAGCCCCTATATGAGTGTGAATGCTATTGAAGGCATGCAATTACTTAAAACAAAGTGGACTACAAATGGGTTCAAGTTAACAAATTTAACGAAGATAGGTCTACATTTTGTTATTTCGTTTCTGTAAGCCATTTTAAAACAAACTATAACGGACTAGCATTGGATTGGAGTTGATTTGAAGGCAATACATAAAAGATCGTAAATACACAACTTGAAACAACCACATATTTTGCCATGGAGCATGTTCTGATTGACCAGTGAGGGGCCAAGCCTGGACAAACCCACAACTTTTTAATCAAAACCCAGCCCTTTCACGCCAACGGCAACAAGTGCACCAATATTTGTGATAGAAAAAATAGCCATGAACCTATAGTGCTATCGCCTGCACTTAGATTTACCATTTCGTTATGTTTGTTAAAATAGAACCCTTTGAGTCACACAATGATACAGTGCCTTCAGAAAGTATTCACAACCCTTGACTTTTTCCACATTTTGTTGTGTTACAGCCTGAATTTAAATTGATTAAATTAATATTTTTTGTCACTGGTCTACACATAATGTCAAAGTGGTATTATGCTTTTTCGAAAGTTTTACAAATAAATTTAAGATGAAAGCTGAAATTTCTTTACTCAATAAGTATTCAACCCCTTTGTACCGGCAAGCCTAAATAAGCAACTCGTTACCGAAAATATGCTAAACAAGTCACAAAATAAGTTTCATGGACTCACTAATAGTGTTTCATCTGAATAGTGAATGACTACCTCATCTCTCTACTAGAGGTCGACCGATTATGATTTTTCAACGCTGATACCGATTATTGGAGGACCAAAAAAGCCAATACCGATTAATCGGAATATTTTTTTAAATGTATTTGTAATAATGACAATTACAACAATACTGAATGTACACTAATTTTAACTTAATATAATACATCAATAAAATCTATTTAGCCTCAAGTAGATAATGAAACATGTTCAATTTGGTTTAAATAATGCAAAAACAAAGTGGTGGAGAAGAAAGTAAAAGTGCAATATGTGCTATGTAAGAAAGCTAACATTTCAGTTCCTTGCTTAGAACATGAGAACATATGAATGCTGGTGGTTCCTTTTAACATGAGTCTTCAATATTCCCAGGTAAGAAGTTTTAGGCTGTAGTTATTATAGGAATTATAGGACTATTTCCCTCTATACCATTTTATTTCATTAACCTTTGACTATTGGATGTTATTATATGCACTTTAGTATTACCAGTGTAACATTATAGTTTCTGTCCCTCTCCTCGCTCCTCCCTGGGCTTGAAACAGCAACACAACAACAACAGCCACCATGGAAGCAGAGTTACCCATGCGGAGCAAGAGAAACAACTACCAGAAGGCTCAGAGCGAGTTACACCAGCCTCATCTCGGGAGTTGATAGGCTTGAAGTCATAAACAGCGCAATGCTTGACGCACAACGAAGAGCTGCTGGCAAAACGCATGAAAGTGCTGTTTGAATGAATGTTTACGTGCCTGCTTCTGCCTACCACTGCTCAGTCAGATACTTAGATACTTGTATGCTTGTATGCTCAGTCAGATTATATGCAATGCAGGACACACTAGATAATATCTAGTAATATCATCAACCATGTGTAGTTAACTAGTGATTGTGATTGATTGTTTTTTTATAAGATAAGTTTAATGCTAGCTAGCAACTTACCTTGGCTTACTGCATTCGCGTAAAAGGCAGTCTCCTTGTGGAGTGCAACGAGAGAGAGGCAGGTCGTTATTGTGTTGGACTAGTTGCAAGATTGGATCCTCCCGATCCCCCGAGCTGACAAGGTCTGTCGTTCTGCTCCTGAACAAGGCAGTTAACCCACCATTCCTAGGCCGTCATTGAAAATAAGAATGTGTTCTTAACTGACTTGCATAGTTAAATAAAGGTATAGAAAAAAAAAGAAAATTGTAATGTCCCTCAGTCGAACAGTGAATTTCAAAGACAAATTCAACCACAAAGACCAAGGAGGTTTACAAATTCCCGGCAAAGAAAGGCACCTATTGGTAGAAGGGTAAAAATAAAAAAAGCAGACATTGAATATCCATTTGGGCACGTGAAGTTATTAATTACATTTTGGATGCTGTATCAATACACCCAGTCACTGCAGAGATACAGGCATCCTTCCTTACTTGGGCTCCCGAGTGGCGCAGTGGTCTAAGGCACTGCATCTCAGTGCTAGAGGCGTCACTACAGACCCTGGTTGAGTCCAGGCTGTATCACAACCGGCTGTGATTGGAAGTCCAATTGGGTGGAGAGGAAGGAAGCTTCTCAGGGATTTCACAATGAAGCCAATGGTGTCTTTAAAACATTTACAACGTTTATTGCCTGTGATTGGTGAAAACTGAAGATGGATCATCAACATTGTAGTCTCTCCACAAGCTAACCTAATTGACAGAGTGAAACGAAGGAAACCTGTACCAAAATATTCCAAAACATGCATCCTGTTTGCAACAAGGCACTAAAGTAGTCTGCTAAAAATGTAGCAAAGCAATTAACTGTTAGTCCTGAATACAAAGTGTTATTTTGGGGGAAAATCCAACGCACACATTACTGAGTACAGCTCTCCATATTTTCAAGCATTGTAGTGGCTGCATCATGTTATGGGTATGCTTGTGATCGTTAAGGACTGGGGAGTTTTTCAGGATAGAGAAGAAACATAATAGAGCTAAACACGTGCAAAATCTAAGAGGAAAACCTGCTTCAGTCTGCTTTCCACCAGACACTGAGAGATTAATTAACCTTTCAGCAGGACAATAACCTAAAACACAAGGCCAAATCTACACCAGAGTTGCTTACCAAGAAGACAGTGAATGTTCCTGAGTGGCAGAGTTATAATTTTGACTTACATCTACTTGAAAATCTATGACTAATACGACTAACAGCCAGATGCAGACACAGGAGGCAGACTGTTCGAATCTCAGATGTTTATTACAAAACAGGGGGCAGGCAAACTGCAGGTCCAGGGCAGGCAGAGGTCAGTAATCCAAGGCAGCATAAATCACAGACAGAATGTCAGGCAGGCTCAGGGCAGGCAGAATGGTCAGAACCGGGAGGACTAGATAACAGAAACTAGAGCTACTGGAAAATGTGAAAACATGCTGGTAAGACTTGTCTGGTAAGACAAGACAAACTGGCAACAGACCAACAGAAAATGCAGGTATAAGTACACAGGAGAAAATGAGAGAAAATGGGAGACACCTGCTGGGGTGTGGAGACAAGCACAAGATACTTTCTGAGACTGCACTGTATGTTTTGTGGTCCTCCCACTACAACTTGGGAAACAATGCAGGCTTTTAGGTTATAGATTAAATAAGTTATCATGAACTTCACAGGGTGATGAAAGTTATGAGCTTGATGCTCCTTTCCATTATATATTGAGGGTCTTATTCTTGTGACATCATGATCGAAGCTTGGCTGCCATTTGACAAATACAAATCATTTATCCATAATAATCTCATAATCTACTGTAGGTTGCCTACCTGCGCTGTATCTGCGAGCCATTGAGCTGTTGGTTCAAGCGCACATGCCGAAACCAGAGTGGGCACATTGGTTACATAACGCAACAGTTTTTGTGACAAAACCATCAGTAGAGCTTACAATTTGATGGAAACCCATTTAACTTGTATTTAACTGTAAATGTTATTTTTATGTGCACAACGTCATCACTCACATACTTTTATCAGCAATAAGTCAGTTTGATGGAAACATTTCTGGTGGAATAATGCACATGTTATTTTATGCAGCTCAGCAGTATACCAACATGCACACAGGTCCTGTCTGTTTGGTGTAAGTTCCGAACTAGACAGACTGTGGCTGGCCTTGCGTGCTACAAGCCTTTTGTGTCGGGTCCCGGCGGACCTCCTTCTCGTGACAGCAACTGTGTTCAGGTGCCGGACCCCCCGTCGAGCGCCCAGCTGGCAGGTTAAGCGCTTCGGCACAGCGTCATCGGGATGGAAGACAGACGGATGGGTGGATGGATGGATGGGCAGGGGGGTATTCTTCTACCTAGACATACCATGGTCAGACTACCCTGACCACCTATAGGAAGCATGCTGAGAACTGCATTTTAGATATACCAGAACAAAACAAAAAATAACTCCCGTTAGTGTATGACAATCAAACACCCACATTTTCACGTTGTGGCCCCACCCTCTCTCAGTCTCTGTCTCTCTACTCCTCCACAGACTGTTTGTCAAATAACCATAGTGATAGACACTGCTGACAATCCCTTGATTGTTTCAATTGTAGATGTCTGAATGCAAATGTTTTAACGAGATAGGCCTAATTCCCATTAAGCTCAGTTTTAATTAAGTGTCCTTGATTTGTTTACCTATTTGTTTACCTATTCCTACAATATAAGACTGGAGGTCTGAGTGTGTTTGGACCATTCAATCAAATCAATTCAAAAAGCCATTGTCTCTATCTATTATTCTATGCTGATGTGCCTAAGTATGTTGTACAGACTTAATGTGAACATTAGAAAAAGTTTAATTGTAACATTTTATTCTGTCTCAAAATCTGCATCAGCCAATCCAAATATGTGATGTAGTTGCACGTGAAGGACACAAATGGTTAGCTTTTCCCATCAGATGACCTAGCACACTTATCCCTATGCTAACAACGCCAGCTGGACATGATTATTTCCCTGAACAAATTCTGTATCAGCCAATTTGAAATGTTGACGTAGTTGTATATAATAGAAAACTTTTGCATGAGAGCGTCCTTCACAGAAGTCGAACGTCACCTCATCACACCTGCTGAAACTGGATGAATAGTTGGAGGTAAGTTCAATTCCCATGTGAGATATTGTTTTTTCCTTTAAAATGTAGAATTAAATGTATTTTGTTAGTGTGTTGTGAAGGGAAGTGCAGTCAACACATTGAAAATGAAGATTAAGAACACAATGTAAATAAGAATTTGTTCTTAAATGACTTGCCTAGTTAAATAAAGCTTAAATAAAAAATACAAGTTAAAAATCTCTCTTCTGCCTTGTAGATAAGCACTCTGTTAATAATCAAGTTTATTAGGCCTATATACACCAAAAGTATGTGGACACCCTTTCAAAGTAGTGGATTAGGCTATTTCAGCCACACCCGTTACTAACAGGTGTATACAATCGAACACACAGCCATGCCATCTCCATGGACAAACATTGATAGAATGGCTCATACTGAAGAGCTCAGTCACGTGCAATGTGGCACTGTCATATTAAATCAAATGTTATTTGTCACATGCGCCGAATACTACAGGTGTAGAAATTACCATGAAATGTTTATTTACAAGCCCTTTACTATCAATGCAGTTAAGAAAAAATATTTACTAAATAAACTAAAGTAAAAAATAAAAGAGCAACAATTAAATAACAATAGCGAGGCTATATACAGGGGTACCGGTACCGAGTCAATGTGCGGGGGGACAGGTTAGTCGAGGTAATTGAGGTAATATGTACATGTAGGTAGAGGTAAAGTGACTCTGCATAGATAATAAACAGCAAGTAACAGCATCATAAACAAAAATGGGGAGGATCAATGCAACCCACTTCCTCTAACACCGCCTGGTATAGAGGTCCTGGATGGCAGGAAGCTTGGCCCCAGTGGTGTCCTGGGCCATACGCACTACCCTCTGTAGCGCCTTGCGGTCGGAGGCCGAGCAGTTGCTATACCAGGCGGTGATGCAACCAGTCAATGGTGCAGCTGTAGAACCTTTTGAGGATCTGAGGACCCATGCCAAATATTTTCAGTATCCTAAGGGGAAACAGGTATTGTCGTGCCCTCTTCACGACTGTCTTGGTGTGTTCGGACCATGATAGTTTGTTGGTGATGTAGACACAAAGGAACTTGAAGCTCTCAACCTGCTCCACTACAGCCCCGTCAATGAGAATGGGAGGGTGCTTGGCCCTCCTTTCCCTGTCGTCCACAATCATCTCAGAGGAAGACACCTTTCCAACAAGTAAGTTTCTCAAGTTTCTGCCCTGCTAGAGCTGCCCAAGTGCTGTTATTGTGAAGTGGAAACCTCTAGGAGCAACAACGGCTCAGCTGCGAAGAGGTGGGCCACAGAAGCACACAGAATGGGACCGTCGAGTGCTGAACAGCGTATAGTAAAAATCTTCTGTCCTCAGTTGCAACACCGACCAAGTTCCAAACAGCCTCTGGAAGCAATGTCAGCAGAATAACTGTTTGTTGGGAACTTCATGAAATGGGTTTCCATGGCCGAGCAGCTGCACACAAGCCTAAGATCACAATGCGCAATGCCAAGATTCGGCTGGAGTGGTTCCACTGCTCCACTCTGGAATAGTGGAAACGTGTTCTCTTCACCATATGGCTGTTTGGCGGATGCCAGGAGAGGGATACCTGCCCCAATGCATAGTGCCAACTGTAAAATTTGGTGGAGGAGGAATAGTAGTCTGGGACTGTTTTTCATGATTCGGGCTAGGCCCCTTAGTTCCAGTGATGTGAAATCATAATGCTACAGCATGCAATGCCATTAAATGAATTGACATTAAGTGCCTAAGTGTGGTGAGATGGAGTGATATATCACCCATTAAATTGAAATAATATAAGCCCTGGGGTTATAGGAAAAGACGCATTAGAAAAGGAAGGAAACCAGTCTGGTAACGGCTGTTTTTTTAGATCCACAGCATAAATCAACAAGATGAGTTTTCATTTTATAAAAGATAAGCGCTTCTATTTTTTTACGATATCCCCCTGCACACTTCTGGAGGACACGTAGACGGTGACTTCTCCAGTTTTATGTGACACATTAACTGTATTAGATGTGTGCATTTAATTTGATTCAACCTTTTCATGAGTCTACTTACCAACCGTCTGGCTTTATTCAAACACATGTATTATTTATCCCTTCGACAAAAAATGTTTTTTTTTGGTTAAGGGTGACAATAGCCCCTCTGAGTACCCCACTCGCTCTCTCCTTATTCCCCCCTCACACATGCAAGGAGGCCTCTAACCCACTGTTACTGTACCACGCAGATTCCCAGTTAACTGGTTTATCGGTGTATACCACCTAGCAGCAATTGTAATTGTGGTACACGAGAGATATCTGACAAGACCATAAGGCTCGTTAACATTTTTTGAATGATGTACGATTAACATAAATGCTGTATAGCACATGAATGTGTGTAAAATGGATAAGCAAAAATGTGGGATTTTGTCATATTTGTGAAAACGTGCCTTTAGAATTGTTTCAAACATTAGTAACTAGTAGCCTAGTCAAGGATGCATCATGCAATATAGGCACAGTACATTTAAAGTAAACCTTGAATGTGGAGGTTTAAAATATCCCTCTGGTGGCAGAGTTGACCTATTTTAAGAAAAGCCATTTGATGGTGTATATAAAGTCTAAGATCTTTGATAGGCTGGTGGGGAATTTGTAACAGGAAATAATCCCTGCCAACTGGTCAGGTTAGCATAGGGCTAAATGTGACAGATTATCTAATGGGAACAGCTAACATATAGTGTTCTATCTCGTGCAACTACGTCAACGATTTTAATTGGTTGATGCCGATTTTGAGACATGTTTTTTCGAATGTTCGCAAGTATGGACTAAATGAGTCATTTTTTTCAGAATATAAATATTCTTGAAGCCTGATTTGACTTTGAAAAATGCCATGACCCCACTTACTGAAGATGACACTTTTGCAACAGTATTACAGTGCAACAAAATAAAAATAAAAGTGAAAAAAAGTCTGTGTCACTGCCAAGGTGCTATAGTTAGGGGGTGTATTCGCGGAAGTCATCTTCCATCTTATTTGGTATTCTATTCACAATTTACTTGCCCCTGTTATAGGGAGCCAAGGTTACACTGAGTATAGCATTATGGATGTTCCGCCTTATGCAGGGGACGCCTTACACACTTGTAAATATGCAACACACAAATACCCAAACAGCAGAGGAAACAAAATGTAACACTGGCATTAATTATTCAGCATCCCATTTATGGATAAAGGAACAATGGCATTATAATAAAAAAGTCCCAAGTGTAGCTCAAATCTTTTGGTTTTCATGTCAGGTTAGAGAGTCAGTATAATTGCAGTACAAGGGAATAAGTAAGCCCTACATGATCAAATGCAATGTTAAACCATTGACATTGATTGTCTCCTTGAAAGTGGGTTTTGTTCCAGAGTTGTAAGAATTTACCCTCAAACCTCAATATACTATAAAGAACAATATGTTTTTATACAACTTGATGCAACTTACATAACAATATAGCCTTTAAAATCATCCACCCGCACCGCCCTGCCTTCCTCTTACACGGGTTATCTTTCTTTCTGTTGTTTCACCCAAAATAAAGTGAGAGCACAGGGATTTGACTCTTTTCTACATTTACATATCCTACCCCTTCATGTTTTAAAGACATGTTGGTTATATGATTGTCTCCCAAATGCCCTTGTTAGAGAGAAGAAGATGAGAAAGGGTTGGTGTTCTGTTCTCCTGTCTGCAGGTTTTTCTGTCAGACACAGGAGCAGTGATGTGAGTAATTCTGTAAATGTGTTGTTGGCACGCTACCATGCAGACTGTTTAAAGAGCATCTCTGCAGGCTGTGCTCTTCTGACTGTCTGTCTGTATGTCTGTCTGACTCCTACACATCTAAAGGAGCACAGGCAGAGACACACAGAAGATTTTATAGTGTTATTTTGATTTGATAAAATACCTTTTTGGATTGTTGAAATTTCAAACTGTTTTGTTTCTCCTTTTTATGACCTTCAGTTATTGCTGAGAAGGGACATTTACATTTGGAAAATGTTGGTATGTTGAGTAAGTATGCCACTAGAAAAAAAGGAACAATAGAGAATTTTACTTTGAGAAAAACACAACTCTGAACGAACTAGTGACCATAATTAGATCTTATTCCAAGAAGGGAAGTCAAGCCAAGCTGGGTTCCAATTTAAGATTTGTTGCACACATTAACCCATTTGATGTCCCCTATGAAGATTAAACGAACCGAAGCAATGGCTTTAGGCTGGCAGGGGTGGTAATAGACATCCAAGTTCCCTTAAGCTGTTCCTCTCAGAGGATCAGTGGCATGCCTATACGCACGCCTCCGGTTTTGCTTGTTCTGACAGTTAGATTCCGTTACTGTAGTGGAAAAATGTGAGGCTAACGACTGCCTGGCTTGTTGATTCAATTTGGCATTATTTGGATGGATGGCTGTGTATTTGCATGTCACAGGAGAGAGTCACACATTAACTGCGGCAATCTCCAGGTTGAGCCGTTCTGTCACGTTCTGACCTTAGTTCCTTTGTGATGTATTTGTTTTAGTATGGTCAGGGCGTGAGTTGGGTGGGCAGTCTATGTTCTTTTTTCTATGATTTGGTATTTCTGTGTTTGGCCTGGTATGGTTCTCAATCAGAGGCAACCGTCAATCGTTGTCCCTGATTGAGAACCATACTTAGGCAGCCTGTGTTCACCCTTGAGTTGTGGGTGATTATTTGCTGTTTAGTGTGTTTTGCACCTGACGGAGCTGTTTCGGTTGTGCTTTTTTGTTTCTTTGTTTGATAGTTTTCAGTTTAAATAAATAACATGAACAAGTTCCATGCTGCGCTTTGATCCTCACCTTCTTCCACCGACGACCGTTACAGAATCACCCACCAAGAAAGGACCAAGCAGCGTGGTGACGAGAGGCAGCGATACCTGGGGAACTGGACTTGGGAGGAGATATTAGACGGCAAGGGACCCTGGGCACAGGCTGGTGAATATCGTCGCCCCAAGGCAGAGCTGGAGGCAGCGAAAGCCGAGAGGTGGTACTATGAGGAGCTAGCACGGCAGTGCAACAGAGACGAGAGGCAGCCCCAAAAATGTATTGGGGAGGCACACAGGGAGTGTGGCTAAGTCAGGTAGGAGACCTGAGCCAACTCCCCGTGCTTACCGTGGAGAGAGGTGGACCGGGCAAGCAACATGTTATGCTGTGAGGCGCACGGTGTCCCCGGTGCGCAGGCATAGCCTGGTGCGTTACATCGCAGCACCTCGTATCGGCAGGGCTAGAGTGGGCATCGAGCCATGTGCCATGAAGCCGGCTCAGCACATCTGGTCTCCAGTGAGTCTCCTTGGGCCGGGGTACATGACACCAGCCCTACGCACGGTGTCCCCGCCCGTCTGTCCTGAGCTGCCGGAGTCGCCCGTCTCTCCTGAGCTGCCGGAGTCGCCCGTCTGTCCTGAGCTGCCGGAGCCGCCGGTCTGTCCTGAGCTGCCGGAGCCGCCCGTCTGTCCTGAGATGCCGGAGCCGCCCGCCAGGCAGGAGCTGCCGGAGCCTCCCGTCAGTCAGGAGCTGCCGTAGCCGTCAGCCGTCAACAAAACAACAAAGAAACAACCGGAACAGTTCTGTCTGGTGTAGACACACAAACACTGAAAACAACCACCCACAAAACACAATTGAAAGCAGGCTACCTAAATATGGTTCTCAATCAGGGACAACAATTGACAGCTGCCTGTGATTGAGAACCATACCAAACACAGAAATAGAAAATCATAGAAAAACTAACATAGACAACCCACCCAACTCATGCCCTAACCATACTAAAACAAAAGAGAAAACAAAGGAACTAAGGTCAGAATGTGACAAGGTCGCAGTTGCAAATGAGAACTTGTTCTCAATTAGCCTACCTGGTTAAATAAAGGTGAAGAAAAAAAAAAACATTCAACGTGGCACCGTTATAGGATGCCACCTTTCCAACAAGTCAGTTCATCAAATTTCTGCCCTGCTAGAGTTGCCCCGGTCAACTATAAGTGCTGTTATTATGAAGTGGAAACGTCTAGAAGCAACAACGGCTCAGCTGCGAAGTGGTTGTTCACACAAGGTCACAGAACGGGAATGCTGAAGAGCGTAGCGCGTAAAAATCGCCTGTCATTGGTTGCAACAATCACTAACGAGTTACAAACTGCCTCTGGTAGCAATGTCAGCACAAGAACCATTCATCAGGAGCTTCAATGAAGTGAAATTTTAATGCTACATCATGCAATGACATTCTTGACACAGTTTGGGGAAGGCACTTTTCTGTATCAGCATGACATTGCCCCTATGCACAAAGCGAGGTCCATATAGAAATTGTTTGTTAAGATCGGTGTGGAAGAACTTGACTGGATTGCACAGAGCCCTGAACCCAACCCAATATGACACTTTTGGGATGAATTGGAACGCCGACTTCGAGCACAGCCTTATCATAGCAAAGGAGGGACCATGATTTTGTAATGAAATGTTCGACAAGCAGGTGTCCAAATACTTTTGGTCATGTAGTGTAGGTCTTTGGAGCTAATATCATATGGCATTGTATCCATTTCCCGGTGTACATGAATTGACATTAAGTGCTAAGTGTGGTGAGATGGAGTAATATATCACCCAATAAATTGAAATAAAAGAAGCCCTGGGGTTATAGGAGAAAATGCATTAGAAATGGAAGGAAACCAGTCTGGTAACATGTGTTTTTTTTTTAGATTCACAGCATAAATTAACAAAAAGGAGGATTCATTTTACAAAAGGTAAGCACTTCAATTTTTTTATGATTCCCCCCTACACACTTCCTCCTCCTCTTTTCCCTTCGGGAGGACACGTAGACGGTGGCTTCTCCAGTTTTATGTGACACATTAACTGTTTTAGATGTGTGCATTTAATTTGGTTGAATCTTTTTATGAGTCTACTTACCAACCGTCTGGCTTTATTCAAACACATGTATTATTTATCCCTGCGACAAAAGGCTTTTTTGTCACTATAGATTTTGTTACGGAGATTGCTTCCTCTTAAATCACTTTCTAGTTGTATTGTAACAGTTTGATGTTGGCTGGTGACCTTAAATATTGTCATATCATTGTCATATAAATTCATGTCATGTCAATGTATTATTTCAATCAATATGCACAGACAAAATGTACATTTTGTGCCACGAAATGATGTTGCATCTTATGTCACCACAGTGCTCTCCTTTTCCTTCCAGAAAGCAGGTCCTGTGTGGCTCAGCTGGTAGAACATCACCCTTGAAATGCCAGGGTTGTGGGTTTAATTCCCATGGGGGACCAGAACAAAAATGTACAAATGTTATGAAAATTGTCACTCTGAATAGAGTGTCTACTAAAATGTAAAGGAGACCAGTGAGATGCTGTTCTAGGTCAGCCAGATGTTTGATGACAGATTCACTCCAAACCAAATTTACAACTGGTCTTTTTAAAGGTGGGCATATATCCATACCAACACAGACTTGTCGTCAGGCCTGGCCCCCTCTCACTCTGACGAATGGGGCAAATTATTTTGATGAATTTAAAAGATGACAACCTTATGATGATGTAATAATGAGAGCAGGTCGGCAGAAAATTGCTAATCGAAAAACTCTGAAGGACATTTGAACGATGAATGAGGAACCACGTTTGTTGCTTTTTGTGGTAAAGCAACTGTGATCAGCCACTGAACCAACCCCTGCATCAGCATGAAGTAAAGGCCTAGGCTCTTAGAAAAAAGGGTTCCAAAAGGGTTCTTTGGCTGTCCCCATAAAGAACTCTTTTGGGTTTTATGTAGAACCCTCTGTTTAAAGGGCTCGACATGGAACTCAAAAGGGTTCTACCTGGAAAAAAAAGGATTATCCTACTGGGACAGCCAAAGAGCCCTGATTAGGTTCTAGACAGCACCTATTGTGTAGCTGCTAAATGTTTCTGATCTCCAGAAATACCCTGAAACATCCTCAGCTCTCTATAGCGCCTTCTCTGACTCTGAGAACTTGGTAAATGGCAAAAATGTGTACTGTGAGCTAGTACTTTGGAGATCTGGAGATGCGACAGCTACAAGTTTATTTGATCTGGTGTATCTAAAATGTTTGAAATGGCCTTTTCATATCTGAATAGACCAGGGACGTGTCCCAAATGGCACCCTATATCCTACACAGTGCACCACTCTATAAGAAAAATATTTGCCATGTGTGACGCAGCACAGGACACAATATGATACTCTATCTGTGCTTTAATAATAAGGTTTTCATACAAGATGATCATCATAATTCATGACATTTATGAGATTAAAAACAGTATGGTACAATGTTTATTTTAATATACAGTACCAGTCAAAAGTTTGGACACACCTACTCATTCAAGAGTTTTTATTTATTTAAACTTTTTTCTACTTTGTAGAATAATAGTGGAGGCATCAAAACTATGAAATAACACATTTGGAATCATCTAGTAACCAAAAAACAGTTAAACAAATCAAAATATTTTATAATGTTTCAGGAGAAGACCCAGATGCATACAGTGTTGAAAAAGCAAAGGTTAATTACGAGAACAGGGGACAGGCAAAACGACAGGTCAAGGGCAGGCAGAGGTCAGTAATCCAGATACGAGTCCATAAATTACAGAACGGCAGGCATTCTCGGGGTCAGGGCAGGAAGAGCCAATAATCCAGTGTGGTGTGACAAGGTACAGAATGGCACGCAGGCTCAGGGAAAAAGGTGCAGGCAGAATGGTCAAAACCAGGAAAACTAGAATACATGAACTAAGAAAAAGACAGGAGCAAGGGGAAAACCACTGGTAGGCTTGACAAACAAAACAGGTCTGACCTTAAAGGTTAATTTGTAGAATTTGTTCCTTCTTAATTAATGTGTTTGAGCAAATCAGTTGTGCTGTGACAAGGTATACAGAAGATAGCCCTATTTGGTAAAAGACCAAGTCTATATTATAACAAGAACAGCTTAAATAAGCAGAGATAAATGACATTCCATCATTACTTTAAGACGTGAAGGTCAGTCTATCTGGAAAATTTCAATAACTTTGTAAGTTTCTTCAAGTGCAGTTGCAAAAACCATCAAGCGCTATGATGAAACTGGCTCTCATAAGGACCGCCAAAGGAAAGGACGACCCATAGTTACCTCTGCTGCAGAGGATACGTTCATTAGAGTTTCCAGCCTGAGAAATTGTAGGGCAATTAAATGCTTCACAGAGTTTAAGAAACAGATACATCTCAACATCAACTGTTCAGAGGAGACTGCGTGAATCAGGCCTTCATGGTCGAAATACTGCAAAGAAACCATTAATAAAGGACACCAATAATAAGAAGAAACTTGCTTGGGCCAAGAAACATGAGCAATGGAATGGACATGAGACCAGTGGAAATCTGTCCTTTGATCTGATGAGTCCAAATTTGAGACTTTTGGTTCCAACCGACGTGTATTTGTGAGAACAGATGATCTCCGCATGTGTGGTGACAAACGTGAAACATGGAGGAGGTGTGATGGTGTGAGGGTGCTTTTCTGGTGACTGTCGATGATTTGATCAGAATTCAAGGCACACTTAAGCACGATGACTACCACAGCATTCTGCAGCGATTCGTAATCCCATCTGGTTTGCAATTACCTAACACACCTCCAGGCTGTGTAATGGTTTTTGACCAAGAAGGAGAGTGATTGAGTGCTGCATCAGATGACCTGACCTCCACAATCACCCAACCTCAACCCAATTGAGATGGTTTGGGATGAGTTGGACCGCAGAGTGAAGGAAAAGTAGCCAGGAAGTGCTCAGCATATGTGGGAACTCCTTCAAGAATGTTTGAAAAGCATTCCTGGTGAAGCTGGTTGAGAGAATGCCAAGAGTGTACAAAGTTGTCATCAAGGCAAAGGGTGGCTACTTGGAGAATCTCAAATATAAAATATATTTTGACTTGTTTAACACCTTTTGGGTTACTACATGATTCCATGTATAATTTCCTAGTTTTTATGTCTTTTCAGTTATTCTACAATATATATATATATATATATATATATATATATATATATATATATATATATATATATATATATATATATATATATATATATATATATATATATATATATATATATATATATATATATACACACACACAGTGGGGCAAAAAGTATTTAGTCAGCCACCAATTGCTTTTTCCTCCATAATTTGCAAATAAATTCATAAAAAATTCTACAATATGATTTTCTGGATTTTTTTTCTCATTTTGTCTGTCATAGTTGAAGTGTACCTATGATGAAAATTACAGGCCTCTCTCATCTTTGTAAGTGGGAGAACTTGCTAAACTAAATACTTTTTTGCCCCACTGTATATATTCCCCCTTTTATGATGGTAATGCAACCGTACAGGATGAACATTAACTGTGTTATATTAGCTAGAGAGGGCTACCTCAATTATCCCTGTGGATCTGTGCTACTAGGGGGCACCTGCTGTTGTGGTCCCTGCAAGGAGAGACTATGGCTGTCCCAAATGGCACCCCTTTCTCTACATATTGCTTTACTTTTGACCAGAGCCCTATGGACCCTTGTCAAAAGTAGTTAATGACATAGGGAATAGGGTGCCATTTGGGACGTAGCTGCTTACAGCGTGTGTTGGAGTTCGTTCTGCCAGGCAGGGATGGAGCCAGCTGCTGGCCAACCTCCAAGACCACTCATTGCTCGGCTAATGGCCCTGCCGACCACCACGTGAGCACAGCCCCGTGACACACATTGCCACAAGGAAGAAAACTATCACAATAATGAGCCAGAAAATGTTGTTAATATTTTTTTAACGATGGGGTTGGAGAGACAAAGCACATCAAATATGAATGGGCTGTCTTCTGGTATGTCTTAATGTGCTTATACATCAGTGAGCGCTTGTCTGTGTTAAGCTAGGTATGCGGGTAAATTGCTTCTAGCCCAAGGAGTGTCTGTGAAGTTGGCAAGCTGTTAAAATTGCATGTACTTCCTTTTTTTATTTTTCACTGACCAACACCTGCTTATGTTTGTCCACTACAAACTGAACATTCTTCATTATGATGTCCAACAGTGAATAACTCAAGGTTCAATGACTCTCCAACGTAACAGCAACTTTAATTTACAGCCATCTGTCTAGCTAATCAGTTTGCCCAATTCTGTCAGAAATATGTTGTTGTATGAAGTCCACCTTGTATGGGGTCCACTGCACAGCCATGAAATGAAAACAAGATATTCAATAAAAAGTTGCAGTGTAAACTTACACACGCTGTATGACCGCCACCATGGGGTAAATCATTTCAAAATTGAGAATTACATTTGCTTGTCTATAAAAAAAATGCTATCAGAAAGACATAACAATACTGCATAATTTGATATTACAGATGCATTTCTTTTAATTTTTCTTATTTTAACTTGCTTGACTTTGGTGTTAGTACTTTCTACCTACATGTTGATGTTGTTGACTTTCTGTTATATTAGTCTCCACAGTGCTTTTAGATCCTTTTGATGATCAATATACCTTATTTAATTTGCTTCTCCAATGATTACACCATGACATTATTTTCTCAGTGCTTCAGTGTGGCCTTTTACAGGGTTTCATTGGCAATTTATCATGGCTTCTTTCATTAAAGACTCTGAGATAAGACTAAACCCAACAAGTACAGTACATAATTATTCGTAAAAAGCATGTGATTCTCTTCAACATTCACCCTCAACTCATAACATATTAGGCATAACTCATATTAGGCATCACTGGGAAAGTTTCCTGCAATTTCATGTCGAAAAAAATGTATGTTTTTTTCATCAAGGTTCCTTTACTTTACCAACTCATGTCATACCATTGTACAAAAGCACCTTGACCATCACATTCTGTATATCTCATATTACACTAAGAAAAAGAAAAAAGCTTAGCTACACAGATGAAGGAGTAAGACTCTAAGCCCAGAAAATGGAGGTCAAAATTGAACACTTTTTTAGTTGCTGCAGGGCTTAGGCTAAGAAATACCATTATCACGAGGGAAAATGTTACAGATTGGGAGAGGCCTTTTGTCAGCTTGTATATATGGAATTCAATACACTCACTGATTCCAATTCCTTCTGCTAAACCCACAAGGCAAATTTAAGACCAAGGATGCAAATGTGAGAAAAGTAGATAACTATATGACTCAGACCTCTACAGTATATCAAACAACTCTTCAAACTCAAAATTAATAGATCATGGAATTTAAATATTTATATTGCGTTCGATTTTGTTTAATGTATTATTTGCACTCCAGCACTTACAAGATTAGCACTTAATCGTCAATAGTAGCCTATATTCCAAGCTCATATATTTATATGGGGCGGTAGTAGTTTCCCTTTGGCCTTTGTGCTTTCAAGCTGTAAATGTATCCACTTGATTAGGGTTTACATGAAACTATGGCAAATAAAATAATGTATTATTAACAAATAGAAGTCTTAGTAATAGTGTAGTTCTGGTACATAAGAAACAAATGACCATTTATCAGGAGCCAGTTGCTGTAAACATCTAGTGCCACTAAATGCAATCTATCTTCTGTTTACATGGTCTTTGTCATGAAATTAGGTTGTAAAATTTTCAATATCCTCTTCAACAAACAGTTATTAAATGCATCTGCAAACTGGCAATGAAAAAAGTTAAATTAGAATACACACATGCTGCCATTTGTTTAAAAACTCTGCTTAAGCCTGAGCATTCCAAATTAAATGGAATTTTCTGAAAGATTATTTAAATACAAGGTTATTGAAATGCAATTAGCACCTATTCCTGAATATTTAAAGCATAAAATGGTGCTTGCTAAGATAAATATTGTTTGTTTCTGTCTATGCTGTTGAATTATCCAGACTGTGAAACATATTGTATAGTATTAACAATAAGGAAACGGGAATTACTGTTTTACAAAAGAATGATGGTGTACAGTAACTCATATGTGACCGACCGTGTCACGAATCCCGTTGCACCTGTTTCTTGTTTAGGTTTTGGTTTTGGGCTATTTAAAACCAACAGGCTCGCCGGCTTTTGTGCGGGCTTGTTTTCTGTTATTTGATGTGTGTGATTTCTGTGGAAGTATTTTGTTCTCGATCCGTTTCGTCCTGTTGTTTTGGACTGGGTCTTATTGCGCCCGTGTGTGGCGTTGACCGACACTGTTGTTTTGGGAATAAACATTCCACATATCAACTACCCTGCTCTCTGTGCCTGATTGCTCCACCCACTACTTCTAGAAGTACATGACAGAAGCCCGCACCAAACCCATGGAGTCAGCAGGAGCAGCGACCACCCCTCTTCCATTAATCGAGGAGCGTGTCCTCCATCATACAGCCGTCCTCCATCGGATCGGTTCGGCGATGGACCTGATGATGGAGAGGATGGAGCGATGGAAGAGGAGTGGTCTCCCGGCATCCACCCCAGCTCCCGCACAGACGACGCAACCCACTACTCCACCGTCATCGTCTGGTCCCAGCGCATTGCGTCTCATGCCCCGAGGGAGTATGAAGGAGTGGCGGCTGGGTGCCAGGTTTTTTTGCTCCAGCTTGAGCTACCTGGCTACCGTTCTTCCGACTCCCTCGGGTGAAGAGAATGGGAGCCTCCTCGTCTCCTGTTTGACGGGTAGAGCCCTGGAATGGGCCAACGCTGTCTGGAACGGCTCAGACTCTGCTCGGGACCACTACCCGGAGTTCACCCGCCGGTGAGCGACTGTTTCACCTCAGACAGGAGACGAGGAGCACGCAAGACTTTCGCCTTGGAGTTCTGTACCTTGGCTGCTGGTGCAGGGTGGAATGACAGGGCGCTGATGGACCACTAACGATGCAGCCTCCGGGAGGACATACACAGGGAGCTAGCTTGTCGGGACACCACACTCTCCCTCGATGAGCTTATAGGCATGTCGATCTGACTGGACAACCTGCTAGCTGCCTGCGGGCGTTCAGAGGGGGTCCTGTTTGTTCCACCTCCCAGCCCTCCCGCTCCAACTCCGATGGAGTTGGGAGGAGCTGCATCTAGGGGGACCGGGGGAGGAGGCTCCTCCTGCACCTACTGAGGCCTGGAGAGGACACACTTCGGACCGGTGCTGGAGGAGTCCATCTGGGAGTTGAGATGGCAGGCGGAACACTTCTCGGCCATCCCAGATGAGTATGCACCAAACTCACCCAGAGCTCCCTGTTGGTCACATGTTTTTATTTTATTTTTTTCGCTCTCTCCAGCATAAGGCGTTAGTCGAATCAGGAGCAGCTGGGAGTTTTATGGATCGCGGACTCGCCCGTAAGTTGGGGATTCCGTTGGTGCAGATAGATCCACCCTTCCCGTGCACTCCTTAGATAGCCGACCGTTAGGGTCAGGGCTGGTAAGGGAAGCCATGGTTCTGCTGGACATGGTAACACAGGGGGATCATAGGGAGCAGATCAGTTTCTACCTTATCGATTCACCTGCGTTTCCAGTGGTGTTGGGGATTCCCTGGCTGGCTATTCACAATCCCCTAATTTCCTGGAGACAGGGAGCTCTTCAGGGGTGGTCAGAGGAGTGTTCAGGTAGGTGTATAGGAGTTTCCATCGGTGCCACGCCGGTGGAGAGTCCAGACCAGGTTTCCCTGCTGCGCATTCCCCCAGAATATGCCGATTTGGCTATCGCTTTTTGTAAAAAAAAAGGCGACCAAATTACCACCCCATCGACGGGGGCGATTGCGTGATAAACCTCCAGGAGAACGCTGCACTTCCCAGGAGTCACGTGTACCCATTGTCACAGGAGGAGACATTGGCTATGGAGACATATGTCACGGAATCTCTGAGATAGGGATACATTCGGCAATCCATGTCTCCTCGGGTTTCTTTTTTGTGAAAAAAGGGAGGGAGGACTGCGTCCGTGCATTGATTGTCGAGGTCTAAATTAGATCACAGTGGGATTTAGTTATCCGCTACCTCTCATCGCTACGGTGGTGGAATCAATAACGCTGTGCGTAATTGGCCGACTCCGACCACGGTAAAGGAGGTGCAGCAGTTTTTGGGCTTGCCAATTACTACCGGAGGTTTATCCGGAGATTTGGCCAAGTGGCGGCACCTATTATCTCACTGCTGAAGGGGGGGGGTAGATGGAGCTTTCAACCAGCTGAAGGCGCTGTTTAATGACGTGCCCGTGTTGGCACATCCGGACCCTTCGTTAGCGTTCATAGTGGAGGTGGATGCGTCCGAGGCTGGGGTCGGAGTCGTGCTGTCACAGCGCTCGGGCACGCAACCGAAGCTCCGCCCCTGTGCTTTCTTTTCTAAGAAGCTGGGTCCGGCGGAGCGGAACTATGATGTGGGGGACCGGGAGTTGCTAGCTATAGTAAAAGCCCTAAAGGTGTGGGGACACTGGCTTGAGGGGGCTAAGCACCCTTTCCTCATCTGGACTGACCACCACAATCTGGAGTATATTTTATTTATTTTTCATTTTTATTTCACCTTTATTTAACCAGGTAGGCTAGTTGAGAACAAGTTCTCATTTACAACTGCGACCTGGCCAAGATAAAGCAAAGCAGTGTGAACAGACAACAGCACAGAGTTACACATGGAGTAAACAATAAACAAGTCAATAACACAGTTGAAAAAAGAAAAAAAAGAGTCTATATACATTATGTGCAAAAGGCATGAGGGGGTAGGCGAATAATTACAATTTAGCAGAATAACACTGGAGTGATAAATGATCAGATGGTCATGTACAGGTAGAGATACTGGTGTGCAAAAGAGCAGAAAAGTAAATAAATAAAAACAGTATGGGGATGAGGTAGGTAAATTGGGTGGGCTATTTACGAAGGACTATGTACAGCTGCAGCGACCGGTTAGCTGCTCAGATAGCAGATGTCTAAAGTTGGTGAGGGAGATAATAGTCTCCAACTTCAGCGATTTTTGCATTTCGTTCCAGTCACAAGCAGCAGAGAACTGGAAGGAAAGGCGGCCAAATGAGGTGTTGGCTTTAGGGATGATCAGTGGAATACACTTGCTGGAGCGCGTGCTACGGGTGGGTGTTGCCATCGTGACCAGTGAACTGAGATAAGGCGGAGTTTTACCTAGCATGGACTTGTAGATGACCTGGAGCCATTGGGTCTGGCGACAAATATGTAGCGAAGACCAGCCGACTAGAGCATACAGGTCGCAGTGGTGCGTGGTATAAGGTGCTTTAGTAACAAAACGGATGGCACTGTGATAAACTGCATCCAGTTTGCTGAGTAGAGTATTGGAAGCTATTTTGTAGATGACGTCGCCGAAGTTGAGGATCGGTAGGGTAGTCAGTTTTACTAGGGTAAGTTTGGCGGCGTGAGTGGAGGAGGCTTTGTTGCGGAATAGAAAGCCGACTCTAGATTTGATTTTAGATTGGAGATGTTTGATATGAGTCTGGAAGGAGAGTTTACAGTCTAGCCAGACACCTAGGTACTTATAGATGTCCACATATTCTAGGTCGGAACCACCCAGGGTGGTGATGCTAGTCAGGCTTGCAGGTGCAGGCAGCGAACGGTTGAAAAGCATGCATTTGGTTTTACTAGCGTTAAAGAGCAGTTGGAGGCCATGGAAGGAGTGTTGTATGGCATTGAAGCTCATTTGGAGGATAGATAGCACAGTGTCCAAGGAAGGGCCAGAAGTATACAGAATGGTGTCGTCTGCATAGAGGTGGATCAGCGAATCGCACGCAGCAGGAGCAACATCATTGATATATACAGAGAAAAGAGTCGGCCCGAGAATTGAACCCTGTGGCACCCCCATAGAGACTGCCAGAGGTCCGGACAACATGCCCTCCCATTGACACACTGAACTCTGTCTGCAAAGTAGTTGGTGAACCAGGCAAGGCAGTCATTAGAAAAACCGAGGGTACTGAGTCTGCCAATAAGAATATGGTGATTGACAGAGTCGAAAGCCTTGGCCAGGTCGATGAAGACGGCTGCACAGTACTGTGTTTTATCGATGGTGGTTGTGATATCGTTTAGTACCTTGAGTGTGGCTGAGGTGCACCCGTGACTGGCTCGGAAACCAGATTGCACAGCGGAGAAGGTACGGTGGGATTCGAAGACTTAGATAGACAGGGCAGGATGGATATACTGTAGGTCTGTAACAGTTTGGGTCCAGGGTGTCTCCCCCGTTGAAGAGGGGGATGACTGCGGCAGCTTTCCAATCCTTGGGGATTTCAGACGATATGAAAGAGAGGTTGAACAGGCTGGTAATAGGGGTTGCGACAATGGCGGCGGATAGTTTCAGAAATAGAGGGTCCAGATTGTCAAGACCAGCTGATTTGTACGGGTCCAGGTTTTGCAGCTCTTTCAGAATATCTGCTATCTGGATTTGGGTAATGGAGAAGCTGGGGAGGCTTGGGCGAGTAGTTGCGGGGGGGGGGAGCTGTTGGCCGAGGTTGGAGTAGCCAGGAGGAAGGCATGGCCAGCCGTTGTGAAATGATTGTTGAAGTTTTCGATTATCATGGATTTATCAGTGGTGACCGTGTTACCTAGCCTCAGTGCAGTGGGCAGCTGGGACAAGGTGCTCTTGTTCTCCTTAGACTTTATAGTGTCCCAGAACTTTTGGGAGTTGGAGCTACAGGATGCAAATTTCTGCTTGAAAAAACTGGCATTTGCTTTCCTGACTGACTGCGTGTATTGGTTCCTGACTTCCCTGAACAGTTGCATATTGCGGGGACTATTCGTTGCTATTCCAGTCTGCCACAGGATGTTTTTGCGCTGGTCAAGGGCAGTCAGGTCTGAAGTGAACCAAAGGCTATATCTGTTCTTAGTTCTGCATTTTTTGAACGGAGCATGCTTATCTACGATGGTGAGGAAGTTACTTTTAAAGAATGACCAGGCATCCTCAACTGACGGGATGAGGTCAATATCCTTCCAGGATACCCGGGCCAGGTCTATTAGAAGGCCTGCTCGCAGAAGTGTTTTAGGGAGCGTTTGACAGTGATGAGGGGTGGTCGTTTGATTGCGGACCCGTAGCAGGTACAGGCAATGAGGCAGTGATCGCTGAGGTCCTGATTGAAGACAGCGGAGGTGTATTTGGAGGGCTAGTTGGTCAGGATAACGTCTATGAGTGTGCCCTTGTTTTAGGGTTGTACCTGGTGGGTTCCTTGAGGATTTGTGTGAGATTGAGGGCATCTAGCGTAGATTGTAGGACTGCCGGGGTGTTAAGCATATCCCAGTTTAGGTCACCTAACAGAACAAATCTTGAAGCTAGATGGGGGGCGATCAATTCACAAATGGTGTCCAGGGCACAGCTGGGAGCTGAGGGGGGTCGGTAGCAGGCGGAAACAGTGAGAGACTTATTTCTGGAGAGAGTCATTTTTAAAATTAGTAGTTCGAACTGTTTGGGTATGGACCTGGAAAGTATGACATTACTTTGCTGGCTATCTCTGCAGTAGATTGCAACTCCGCCCCCTTTGGCAGTTCTATCTTGATGGAAAATGTTATAGTTGGGTATGGAAATCTCAGAATATTTGGTGGCCTTCCTAAGCCAGGATTCAGACACGGCAAGGACATCAGGGTTGGCAGAGTGTGCTAAAGCAGTGAGTAAAACAAACTTAGGGAGGAGAATTCTGATGTTGACATGCATGAAACCAAGGCTTTTTTGATCACAGAAGTCAACAAATGAGGGTGCCTGGGTACATGCAGGGCCTGGGTTTACCTCCACATCACCCGCCGGAAAAAGGAGGAGTAGTATGAGGGTGCGGCTAAAGGCTATCAAAACTGGTCGCCTAGAGCGTTGGGGACAAAGAATAAAAGGAGCAGATTTCTGGGCATGGTAGAATATATTTAGGGCATAAGGGGTATGGTGGGGTGCGGGTACAGTGGAGGTAAGCCCAGGCACTGGGTGATGATAAGAGAGGTTGTATCTCTGGACATGCTAGTTGTAATGGGTGAGGTCACAGCATGTGTGGGAGGTGGTACAAAGGAGGTATCAGAGGTATGAAGAGTGGAACTAGGGGCTCCATTGCATGTTTTGCACTCCTAGCTTTACGTTCTTTGAGTTGTTTATTGTTTTTGGTGGAATATTTCAAATGAAAGGAAAATGTATGCCTACAACGCTGCACCTTGGTCTTCATTTAACAACGTAACAATACGTTAGAATCACCTTTGGCAGCAATTACAGCTGTGTCTGGGTAAGTCTCTGAGAGCTTTGCACACGTGGATTGTACAATATTTGCACATTATACTTTTAGTTGGTTGTTGATCATTGCAAGACATCATTTTCATGTCTTGCTATAGATTTTCAAGTAGATTTAAGTCAAACCTGTAACTCGGCCACACAGGAACGTTCACTGTCCTCTTGGTAAGCAACTCCAGTGTAGCTTTGGTCTTGTGTTTTTGGTCATTGTACTGCCAAAAGGTGAATTTGTCTCCCAGTGTATGTTGGAAAGCAGACTGAACCAGGTTTTCCTCTAGATTTCTCCTGTGCTTAGCTCTTTTCCATTTATCCCAAAAAACTCCTTAGTCCTTGCTAATGACAAGCATACACATAACATGATGCAGCCACCACCATGCTTGAAAATATGAATACTGGTACTCAGTGATGTGTTGTTTTTGTCATGCCTGCTCCCACTCTTCCGAGCGGCAGGATCCATAACATTACGCACTCAAGCCACCATCAGTACGCACACCTGCCTTCCCCCGTCATGCGCATCAGCGATCACGTGGACTCAATTACTTGTGTCATTACCATCCCTATATCTGTCTGTTCCCAAGCTCTGTTCCCTGCTTCGGGATTGTTTGTCATATGTCCTTGTTTTCCCGTGCCCTGACGCTGTACCTATCGTGTTCTATGTCTGTTCCTGAAAAATGTTTGACTCCCCGTACCTGCTTCTCCTGACCGGCGTCGGTCCTTACAGTGTTGGGTTTGCCCCAAACATAATGCTTAGTATTCAGGAAATAAATACATTTCCTTGTCAATTTTTTTGCAGTTTAACTTTGCAAACATAATGCATGTTTTGGAATATTTTTATTCTGTACAGGCTTCCTTCCTCCTTTTCACTAAGTCATTTAGGTTAGTATTGTGGAGTAACTACAATGTTGTTGATCCATCCACAGTTTTCTCCTATCACAGCCATTTAACCCTGTAACTGTTTTAAAGTCGCAAGTGGCCTTCTGGTGAAATCCCTGAGCTGTTTCCTTCCTCTCTGGCAAATGAGTTAACCTTTTACTGAAATGTGCTAAATCAGGGTCAAACAGAGTGATTCTTAAACAAATATACTTTGATTCAAAAGTATACACCTCACAGACATGGTTATGGTGTTAAAAAGAAACCTGTATCATGTCAGATTTAGAGTTGTATTGAATGTTTTGTTTGCATCCCAATATTCCACTTTAAATGCATCACAGAATACTGAAATATAACAAACTGTTTGACTTAGAACTACCATATTGTCATTGTAAAAATAAATACATATTTATTAATAATGAAATTATTAACAATATTCCACACGAGGCCAAAGAGGGCACTTTTGGTCATGACTGCAGGACAGGGTTACGAAGGACAACTGCATCTTTGCAGAGACTAGGTTTATTGATACTCCATCCTAAGTGTCGTTAATAACTTCACCATGCTCAAAGGAATATTCAGTGTCTTCTTTTTACATTTTTACCCATCTACCAATAGGTGCCCTTCTTTGCGAGACATTGGAAAACCTCCTTGGTCTTTGTGATTGAATCTGTTTGAAATTTATTGCCCACCAGGGACCTTACAGATAATTGTATGTGTGGTGTATAGAGATGAGGTAGTCATTAAAAAAATCATGTTAAAACTGTTATTGCACACATAGGGAGTTATGTGACTTGTTAAACACATTTTTACCCCTTATCTAGGCTTGCCATAACAAAGGGGCTGAACACTTATTGACTCAAGACATTTCAGCTTTACATTTTTCTTAATTTGTAAAAATGTATAAAAACATAATTCCACTTTGACATTAAGGGATATTGTGTGTAGGTCAGTGACACAAAATCTCAATTTAATGAATTCAGGTGGTAACACAACAAACTGTGGAAAAAGTCAACGGGTGTGAATACTTTCTGAAGGCACTGTATATGGAGAAGGTCAAAGACTCTGCAGTGTGGTGCCAGGGTAATAACCTCTCCCTCAACAAGACAAAGGGGCTGATCATGGACTACAGAAAACGGAGGGGCGAGCACGGCCTCATTCACATCGATGGGGCTGTAGTGGAGCGGGTCTAGAGTTTCAAGTTCCTCTGTGTCCACATCACTAAGGAACTAACATGGTCACACACACCCACACAGTTGTAAAGATGTCATTAAAATGTATTTAGGTTTGCCATAACAAAGGGGTTAAATACTGACTCCCTTCAGGAGGCTGAAAAGATTTGGCATGGGCCCTCAGATCCTCAAAAATTATACAGCTGCACCATTGAGAGCATTTTGACTGGCTGCATCACCGATTGGCATGGCAACTGCAAGGCACTACAGAGGGTGGTGAGTATGGCCCAGTACATCACTGGGGCCAAGCTCCCTGCCATCCAAGATCTCCACACCAGGCGATGTCAGAGGAAGGCCCCGAAAATTGTCAAAGACTCCAGCCAACCAAGCCATAGACTGTTCTGTCTGCTACCGCATGGCAAGCGGTACCAGTGTATCAAGTCTGCAACCAACAGGACCCTGAACAGCTTCTACTCCCAAACCATAAGACTGCTAAACAAGAATGCTAAATAGCTAATCAAATGGCTACCCGGACTACCTGCATTGCCCTTTTTTGCTGTCTTGCACTGACTCAATGCACACACACTGGACTCAACCCACACACTCGCACAAACTTACACTGACATCTCAACACACACATATCACGCACACACATGCATCCAGACATCACACACACCACATACACTGCTGCTACTGCTGTTGCATAGTCACTTTACCCCTACCTACATATGTATATAGGTATCTCAATTACAGTGCCTTTAGAAAGTATTTATTTTACACCCCTAAACATTTTCCACATTTTGTTGTGTTGCATAGTGTTGTCAAAGTGGAAGAAAAATTATAAGAAACATACATTTTAATGAAAAACAAAAAAACTAATTTATCTTGATAAATAAATATTCAACCCCCTGAGTCAATACAGTGCCTTGCAAAAGTATTAATCCCCCTTGGCATTTTTCCTATTTTGGTACATTACATCCTGTAATGTAAATGGATTTTTGTTTGGATTTCATGTAATGGACATACACAAAATAGTCCAAATAGGTGAAGTGAAATGTAAAAAAAAACTTTTTCAAAAACAAAAAGTGGTGCGTGTATTTACCACCTTTGCTCTGAAGCCCCTAAATAAGATCTGGTGCAACCAATTACCTTCAGAAATCACATAATTAGTTAAATAAAGTTCACCTGTGTACACTCTAAGTTTCACATGATCTGTCACATGATTTGTGTAAATATACCTGTTCTGAAAGGCCCCAGAGTCTGCAACATCACAAACACGGAACCCAAAACGGCTGCGGGCGTACGACACCGTGCATATATGTATTTTGTCTCCCCACACCAAACGCGATCCCGATACGCAGGTCCACAATATGGCAGAGGTTGAAAAGCTGTAACACATATGTTTTCCCAACAACGTTGCACTGAAACCTAACAGTACAGCTCCCACAATCATCTTTTCAATTTATTTCAATCAATCATCAGTCATGTGTGTCAGTGCAGTACATGTTGAGTGCCCTAAACTTATGCTGAACGTCTGTTGTTGATTTGTTTACAGAGTAATAGCATTGTATTTGGTCAAACTCATTTTTTTCCAAAGGTTTGCTAGGCTGATAGCAAGCTGATAGGTCGGCTGTTAGAACCGGTAAAGGCTGCTTTACCACTCTTGGGTAGAGGAATGACTTTTGATTCCCTCTAGGCTCAGATGATAGATATGACCGATAGGAGTGGCTATAGAGTCAGCTATCATCCTCAGTAGCTTTCCATCAAGTTGTCAAGGATAGGGGGTTTGTCATTTTTTGATCGGTAACAATAATTTGTCCTCCACTCCCAACCTAATTTGACAAAATTCAAACTTACAGTGCTATTCTTTCAGTATTTGTTTTTTTTTTATGCATGAGTACACTCACTGTTCATTGTTGGCATTTCATGCTGAAGTTTGCTGACTTTTCAAATTAAGTAATTATTAAAATTATTGGCAACATCAAGTGTTTTTGTAATGAATTATCTATCGTTTTCTGCCCATAATTTCAATGAAAGTATTACAAAGCTTTTTTCCCCATTATTCTCTATATCATTGATCTTGGGTTCATAAGAGTTTCCTTCCTTTTGTTGAGTTTAGTCACGTAATTTTTTAATATGCAATAAGTCAGCCTGTCAAATATGCAACCAGACTTATTATCCACTCCTTTTGCCCCATGTCTTTCAAGCATACAGTTTTTCAATTCATCATCACTAACAGTCAGTTTCTTAGCAGGTGCATGTTTATCAATAATTAGATAATGCAATTTCATAAATTCATCAAGTGCAATGTCTGGATGCTCCTTATTAATCACATCAGACCAATAAATATTCTTACCATTGTTGTGATGTAACTTCCATTAACTTCTTGAGTGTAATGGGCAGGATTTTCGTTTTTGGCTAAAAAACATACCCATTTGAAACTGCCTATTTCTCAGGCCCAGACACTAGAATATGCATTTCATTGTCAGATTACGATAGAAAACATTCTAAAGTTTCCAAAACGTTCAAAATATTGTCTGTGAGTATAACAGAACTGATATTGCAGGCGAAAACCTGAGGAAAATCAAACCAGGAAGTGCTGTTTTTCCTGAAAGCTCTCTGTTCCATTGGATGCCTTGCCTCCATTTAAAGGGATATCAACCAGATTGATGTTATCTTTCTCGCTCATTTTTCAATGAGCGAGACAGATAACATCGCGTCAGTGGATAGCTGGGTGTTCGCAGAGTTTTGCTTGCACAACAGAGTGGGCAGCCATTGACTCTCCCTCTCCTGTAGAAAAAGCGACAGTCCCTGTTGATATTTTATCGATTATATATTTTATTAATAAAAAAAACGTTTGACATGTTTCTGTGGACATTACGGATACTATTTGGAATTTCCGTCTGCGATGTCGCGACTGCTCAAGCCTGTGGATTTCTGAATGTAAATCAAATCAAATCAAATCAAATGTAATTGTCACATACACATGGTTAGCAGATGTTAATGCGAGTGTAGTGAAATGCTTGTGCTTCTAGTTCCGACAATGCAGTAATAACCAATGAGTAATCTAACCTAACAATTCCAAAACTTCTACCTTATACACACAAGTGTAAAGGGATAGAGAATATGTACATAAAGATATATGAATGAGTGATGGTACAGAACGGCATAGGCAAGATGGAGTAGATGGTATAGAGTACAGTATATACAGTGCCTTTGCTAAAGTATTCGGCCCCCTTGAACTTTGCGACCTTTTGCCACATTTCAGGCTTCAAACATAAAGATATAAAACTGTATGTTTTTGTGAAGAATCAACAACAAGTGGGACACAATCATGAAGTGGAACGACATTTATTGGATATTTCAAACTTTTTTAACAAATCAAAAACTGAAAAATTGGGCGTGCAAAATTATTCAGCCCCCTTAAGTTAATACTTTGTAGCGCCACCTTTTGCTGCGATTACAGCTGTAAGTCGCTTGGGGTATGTCTCTATCAGTTTTGCACATCGAGAGACTGAAATTTTTCCCATTCCTCCTTGCAAAACAGCTCGAGCTCAGTGAGGTTGGATGGAGAGCATTTGTGAACAGCAGTTTTCAGTTCTTTCCACAGATTCTCAATTGGATTCAGGTCTGGACTTTGACTTGGCCATTCTAACACCTGGATATGTTTATTTTTGAACCATTCCATTGTAGATTTTGCTTTATGTTTTGGATCATTGTCTTGTTGGAAGACAAATCTCCGTCCCAGTCTCAGGTCTTTTGCAGACTCCATCAGGTTTTCTTCCAGCATTCTTCCAGAATGGTCCTGTATTTGGCTCCATCCATCTTCCCATCAATTTTAACCATCTTCCCTGTCCCTGCTGAAGAAAAGCAGGCCCAAAGCATGATGCTGTCACCACCATGTTTGACAGTGGGGATGGTGTGTTCAGGGTGATGAGCTGTCTTGCTTTTACGCCAAACATAACGTTTTGCACTGTTGCCAAAAAGTTCAATTTTGGTTTCATCTGACCAGAGCACCTTCTTCCACATGTTTGGTGTGTCTCCCAGGTGGCTTGTGGCAAACTTTAAACAACACTTTTTATGGATATGTTTAAGAAATGGCTTTCTTCTTGCCACTCTTCCATAAAGGCCAAATTTGTGCAATATACGACTGATTGTTGTCCTATGGACAGAGTCTCCCACCTCAGCTGTAGATCTCTGCAGTTCATCCAGAGTGATCATGGGCCTCTTGGCTGCATCTCTGATCAGTCTTCTCCTTGTATGAGCTGAAAGTTTAGAGGGACGGCCAGGTCTTGGTAGATTTGCAGTGGTCTGATACTCCTTCCGTTTCAATATTATCGCTTACAGTGCTCCTTGGGATGTTTAAAGCTTGGGAAATCTTTTTGTATCCAAATCTGGCTTTAAAATTCTTCACAACAGTATCTCGGACCTGCCTGGTGTGTTCCTTGTTCTTCATGATGCTCTCTGCGCTTTTAACGGACCTCTGAGACTATCACAGTGCACGTGCATTTATACGGAGACTTGATTACACACAGGTGGATTGTATTTATCATCATTAGTCATTTAGGTCAACATTGGATCATTCAGAGATCCTCATTGAACTTCTGGAGAGAGTTTGCTGCACTGAAAATAAAGGGGCTGAATAATTTTGCACGCCCAATTTTTCAGTTTTTGATTTGTTAAAAAAGTTTGAAATATCCAATAAATGTCGTTCCACTTCATGATTGTGTCCCACTTGTTGTTGATTCTTCACCAAAACAATACAGTTTTATATCTTTATGTTTGAAGCCTGAAATGTGGCAAAAGGTTGCAAAGTTCAAGGGGGCCGAATACTTTCGCAAGGCACTGTACATATGAGATGAGTAATGTAGGGTATGTTAACAAAGTGGCATAGTTTAAAGTGGCTAGTGATACATATATTACATAAAGATGCAGTAGATGATATAGAGTACAGTATATACATATACATATGAGATGAGTAATGTAGGGTATGTAAATGTTATATCAAGTAGCATTGTTTAAAGTGGCTAGTGATATATTTTTACATCAATTGCTGGAGTTGAGTCAGTGTGTTGGCAGCAGCCACTCAATGTTAGTGGTGGCTGTTTAGCAGTCTGATGGCCTTGCGATAGAAGCTGTTTTTCAGTCTCTCGGTCCCTGCTTTGATGCACCTGTACTGACCTCGCCTTCTGGATGATAGCGGGGTGAACAGGCAGTGGCTCGGGTGGTTGTTGTCCTTGATGATCTTTATGGCCTTCCTGTGACATCGGGTGGTGTAGGTGTCTCCTGGAGGGCAGGTAGTTTGCCCCCAGTGATGCATTGTGCAGACCTCACTACCCTCTGGAGAGCCTTAGGGTTGTGAGCGGAGCAGTTTCCGTACCAGGCGGTGATACAGCCTGACAGGATGCTCTCGATTGTGCATCTGTAGAAGTTTGTGACTGCTTTTGGTGACAAGCCGAATTTCTTCAGCCTCCTGAGATTGAACAGGCGCTGCTGCGCCTTCTTCACGACGCTGTCTGTGTGGGTGGACCAATTCAGTTTTTCCGTGATGTGTATGCCGAGGAACTTAAAACTTACTACCCTCTCCACTTCTGTCCCGTCGATGTTGATAGGGGGGTGCCCCTGCTGTTTCCTGAAGTCCACAATCATCTCCTTTGTTTTGTGGACGTTGAGTGTGAGATTACTTTCCTGACACCACACTCCGAGGGCCCTCACCTTCTCCCTGTAGGCCGCCTCGTCGTTGTTGGTAATCAAGCCTACCACTGAAGTATCGTCCGCAAAGTTCATGATTGAGTTGGAGGTGTGCATGGCCACGCAGTCGTGGGTGAACAGGGAGTACAGGAGAGGGCTCAGAACGCACCCTTGTGGGGCCCCAGTGTTGAGGATCAGCGGGGAGGAGATGTTGTTGCCTACCCTCACCACCTGGGGGCGGCCCGTCAGGAAGTCCAGTACCCAGTTGCACAGGGCGGGGTCGAGACCCAGGGCCTCGAGCTTGATGACGAGTTTGGAGGGTACTATGGTGTTAAATGCTGAGCTGTAATCGATGAACAGCATTATCACGTAGGTATTCCTCTTGTCCAGTTTGGTTAGGGCAGTGTGCAGTGTGTTTGCGATTGCATCGTCTGTGGACCTATTTGGGCGTTAAGCAAATTGGAGTGGGTCTAGGGTGTCAGGTAGGGTGGAGGTGATATGATCCTTGACTAGTCTCTCAAAGCACTTCATGATGACGGAAGTGAGTGCTATGGGGAGGTTGTCGTTTAGCTCAGTTACCTTAGCTTTCTTGGGAACAGGGACAATGGTGGCCCTCTTGAAGATGTGGGAACAGCAGACTGGGATAAGGATTGACTGAATATGTCCGTAAACACACCAGCCAGCTGGTCTGCGCATGCTCTGAGGACGTGGGGATGCCGTCTGGGCCTGCAGCCTTGCGAGGGTTAACACGTTTATATGTTTTACTCACGTCGGCTGCAGTGAAGGAGAGTCCACAGGTTTTGGTAGCAGGCCGTGTCAGTGGCACTGTATTGTCCTCAAAGCGGGTAAAAAAGGTATTTAGTCTGTCTGGGAACAAGACATCCTGGTCCACGACGGGGCTGGTTTTCTTTTTGTAATCCGTGATTGACTGTAGACACTGCCACATACCGCTTGTGTCGAAGCCGTTGAAATGTGACTCTACTTTGTCTCTATACTGACGCTTAGCTTGTTTGATTGCCTTACGGAGGGAATAGCTACACTGTTTGTATTTGGTGATGTTTCCATTCACCTTGCCCCGATTAAAAGCAGTGGTTCGCGCGTTCAGTTTCACGTGAATGCTGCCATCAATCCACGGTTTCTGGTTTGGGAATTTTTTAATCGTTGCTATGGGTACGACATCGTCAATGCACTTTCTAATGAACTTGCTCACCGAATCAGCGTATTCGTCAATGTTGTTGTTGGACGCGATGCGGAACATATCCCAATCCACGTGATCGAGGCAGTCTTGAAGTGTGGAATCAGATTGGTCGGACCAGCATTGAACAGACCTGAGAGCGGAAGCTTCTTGTTTTAGTTTCTGTCTGTAGGCTGGGAGCAACAAAATGGAGTCATGGTCAGCTTTTCCGAAAGGAGGGCTGGGGAGGGCCTTACCTGCGTCGCAGAATTTAGAATAACAATGATCTAGGGTTTTACCAGCCCTGGTTGAGCAATCGATATGCTGATACAATTTAGGGGGTCTTGTTTTCAGATTAGCCTTGTTAATATCCCCAGATACAATGAATGCAGCCTCAGGATATGTGGTTTCTAGTTTGCATAGAGTCAAATAAAGCTCGTTCAGGGCCATCGATGTGTCTGCTTGGGGGGGGAATATATACGGCTGTGATTATAATCAAAGAAATTTCCCTTTGTAGATAATGCGGTCGACATTTGATTGTGAGGAATGTGAACAGAAGGACTTGAGTTCGTGTATGTTGTTATGATCACACCACGTCTCGTTAATCATAAGGCATACCCCCCTGCCCCTCTTCTTACCAGAAAGATGGTTGTTTCTGTCGGCGCGATGCGTGAAGAAACCAGCTGGCTGCACCGACTCCGTTAGCGTCTCTCGAGTGAGCCATGTTTCCGTGAAGCAAAGAACGTTACAGTCTCTGATGTCTTTCTGGAATGTTACCCTTGCTCTATTTTTCATCAACCTTGTTGTCAAGAGACTGGACATTGGCAAGTAGTATGCTAGGGAGTGGTGCGCGATGTGCCCGTCTTCGGAGCCTGACCAGAAGACCGCTTTGTTTGCCTCTTTTATGACGTCGATGTTTGGGTCGCCAGCTGGGATCCGACCCATTGTCCTGGGTGGAGGGCAGAACACAGGACAAAGCCATATTCTTGGTCGTAATGATGGTGTGTTGACATTTCTCTTATATTCAGTAGTTCCTCCCGACTGTATGTAATGAAACCTAAGATTACCTGGGGTACCAATGTGAGAAATAACATGTAAAAAAACGAAATACTGCATAGTTTCCTAGGAACGCGAAGCGAGGTGGCCATCCCTGTCGGCGCATAACGCGCCAAACAAATTGAGATATTTTGGATATAAAAATTATCTTTATGGAACAAAAGGAACATTTGTTGTGTAACTGGGAGTCTCATGAGTGAAAACATCCGAAATTCATCAAAGGTAAACCATTAATTTGATTGCTTTTCTGATTTTTGTGACCGAGCTACCTGATGCTAAGTGTACTTAAGGTTTTATCATGTGATCGATAAACTTACACAAACACTTGGATTGCTTTCGCTGTAAAGCATAATTTCAAAATATGACACGACAGGTGGATTATATATTTTCCTATATTGCACTTGTGATTTCATGAATATAAATATTTATAGTAATAATTATTGTATGTAACGCTATGCTATTCAGCGGTTGTTGATGACACTTATCCTGATATCGGGATTGCAGCCATAACAAGTTAAGCACTCTGGTCGAAAAGGGCAGTTCCGTCATGCTGACATGCTCTCTGACCTTATTCGGGACATGTCTAGTCACTGTGCACAGTTGATATAAAAAACTATCTCATTAGAAAACTGAAATCACATTCCTATCAGAAATACTATAATCCTTAATCATGTATTTTATACAACATTTGGATGTAAACTTGACAAATACAATGTGTACACTTTCTGAGTTATAGTATTTTGTTGATACCATTCTTAATGACATAACAAAATAATAAACAATGTGACATTATTATTCTTTAGATTCCCAGAGACCATTCTTAACATTCCTATCTTAGAAATATTGTTCCGATATTCCCCCCGTTCTCCTCTTCTGTGGGTGAGAGGGGTCTGGTCATCGTCAGCCATTTGCCAAGCTGATCTGAGACATTGGATCCACAGCCAGGAGAGTCATGACACCCACATAAGAGTCACAGCAAAATATTTTGTATGATCTCTTATACACTATTTTAGGCCCAGCTTTTGGAACTTTGGCTTTCCTGGATATAGCCTCTATATTGTGAACACTGCATCCAATGGGTAAGGATACAGTTTTAGAACAAAGTTCTGCAGTGTTAGTAAAATGTGATCTATACATATGGATGATCTTTTACTTGTAGTGTTTGCAATTGCCCTGGTAGGTTGATTAGTAACCTGAACCAGGCACTAGTTACAGTGAAAAGCTTCCTCTTGAGCAGACAGCTTGATGATAACCAGTCAATATTCAGGTCCCTAAGAAAGTAGACCACTCTGTTTACATCACATACACTATCAAGCATTTCACACATATTTAGATACAGACTGTTAGCACTTGGTGGCCTATAGCAACACCCCAAAATAAAAGGCTTTAGATGTGCCAGGTGTACTTGCCACCACAACACTTCAATAAAACTTGACCTAAGATCTTCTCTAAGAATTAGAGTGAAATGGCTCTGAATATGGTGCATTCAGAAAGTATTCAGACCCCTTGAATTTTTCCACATTTTTGTTACAGCCTTATTCTAAAAAAAAAATCCCTCGTCAATCTACACACAATACCCCACAATGTCAATACAAAAACAAAAATAAATAAAAATAACTTAAATATCACATTTACATAAGTTTTCAAACCATTTGCTCAGTTCTTTGTTGAAACACCTGTGGCAGCCTCAGAAATTCTTGGGTATGATGCTACACCTTGGCAAACCTATACCTGGGGAGTTTCTCCCATTCTTCTCTGCAGATCCTGTAAAACTTTGCTTGGTTGGATTTGGAGCGTTGCTACACAGCTATTTCAAGGTTTCTCTAGAGATGTTCGATCGTGTTCAAGTCCGGACTCTGGCTGGGCCACTCAAGGACATTCAGAGACTTGTCCCGAAACCACTCCTGTGATGTCTTGGCGGTGTGCTTAGGGTTGCTGTCCTGTTGGAAGGTGAACCTTCACCCCAGTCTGAGGTCCTGAGCGCCCTGGAGCAGGTTTTCACCAAGGATCTCTTTGTACTTTGCTTTGTTTGTCTTTCCCTCAAACCTGACTAGTCTCCCAGTCCCTGCCTCTGGAAAACATATTCACAGTATGATGCTGCCGCCACCATGCTTCACCATAGGTATAGTGCCAAGTATCCTCCAGATGTGATGCTTGGCATTCAGGCCAAGGAGTTCAATCTTGGTTTCATCAGACCAGAGAATCTTATTTCTCATGGTCTGCAGGTCCTTTAGGTGCCATTTGGCAAACTCCTAATGGGCTGTCATGTGCCCTTTACTGAGGAGTGGCTTTCATCTGGCCACTCTACCATAAAGGCCTGATTGGTGGTGCTGCAGAGATGGTTGTCCTTCTGGAAGGTTTTCCAATCTCCACAGAGGAACTCTGGAGCTCTTTCAGAGTGACCATCGAGTTCTTGGTCACCTCCCTGATGAAGGCCTTTCTCCACCTATTGCTCAGTGTGGGCGGTTGGCCAGCTCTAAGAAGAGTTTTGGTGTTCCAAACGTCTTACATTTAAAACTTCTTCATGATTGGTGGGTCCCATGCGGCACAGTTGAGCTAACATAGGCTAATGTGATCAGCATGAGGTTGTAAGTAACAAGAACATTTCCCAGGACATAGACATGTTTAATATTGGCAGAAAGCTTACATTCTTGTTAAAACCTCTTAAGGCTAGGGGGCAGTATTTTCATGTTTGGAAAAATAACATTCCCAAAGTAAACGGAATATTTCTCAGGACCAGATGCTAGAATATGCATATAATTGACAGCTTAGGATAGAAAACACTCTAAAGTTTCCAAAACTGTAAAAATATTGTCTGTAAGTATAACAGAACTGATATTGCAGGCGAAAGCCTGAGAAAAATCCAATCAGGAAGTGACTCTTATTTTGAAACCTCTGCGTTCCTATGCATCCCTATTGACCATTGAAAGGGATATCAAGCAGATTCATTTTTCTATGGGTTTCCTAATGTGTCTACAGCCACTAGACATAGTTTCAGGCTTTTATTTTGAAAAATGAGCGAGAACGACAACATTGCGTCAGTGGTCAGGTGGTGGCTCTCAGAGTGATTTGTGCGTAATAGACAAAGGCGGCCATTGTTCCTCTCGCTCCTACTGAAAAGCCAATTGTCCCGGTTGATATATTATCGAATAGATATTTGAAAAACACCTTGAGGGTTGATTATAAAAAAGGTTGCCATGTTTCTGTCGATATTATGTATCTAATTTGTAATTTTTTTCGCCGTTGTTGTGAACGCAATTTCCGGTGGATTTCTCAACAAAACGTGAACAACAAAAGGAGGTATTTCGGCTATAAAAGTAATCTTTATGGAACAAAATGAACATTTGCTGTCTAACTGGGAGTCTCGTGAGTGAAAACATTTAAAGCTCATCAAAGGTAAACGATTTAATTTGATTGCTTTTCTGATTTTCGTGACCAAGCTTCCTGCTGCTAGCTGGACATAATGCTATGCTAGGCTATCGAGGAACTTACACAAATGCTTGTCTTGCTTTGGATGTAAAGCATCATTTCAAAATCTGAGATGACAGGGTGATTAACAAAAGGCTAAGCTGTGTTTCACTATATTTCACTTGTGATTTCATGAATATGAATATTTCCTAGTAATATTTTTTGGTCCGTTGCATTATGCTAATTAGTGTAGTTGATGACAATTCTCCCGGATCCAGGAGGGGTAGTTGCAAGATTAAACATCTGTATACCACCCCTACCTTGTCACAACACAACTGATTGGCTCAAATGCATTAAGAAGGAAAGAAATTTCATAAATTAACTTTTATCAAGACACACCGGTTAATTGAAATGCACTCCAGGTAACTACCTCATGAAGGTGGTTGAGACAATGCCAAGACTTTGCAAAGCTGTCATCAAGGCAAAGGGTGACTATTTTGAACAATCTCAGATATAAAATATATTTTTTATTTGTTTTACACTTTTTGGTTACTTTTTGGTTCCTTTATGATTCCATGATTCCACGTTTTGATGTCTTCACTATTGTTCTACAACGTAAAAAAAATTGTACAAATAAATATAAACCCTTGAATGAGTAGGTGTGTCCAAACTTTTGACTGGTACTGTACGTATAACCATATTTGTCAGGGTCATATTTTCTTGACAGGGACTGGGTTGTTTGCCTTGTTGTTGACATTGGAAGCAGCCGTAGATGAAGAGGGAGCTGCTAGCCTACATGAGTTAAATTACAGCTAACTATCCACATGTGCATAGTTAGCTGTCAATCAAGCTAGCTGTCAGAAGAAGATCTTGATCTGGAGGCCGAGCAGTTGCCATACCAGGGAGTGATGCAACCCATCAGGTGGCTCTTGATGGTGCAGCTGTAGAACCTTTTGATGATCTGAGGACTCAAGCCAAATCTTTTCAGTCTCCTGAGGGGGAATAGGTTATAGGTCGTGCCCTCTTCACAACTGTCTTGTTTTGCTTGGACCATATTAATTTGTTGCTGACATGGACACCAAGGAACTTGAAGCTCTAAACCTGCTCCACTACTGGTCCGTCGATGAGAATGGGGTGTGTTCGGTCCTCCTTTTCCTGTAGTCTACAATCATCTCCTTTGTCTTGATCATGTTGAGGGAGAGGTTGTTGTCCTGGCACCACACAGTCAGGTCTCTGACCTCCTCCCTATAGGCTGTCTCGTCGTTGTCGGTGATCAGGGGTGGAAGATAGCCTACTGGTTAAAGCGAATGACCAGTAAGCCAAAAGGTTGCTAGATCGAATTCCCGAGCTGACAAAGTAAAATTATGTCGTTCTGCCCCTGAACAAGGCAGTTAACCCACTGTTCCTAGGCTGTCATTGTAAATAAGAATTTGTTCTTAACTGACTTGCCTAGTTAAATAAAGGAAAAATACAAAAAATCAGGTCTACCACTGTTGTGTCGTCGGCAAAATTAATGATGGTGTTGGAGTCGTATCTGGCCAAGCATTCATGAGTGAACACGGAGTACAGGCGGGGACTGAGCACGCACCCCTGAGAGGCCCCTGTGTTTAGGACCAGCATGGTGGATGTGTTGTTAAGTCCAGGACCCAGTTGCAGAGGGAGGTATTTAGTTCCAGGGTCCTCACCATCACAGGACTTGATAAGTCTTCAAGTCTGTCATTCCTAAGAATTCCAACCATACATTTATGATTAATTGGGGAAAGTAATCCGTAGTTAAACAGCCATATTATGTGAATGTTCCTCAGTGTTATGTTTGAATCTAATGAATATGATAAATACCATTGAATGGTTGACAGCCGGTATATCTTGTCTAATTGAAGCCTTTTTAAGACGTGACTCTTTATCTCTCAACAATTATTACAGGCATGCTGGGCCCTAATCCAGGGGCTTTGCAATATTGCTTTAAGAGGTTAAGAAGATGAATGTGTTTAGCTGTTAATCGTGGACTGTGATTTATGACTGGTGACATATCCGTTTACCCTCTCCCTCCCAAAAACCTTACCACCTGCAACCATTTGCTGCTCACTGCTCAGTGGTTTATAGTTACACACACATTTATGGGGTAAATTATAATTTTTTGTTGAGCGATCATGTAATGTCTTCACCTTCATGATTTCTTGGTTATGTCAAATGTGACATCCTTACAGGACCATCAAGGCAGTGTCCGGGTTAGCTGTCACCGCATGTATAAAGGCTGTTGTTGTAATTTCTTAACGGCTGTGCTAGCCAAAAACCTTTACTATCGGAAATATTATGGTATATATATTTTCTTCTTTTGAACAGATTAGGTTTCCATTTTATTGGAACACATGTGGAACTATAGATCACTCCAACGACGTAGGTTATGTTCCAATGGCCCCCTATTCCCTGTACTGCACTACATTTGACCAGAGCCCTATTGGCCCTGATCAAAAGTAATGTACTACATAGGGAATAGGATACAATTTGGGACTCAGATAGTCACGCCTATAGGCAGGATTAGAACGTTTGTATTACCATTATGCATGCAGCTGTGAGGCAGAACACAAATTCTTCTGCATCCACCTTGAGCTCAGAGGTAATGGTCACTAGGTTTCTCTGACACGTATACAGACACCAACCAACCCCTAAAAGCAAAATTATAAAAAAGGGAAGGAGACATATTAAATTGTTTACATCACTATTTGACGCGATCATCTTTTGCTCGTTTCAAGGTCATGCTTTTTCACATAGAACATGCTGGACAGTGGGAGTGTGTATGAAGTGTGTCAGATGTCTTATCATACAGTAATGCCCTTGCAAAGGCCTAGAATGGACACTATCGTTGCACCATATCTGTCAGTTGATAGGGCTATCCCCAATGATGCCTCCAGGCCCTTGTAGGGTATCCTACTACATGCACAAGTCACACACGCCGTAGATACTTTATCAGCTTTCACACTTACTTCAAAGGAAACCAGATTTGGTTAATTCACAGAGATTTTAGGTGTGCAATACCTGGATAAATTATCCAGAACAAATTAACTGGGCACTTATATAGCTTTATGAATGTTTTTCTTCAGGGAACTTTGGCCGCTCAGGTATTTACAAATTTGACCATGAATGAAGTTAAATATGCATTATGCAAATTGTTTTTGTGTACATAGAGTATTTCCCTGTGCAACTAGTGCATCCTCCAATGACTGAAACTATATGGGGAAGAGACGTTGGCAACTCTGCTCACTTGGATCTTTTCATTGTTAAAATGCACCTTGAGATTTCAACCCTTGGCAGATACAGCAATAATTGATATGTTCTGTGATACGCCTAGAAACATCCAAGGGCAAACCTTTCAGGTAGATGCTGGACTCCATTGTAATCAATGCATCGGGGGCAAAAAAGTTGAAGCCATTAACCTGAACAAGAGGTGTGAATGTGGTGCAATGCCAAGGCCCTGACAATTTAATTCCAAGGCTGTCATGTCACATCTTCCCACATCCTACTGTGACTCCAACTTCAAACAAGTGTATGAAATCCATAAGGTTTGTCATGGTCAAATAAAAAGTATTCTCTGTCCTGAATAAAAGTTTATTTTCTCTCTCTGGTTATTTGCATTGGTTTGATGCAATTTTACATCAAAATGTTTCATGTTTCAATACCCTGAACCATTAGTTTTGCAATATGGTGTATGTGTGGGTGGCACTTTGTCTCATAAGATTGTTCCATGTGGTGCATGATGCTGGCAGTAAGCTAGTCCTCAATATAAACAGACCATGTCCACACTACATAACTCAGCAATACTTTTATCTCCCTCCACTGCAGAGTGAAATGGGTACATTTATTGAATAAGACAATATCATTCCATTTCATCCTACATAGCAATTTGAGATCAACATTTTAACACCCGCAGTGTTCAATTTAGCACTCTCTTAGAAATAATATGTGACTCACTGAAATAGTGTTAAACTAACACTTTTCAAAGTGTTGCCAAACTAACACCCCTAGTGTTGGTGTCGGAAATTCCCACTTAAAATAACACTATTAGATTTGATGTTGATACACTTTCTCAGGGTTAGGGAAAAGTGAATAGTGTTTAGTGTAACATTATTTTGGGGTGGTGTTGTTTTAACACTGTAAGGTGTAAAGCCTTATTTGCATAATTCCGAGCAAGCCTTTTGAGTGAATGTCATAGGTACCCACCCATTAATGTTTTTGTTAGTGACAGAGAGACATGATTGTTGCATTCAATAACTTCAACATGCAACAAAGCATGCTGAAAGTCATGATAATGAAGCCCCTCCCACATATTTTTCTCTGGTAACGAAAATGAACTCAACACAGTTGAGTAACAACAACAGCACTGTGATTCAAATAACACTTCATTTATTCACAGCAGGTGGTGTCAATTTCAATCTCTGGTGTTAACCCCACTATAATAATTAACCCCACTCTGTCACACCCTGACCTTAGATATCTCTGTTTTCTATATATTTTGGTTAGGTCAGGGTGTGACTAGGGTGGGTAGTGTTGTATGTCTAGGGTTTTGTATGTCTGGGGTTGTTGTAGGTCTAGGGGATTTTGTATTTCTATGTTGGCCTGATATGGTTCCCAATCAGAGACAGCTGTTTATCGTTGTCTCTGATTGGGGATCATATTTAGGCAGCCCTGTTTGCCACTTTCTGGTTTGGGATCTTGTCTATGTGTAGTTGCCTGTCAGCACGCGTCTGGATAGCGGCACATTTCATTTTGTTAGTTTGTTCAGTGTTCATTCTGTAAATAAATAAGAATGTACGCCTCCCACTCTGCGCCTTGGTCCGATCCTTATAACGAATGTGACACACTCAGATTTAACAACAATTTTTACCACATCACTGAGATTTTACAACTTGCATATTTCCTGTGCAGCTTCTGCCCCAGTTCTAGAATGACAGATGTTAAATAACAGGGTATCAGACAGAGAAGTTATATTCTGCTGCTGTTATTCAAGATACAGTAATGCATGTCCCATTAGATCCTACCGCATCAGATGCAAGACTCATCAAGACTGTTGCAGGATAGGTACCCTGAGAAGCTGCATGAGACATATCCTCAAAGGCGAAAGGGAGTGAAGTACTTCACATGTGAAAGACAGAAAATTGGTAAAGATGTAGGGTAATGGTGCTATAGCATGATAATTGTACGATCTCACAACCCTTAGTGCTGTAATACCTAACCACTTTAATGTTGCAAGGTGTGCGATTTAGAAGAAAAACGTATCAAATAAAACTTTATGAAAGTTAAAATTTTCCATCCACAGGGTAAATTATTCTATATTCTGAGTGTTCATGTGGAGGAATAATGCCTCTGAGAAAACATGGTCTTCAGAGATCAAACACCCTGTTAAAGGCTGATAATCAAATTTGAGTGTGGTTTATAAATACGACTTTTAAATGAGAATCTAAATGGGGCCATTCTTATTGTGTATAATAATAATTATCATGTGAAAAATAATTAACATATTTTCAATATTGCGTTGCTCTAAGCTGCATATTCGTCAGATGTGTTTTCTTTCATTCATCAGTCTAAGGGTTACCTGCAAAGAGTAAATGGACATCATGTGCTGTGAACATTTTGAAGAATTTCACAAAGCAAATGACTCCACAAAGCAAGTGCTGAACATTGGGTGAAAATACAAGACTGCAACCGCAACAACTACTGTAAGGGATAAATTAATGAAAACCGTCAAACAGAGGTTTAACCATAAGTCGACAGCTCTGATTTTGTCTAAAAAGCATACTGATGGTTCATGGTTGGAGGGAGTGGGTTTGAGTCCTCCCAGCCTTTGCGGAATATACTTTATTTCCCTTCAATATGGGAAAAGGCCTTGCAAAAGTATTCATCCCACTTGGTGGTTTTCCTAATTTGTTGAATTACAACCTGGAATTTAAATAGATTTTTATTTGGATTTCATGTAATGGACATACACAAAAAAGTCGAAATTGGTGAAGTGAAATGAAAAAAAAATATATTGTTTAAAAAAAGATATAATAATTAAACGGAAAAGTGGTGAGCGCATATGTATTCACCACCTTTGCGATGAAGCTCGTAAATAAGATCTGGTGCAACCAATTACCTTCAGAAGTCACATAATTTGTTAAATAAAGTCCACCTGTGTGCAATCCAAGTGTCACATGATCTGTCACATGATCTCAGTACATATACACCTGTTCTGAAAGGCCCCAGAGTCTGCAGTACCACGAAGTAAGGGGCACCACCAAGCAAGTGGCGCCATGAAACTGGTCAGAATTGAAGGAATGATGGATGGCGCTAAATATAGGAAAATTATTGAGGACACCTGTTTGTCTTCCAGAGATTTGTGAATTGTATGGAGGTTCATCTTCCAGCAGGACAATTACCTTAAGGATATTGCTAAAGCAACACTCGAGTTGTGTAAGGGGAAACATTTAAATGTCTTGGAATAGCCTAGTCAAAGCCCAGACCTCAATCCAATTGAGAATGTGGTATGACTTAAATATTGCGGAACCCATCCAACTTGAAGGAGATGGAGCAGTCTTGCCTTGAAGAATAGCAAAAATTCCAAAGGGGTGAACACTTTCGCAAGCCACTGTATCATCAGGTGAAGTATTCCAAAACCACATGGTTTTACATGATTTCAAGTGAAAGGCTATGTGATCACGTGAAAACACACATATGAAACTTCATGTGAGATATTATCATGTGGAAAATGTGGTTTTTCCGTAAGAGTGACCTCTCTTCACCACAAGTTGATTTTCACAGACAGCCTCAACAGAAGAATGAGCCGTCCAAATACTTAACAACTAATAATGATTATTATACATAGGTTTTATAGTGCTCTACTTTTCACCAGATCCCTATGTTCCCTGCTCAAATGTAGTGCATTATATAGGAATAGGGTGCCATTTGGGATGCATCCCTTTGTCATTACCAGACGTATAGGATGCCAAATAACAACTATTGTGATATACAAAATAATGGGGTCAATTCAGAAACTCCATATGAAAGCCACTTCGTGGTCTTTCTCCAAGTCGTGTAAGACTTCATATCGCAGGATAGCTGGGCATTATTCCCCCAAGACTCAGTAAGCTAAGTAAAAAAAAAAAAGTGGCTGTAAACTGTCACAATGTTTTTATCTCCACCTGCCATGGCACTGCCATATCATGTACTGTTTAGCTTTGTTTAAATGTTTTGTTGTCTTATTCCATTATTCACTCTGGTGACTCATTACAAAACCTTAAAATATTCTAATTTCATATTTTGTGCCAAAAGGGTTGGCCTGGAGATATATCAGAAAGGATGGTAATGTTACTAAAATATGTATGTCTCATGAGTTATTGTGACTGGTGTGACATGACAACAAGGCTTTCAATATAACTACATAAACTGGAATACTGTGTCTGAGTGCACAAACACAATTACATTTGTTATGTTCTTTATCATACTTGGCAGGGAGTATTCACAGACACCTTTATTTAGATTCTTACCAATTTCACTTTGACATCAGATAAGGGTAAACAAGCCTCATTAGCATCAGTCTAATTAGATCGCTGCCATGACTAGTACACAGAGAAAAAACACTTCTCAGATCTCCATCAAAAATAAATACTCTATACCTCTCTCAGTTATAATTCTAGACTCCTATGCAATTTTCTCTCCTTGGTTTACCTTACTTGGTTAATACTCACCATCACCACACATGTAACAATGCAAGGTTGTTGTAGCTTCAAAATGGTTAAGTTAGTTTGGGTTATCATTATGATATCAGCCATTCCGACTACTGTTAGTTTGCTTACTGTAAAGCATATTTGGGTTATTTGGGACTCAGCCCTAGTGTATGATTATTGTGTGTGGATGTCAAAGGTAATAACCTCGGATCATGATACAAGCATGGACAATAACATCTGCAGCTGAATAAGGTTCAGCTGAGGTAACGTTCCCCATAACAGTGGCTTATCTGCATCCTACTTGTTAGTGGCTTTTGTTAGAAATTCTTTATTCCAAATTCCAAGAATTAAATAGGTTTTACTTCAAGAAACAATGAAATGATTCCGTCCATTAGTGGGCCCCCATAGGGAATTAATTCTGAAGAGAGATGGACGTACGTATGTTATTCAAGATATTCAATGTGTGAAGCAGCTAAGACCACCAACCGAGATAATGTACTTTAAGTGCTTTATTAATACAAAGCACTATTTTTATAACTACCTACTGATACTTTCTGAGTACATCTATATTTTTTCAGGAAAATCTTTAGATGTCAATGGCAGAAAGTTAAATACTTTGAAAAGCCTTCAACTTCAAGTAATCTTTTTTCTTTCTGACGTCATAGTGATTGTCAAATATTGCATGCACACTGACCAAACATTTGATGTCTTTATTAACTATTTAACACAGAAGATCAGAGATTGACCTCTTGAGGTGAGGACTGTTCAACGCTCAGATATCCACACTTCAAGATTGTTTTGATCACACGGACTGGGATATGTTCAGAGTAGATTCATAAAATAATATTGACACATATACCGATACAGTGAATGAGTTAATCAAGAAGAGCATAGCAGATGTTGTACCCACTGTGACTATTAAAATTTACCCCAACCAGAAAACGTGGATAGATGGGAGCATTCGAGCAAAACTGACAGTGCGAACCACTAAATATAACCAGGGCAAGAAGACTGAGAAAATGGAAGATACAAACAATAGTTATTCCCTCCGCAAAGCAATCAAGCAGGCTAAACGTTGGTATAGGGACAAAGTTTAGTCCCAGTTCAACAGTTCAGACACGAGACGTATGTGACAGGGTCTACAGACAATCGTCCCCACATGCTTCAAGATGACAACCATTATCCCTGTACCTAAGAAAGCAAATGTAATTGAAATAAATCACTATCGCCCCGTAGCACTCACCTCTGTCATCATGAAGTGCTTTAAGAGACTAGTCAAGGATCATATTATCTCCACCTTACCTGTCACCCTAGACCCACTTCAATTTGCTTACTGCCCCAATAGATCCACAGATAATGCAATCGTCACCAAACTGCACACTGCCCTGTCCCATCTGGATAAGAGGCATGCCTATGTAAAAATGTTGTTCATTGGCTATAGCTCAACATTAAACACCATAGTACTCTCCAAGCTCATCATAAAGCTTGAGGGCCTGGGTCTGAACCCCACCCTGTGCAACTGGGTCCTGGACCTCCTGATGGGTCACCCCCAGGTGGTGAAGGTAGGAAAGAACACCTCTTAGCTGATCCTCAACACAGGGGCCCCACAAGGGTGCGTCCTCAGCCACCTCCTGTACTCTCTGTTCACCCATGACTGTGTGGCCAAGTACGCTTCCAACTCAATCATCAAGTCCTTTTGGTCTGTTTTGCCCTATAGTTTGGAAGACTTTGTTAAGGCCTCTTGAATAGTGATGTTATGTTTGATGCCAGAGCTCCGAGGCAAATTGCTAAGCAGTGTACTTCGAAGCAGTGTGCTGATGCCTGTTTCACTTTATCAGAAGCACGTGATCAATGACGTCCGAAGCTTTGTTCTGTCAAACAACCCCCTGATTGGTTTGGGTTTGGTAGAAGACAAAAAGGCTACACTGCGCACACGCTAAAATAATTTTGACCAGCAGGTGCCACTAGTGTATACTGTTAATCAACACCTTGAGTAATGAATCTATTTTTGACGCAATTTGCTGGAAAACCTCAATGTTGCAGAAAGCTTAATTCTCCCATGAAGTGATACAAAACATCAAATATTCAGTAATATGGTAATGTCTAAACACTTTACCTAGCAGTCAACCTGCTTGCACCAATCCCTTGTAATTACAGTAAAATACTGTGAAATACAAACCCCTCCCCACAATGAATTTCATTAAGTCATCCATTCCGATTACAGTAGCATTACTTTTTTTACAGGACAATACAGTCAATTCTGCATTAATGTATTGTGTGTCATTACACAGTTGTCAGAGTCGTGTGTATAGGTGGCAGGGAAGTCAGGCGCAGGAGAGTCAAACGGAGTGTAAATGGAGTCTTTTAATATAAGTCCACTTAAAACCTCTTAAGCCTACCCCCTACTTTTTCGAACATTCTGTTAAAAATCGCGCAACATTTTGGCGTCCTGCTACTCATGCCAGGAATATAGTATATGCATATGATTAGTATGTGTGTATAGAAAACACTCTCACGTTTCTAAAACTGGTTAAATCACGGCTGTGACTATAACAGAACGTCTGTTTCATCGAAAAGCGCAGGAAAATCTGATCACTGAAAGTGGAAAAAAATATCCATGCGCCACTTCAACCCATTGTTAAAGGTGAACCGTATTAAATGAGGCTGAGGTTGCAGTACCTACAGCTTCCACAGGATGTCTAGAGTCTTCTCATTTGCTTCGGATTTGATTCTTGGTAGAACCGATCCAAGGGAACCGATTCCCTCCGAACTCCAACTTGATGTATTGGTTGAGTTTTTTCCGGACATTTTTTCCAGGCGACCACCTATCGAATTTACATCGCCTCCTGATGATTTTTATCGCTTATTAACGTGTACTAATACCTAAAGTTGCATTAGAAAAGTATTTCGAAGTGTTTTGTGAAAGTTTATCGTCGACTTTTTAACTTTTAAAAAATGACGTTACGTTATGAAACGCTATTTTTTTCCGTTTATCACACTGTCTTCATAGATCGATATCTAGGCTATATATGGACCGATTTAATCGAAAAAAAAGACCCAGTATTGATTATGGGACATCAAGGAGTGCCAACAAAGAAGATGGTCAAAGGTAATGAATGTTTTATATTTTATTGTGCGGTTTGTGTAGCGCCGACTATGCTAATTATTTTGTTTACATCCCCTACGGGTCTTTTGGGGTGTTACATGCTATCAGATAATAGCTTCTCATGCTTTCGCCGAAAAGCATTTTAAAAATCTGACTTGGTGCCTGGATTCACAACGAGTGTAGCTTTAATTCAATACCAAGCATGTGTATTTTAATGAACGTTTGCGTTTTAACTAATACTATTAGCGTTTAGCGTAGCGCATTTGCATTTCCAGAGCTCTAGTTGGGACGTCTGCGTCTCAAGTAGGAGCAAGAGGTTTTAACATGCTCCAAACACTAAATACGTACATACATAAACGAACATGGGTACGAGGACCTGTCGCACACCTATACAACATAAAACAACACTTGACATAAAACAATCTCTGACAAAGACATGAGGGAAACAGAGGGTTAAATACACAATAGGCAATGAATGGGATTGAAAACAGGTGTGTGTGAAGACAAGACCAAACCAATGGAAAATGAAAAATGTATCAATGATGGCTAGAAGGCCGGTGACGTCAAGCCCTGCCCGAACAAGGAGAGGCAACGACTGCTGCGGCAGAAGTCGTGACAACAGTATTTGCTTTGATACCATATTTATATTACAGCAGCTGTGCTGTAACATGAAATACAGAATTGTACTTGCCAGCGAGCTGCCTGCAAGCTACTGTCAAACTCATGGTAACCCCTTTGCAGTGTACTATATTTTTAAAGGTAGTGGGACATGGGGACGTGCATATCATCTATAGTGGGAGGCCAAAACTTGAAGCATGCCATTATTTTTCACTTCGACCAGGACAAAATAACATGTTAGAAAACAATGGTTACCATGGAGAATCATTGTTGCCCCCAGTGCTTTATTGGAGCCAGCTGTCAGTGATGGATTTAGTGAATGTCCAAGATGGCCATGAACTCCCCATGACCAGTAACACATTCTCTGTGACATTCTAGGAAGCACATACAAGTTGAAAAGGCTTGTCTAGTAATTACCCTCCAGTGTGAGTGTATCACATTCAACACCTAGCATGTGGGTGCTCTGGCACTAGTTCAAGTTGGCTCTCTGGCTTGATATAATAGCCCCTAATAAAATATAAAAAGTAAAAACTGCTACATGGCTATAGTTAATTGTCTGCGTGGAATAAGCATTGATTCTGTCATTATGCTAGCTAAATGATTAGCTGAAAACAAGTTGTTGCAATGCAGTCAACTGTAAGGGAAGGACCATCTTTGTAATCAAGATTATGACTAAATATCAGATACAATGTTAATAATTTACAATGCCATGTAACGAAGTGTTTGCAGGGCTTTGCAAATTATGTATTTTGGATATACAGTATAAATGCATAAATCAAAACCCAAGTCTTGCAAGTATTAAGCACTCATATTTGAGTTTGCATTATAGCTAAGTACTATCTATAACAGCTGGTATTCACAGATAAAGCTACAGTATTTTTAAAAGGGAATGAGGAAAAAAGAGCTTTCATTGCATAGCCAGTTTCCTTTATGCATTACAAATGAGATTTTCTGTCCAACTTTGGCAGGATACAGGGATTTTTAATTACCAATGGAGTTGTGTTGACCTGTGCATCTAGCTGATAATAGGACACAGTTATATCAAGGTGATGGCCTTGTAAAAAATGCTATTTTTCCCCAACATGCTGTATTCTGACACTAACATTAATAGGCTTCAGTGAAATGCAATGGATGCCAATTGCATTCCTACATGTAGACAGAACCTGAATGAATCTGCCTTGTCATCATTCATTAGCTCTTTGGTTTTTACTTGGCATTGTGAGACTTGTGAAGTTTGGCATTGAATGGTGCAATATACTGCTGCTAATTTCACTTATAAACTCTTTTGCTCTTTCTTTGAAAACTCTGGGTGGGAAGTCACGTCATTTATTAATTTCCATGGAAACACCACACTTAGCACAGGGAATTGAAATAGAATATTGAAAACAATGCTCCTTGGATGCTGCCTATTCTAATGAAGACTTGAATCAGTGCCAAGTTTCCCCTTAGAGCTTTAAATTATCCCAAAAGCACAGTTGTTATATATGTTTCTGTACCTAATTAGAATCCACCCACGCACCCTGTGTGTTGAGGTATGGGAATTGGAAATAAGGAAATTTGCCAGAGAGTAAACAAATATTGCATCCTATAATCAGGAAACATATGCAGCTCCTGTCTGCCACCTGGATATGATTAAATATGGCACTTGTCAATAGTTCAGATGTATTTACATAGCCAGATAAGACATAGGTAAAATGTGTACAGTGACAACGCCAGCCCATGGAGTATACCAATAGCAAACAGGAGCTCTGAGTAACTGGTATAACCCTGTCCAGATATCAACCAAATGATTCCCTCTGTAGAATCTACTGTATCTGTCTGTCTGCTTTCTGGCCTGTGACTCATTGCCACACTTTTAGCCAGCTCACTGCTGATGTAGACAGCCAGGTCACTCGTGATACAAGTCAGTATTCAACATCCATCCATATACTTTAATGCAGGGAAACTCAAAGCAGTTTTACCTAATTTCTATTAGAATGTTAAATGTACAACCAGAGGGAAAACATCTATAGACCACCTTTACTCCACACACAGAGTCGCGTACAAAGCTCTCCCTCGCCCTCCATTTGGCAAATCTGACCATAATTCAATCCTCCTGATTTCTGTTTACAAGCCAAATGTAAAGCAAGGAGCACCATTGACTCGGTCTATAAAAAAGTGGTCAGATAAACAGATGCTAAACTACAGGACTGTTTTGCTAGCACAGACTGGAATATGTTCTGGGATTCTTCTGATGGCATTGAGGAGTACACCACATCAGTCACTGGCTTCATCAATAAGGGCATCGACAACGTCATCCTCACAGTGACTGTACGTACATACCCCAACCAGAAACCATGAATTACAGGCAACATTCGTACCGAGCTAAAGGGTAGAGCTGATTCTTTCAAGGAGTGGGACTCTAACCCTGAAGCTAATAAGAAATCTCGCTATGCCCTCCGACGAACCATCAAACAGGCTACTTATCAATACAGGACTAAGATCGACTCGTACTGCACCGGATACGACGCTCGTCGGATGTGGCAGGGCTTGCAAACCATTACAGAATACAAAGGGAAGCACAGCCGAGAGCTGCCCAGTAACATGAGTCTATCAGACGAGCTAAATAACTTCTATGCTCGCTGTTCCAGATGGCTGTGTGATCATGCTCTTCACAAGAGATGTGAGTAAGACCTTGAAACAGGTCAAAATTCACAAGGCCGCAGGGCCAGACGGATTACCAGGATGTGTACTCCGAGCATGCGATGACCAACAGGCAATGGTCTTCACTGACATTTCCAACTTCTCCCTGTCTGAGTCTGTAATAACATGTTTCAAGCAGACCACCATAGTCCCTGTGCAAAAGAACACGAAGGTAACCTGCCTAAATGACTACCAAACCGTAGCACTCACTTCAGTAGCCATGAAATGCTATGAAAGGCTGGTCATGGCTCACATCAACACCTTTATCCCAGAAACCCTAGACCCACTCCAATTTGCATAACTTCCCAACAAATCCACAGATGATGCAATCTCTATTGCACTCCACACTGCCCTTTCACACCTGGACAAAAGGAACACTTACGTGAGTATACTATTCATTGACTGCTGCTCAGCATTCAACACCATAGTGCCCTCAAAGCTCATCACTAAGATAAGGACCCTGGAACTAAACACCTCCCTCTGCAACTGAATCCTGGACATCCTGATGGGCCGCCCCCAGGTGGTAAGGTTAGGTAATAACACATCTGCCACGCTGATCCTCAACACAGGGGCCCGTCAGGTGTGCGTGCTCAGTCCCCTGCTCTACTCCCTGTTCACTCATGACTGTATGGACAGGCACGACTCCAACACCATCATTAAGTTTGCCAATGACACGACAGTGGTAGGTCTGATCACCAACAACGATGAGACAGCCTATAGGGAGGATGTCAGAGACCTGACCGCTTGGTTCAAGGACAACAGCCTCTCCCTCAACGTGATCAAGACAAAGGAGATGATTGTGGACTACAGGAAAAGGAGGACTGAGCATGCCCCCATTCCCATCGATGGGGCTGTAGTGGAGCAGGTTGAGAATGTCAAGTTCCTTGGCATTCACATCACCAACAAACTAACATGGTCCAAGCACATCCAAGACAGTCATGAAGAGGCCACAAAAAAACTATTCCAACTCAGGAGACTGAAAAGATTTGTCATGCGTCCTCAAGGTTTTACAGCTCCACCATCGAGAGCATCCTGACGGGTTGCATCACTGCCTGGTATGGCAATTTTCAATGACGGCTTAGGAACAGTGGGTTAACTGCCTGTTCAGGGGCAGAACGACAGATTTGTACCTTGTCAGTTATGGGGTTCGGTCCAGCAACATTTTGGTTACTGGCCCAACGCTCTAAACATTAGGCTACCTGCCGCCCTAGACATCAAATCAAATATTATTTGTCACATGTGCTGAATACAACACAAACTTACAAGCTAAGGCATTGTAGAAGGGGATGATGGATGGGAGTAAGCATCTGCCTCTGGTGCCAATCCAGCGATATAATTGTTTTTTGAGATTTTTGTTTTAAACTTATCTCAAACCTTATGCCATGCCTTAAACACTTCAAAATTTGATGCTTGGAAGAACTTAGAAAGTTGGTGTTTGAGAAACATGGATGAACATTAAATTCTGGCATGAGACTGTGAGAGCTAATTAGATGTAGAATGCAGCAGAAATTGGCAAGTGCCTTTGACAAAGCTGTCACAATATGAAAGGGGACTGGCATAGTATTCTGACTGTGATACAGTCTAATGTAACACAAAGACATATTGTAAACAAGCGCAGAGGTATTTATAACTGTCTGAAAGGATTGTAATACGATTTTTTGAGTGAGATCTACCTTTTACATGAGGCACACGAAGAAACAGGTTGCAGAAAAAGTAAGACAGAGGGTTAAATGGAACAGTGAATTTAGCTTGTTTTTGTTAGTCGTATTTCCCTTGCTTACTTAGAAACTTTGATAATTACACCCTCTCCAATAAATGGTCTCTGCATCACAAGCCCCTCATCACCTGACACACTGGCTGCATATCAAACGGGACCCTATTCACTAAATATAGGGAATAGGTTGTTATTTGGGACCCATCCATTGCACAGCTTCTCATAGATCCAGTCCTCTGAATGACACAAACAAGAGAGAAATGTCAATCCGTGCCTTCTGGGCCTTCATTAGCAAATAGATAGGTCACCGCATAAGCTCGGGGTTACTGTCAAAATGCAGTTGGCATCTGTGCTGCCTGCCTTTATTAGCTGCTTCTCTGATATTGGGAAACATAATGATGAGGCCCATTTGGGAGTGCTGCAACATGCTGAGCCAAAATGAATTAGGGCTAAAATACTCCTAAGAGATGCCTTTTTTATTTTATAATATTTGAGACATTTCAAAAACGGAATATTAATAGGTAGACTCAGTGATGCACGAAGTAACCATCAATACAGTGCCTCAGAATGTATTCAGACCCCTGACTTTTTCCACATTTCATTAAAGCCTTATTCTAAATTGGATTAAATAAAAAAAATTGCCTCATCAACCTACACACAAAAAACAGGTTTTTAGAAATGTTTGCAATTTATATAAAAAACACTGAAATATCACATTTACACAAGTATTAAGACCCTTTACTCAGAACTTTGTTGAAGCACCTTAGGCAGCGATAACAACATCAAGTCTTCTTGGGTATGACGCTACAACCGTGGCACACCTGTATTTGGGGTGTTTCCCCCTTTCATCTCTGCAGATCCTCTCATGCTCTGTCAGGTCGGATGGGGAGTGTTGCTGCACAGCTATTTTCAGGTCACTCCAGAGATGTTCGTTCGGGTTCAAGTCTGGCCTCTGGCTGGGCCACTCAAGGACATTCAGAGACTTCCCGAAGCCACTACTGCGTTGTCTTGGGTGTGTGCTCATGGTCATTGTCCTGTTGGAAGGTGAACCTTCAACCCAGTCTAGGTCCTGAGCACTCTAGAGCAAGATTTCATCAAGGATCTCTCTGTACTATGCTCCTTTTATCTTTCCCTCGATCCTGACTAGTATCCTAGTCCCTGCCGCTGAAAAACATCCCCTCAGCATGATCCTGCCACCACCGTGCCTCACCGTAGGGATGGTGCCAGGTTTCCTACAGACGTGACGCTTGGCATTCAGGTCAAAGAGCTCAATCTTGGCTACATCAGAACATATAATCTTGTTTCTCATGGTGTGAGAGTCCTTTAGGTGCCTTTTGGCAAACTGTGAGTGGGCTGTCATGTGCCTTTTAATGAGGAGTGGCTTCCTTCTGGCCACGCTACCATAAAGGCGTGATTGGAGGAGTGCTGCAGAGATGGTTGTCAATCTGGAAATTTCTTCCATCTCCACAGGGGAACTCTAGAGCTCAGTCAGAGTGACCATCTGGTTCTTGGTCACTCCGCTGACCAAGGCCTTTCTCACCCTATTGCTCACTTTGGCCAAGAGGCCAGCTCTAGGAAGAGTCTTGGTGGTTCCAAACTTCTTCCATTTAAGAATGATGGAGGCCACTGTGTTCTATTGCAGCTTACTTTATGTATGGAGCCTAATATATTTGTGTATATTTCTTATAACCGCAGACACGTGAGGTAACGTTACTCATTTCATAAACTTTATGGTGTATATTCAATTGTGCTTATGTAGCTAGCTACATTCTTCTATTAGCTCTGAAAAAACAATGCTAATTGCGTCAGAGAAGTATTAGCTTGTGCTGTATTTTGAAGCTACTCTGGCCTTCTGACTCCCAAGTGGCGCAGTTCAGTAATCTTCTCGCCTGTTAGTTGCGGTGAACTATGTGGCTGTTGAGGGCAGCAGTGTGGTTTAGATGGAAAAATATCTTCTTATACCACTTGGTTGTTTTCCGAGTGCATTCCACAAAGCTGTTTATCATGTCCGCCTTATCCACTGCCCCCATTTTGAGGTTATAGTCAGGCACACAGGTGGTCCACCTTTCCTGTGTATGGACAGTGGAGAGGACATGGACGTCTCATTTATCATGCCACTTTACTGCCTGCTGTTGACCATTCTCCTTGAACTCCAGCTCCCCTCTCTGCATCTTCCTGTATCCGAATGCCAGCATCCCCTTCCTGTTCAACCTGACTGTGCCACAGGCCTCTGTGTTGTTGGAGAGCAGATGGTGGAAGAGTTTGGGACTGATGTACCAATTGTCCACATACAAAGTGTGACCCTTGCCGAGATGACGATCCAGCATGGTCATCAACATGGACCCGGACACCCCAAGCCCCTCATAATGTAGGATATCAGTTGTGGACACTGTGTAAACTTTAATGTCCTGGACAAATCCTGTCTTCACGTCGCACATGACAATGAACTTGACCCCACACCTGTGCCTTTTGGAGGGAAAATATTGACGGAACACCAGCCTACCTTTCCATAACATCAGGGACATATCAATGTATAGGTCCTTGTATGACACAAAGACCTGACCAAATGCTGATGTCAGGCTGATAAGAACATTTCTTCTTATGTATAGCAGGTCATTTAGGATCGCAGTAGCATTGTTGATGAAATGCAGGCACCACAGCAGAACTAGGAAGCAGTCTTGGAAAAAGAGGGTGGCACAGAAGGGAGTTGCAAACATAGGATCTGTGCTCCAGTAGTGTCTTAGAGAGTTCTTCTTTACTATCCCTATGAGAAGGACTGTCACCAGGAAGGTATACAACTGGTCAGAATTGAAGGAATGATGGATGGTGCTAAATACAGTGCCTTGTGAAAGTATTCGGCCCCCTTGAAATTTGCAACCTTTTGCCACATTTCAGGCTTCAAACATAAAGATATAAAACTGTATTTTTTTGTGAAGAATCAACAACAAGTGGGACACAATCTTGAAGTGGAACGACATTTATTGGATATTTCAAACTTTTTTAACAAATCAAAAACTGAAAAATTGGGCGTACAAAATTATTCAGCCCCTTTACTTTCAGTGCAGCAAACTCTCTCCAGAAGTTCAGTGAGGATCTCTGAATGATCCAATGTTGACCTAAATTACTAATGATGATAAATACAATCCACATGTGTGTAATCAAGTCTCCGTATAAATGCACCTGCACTGTGATAGTCTCAGAGGTCCGTTAAAAGCGCAGAGAGCATCATGAAGAACAAGGAACACACCAGGCAGGTCCGAGATACTGTTGTGAAGAAGTTTAAAGCCGGATTTGGATACAAAAAGATTTCCCAAGCTTTAAACATCCCAAGGAGCACTGTGCAAGCGATAATATTGAAATGGAAGGAGTATCAGACCACTGCAAATCTACCAAGACCTGGCCATCCCTCTAAACTTTCAGCTCATACAAGGAGAATACTGATCAGAGATGCAGCCAAGAGGCCCATGATCACTCTGGATGAACTGCAGAGATCTACAGCTGAGGTGGGAGACTCTGTCCATAGGACAACAATCAGTCGTATATTGCACAAATCTGGCCTTTTATGGAAGAGTGGCAAGAAGAAAGCCATTTCTTAAAGATATCCATAAAAAGTGTTGTTTAAAGTTTGCCACAAGCCACCTGGGAGACACACCAAACATGTGGAAGAAGGTGCTCTGGTCAGATGAAACCAAAATTGAACTTTTTGGCAACAATGCAAAACGTTATGTTTGGCGTAAAAGCAACACATCTCATCACCCTGAACACACCTTCCCCACTGTCAAACATGGCGGTGGCAGCATCATGGTTTGGGCCTGCTTTTCTTCAGCAGGGACAGGGAAGATGGTTAAAATTGATGGGAAGATGGATGGAGCAAAATACAGGACCATTCTGGAAGAAAACATGATGGAGTCTGCAAAAGACCTGAGACTGGGACGGAGATTTGTCTTCCAACAAGACAATGATCCAAAACATTAAGCAAAATCTACAATGGAATGGTTCAAAAATAAACATATCCAGGTGTTAGAATGGCCAAGTCAAAGTCCAGACCTGAATCCAATCGAGAATCTGTGGAAAGAACTGAAAACGGCTGTTCACATGCTCTCCATCCAACCTCACTGAGCTCGAGCTGTTTTGCAAGGAGGAATGGGAAATAATTTCAGTCTCTCGATGTGCACAACTGATAGAGACATACCCCAAGCGACTTACAGCTGTAATTGCAGCAAAAGGTGGCGCTACAAAGTATTAACTTAAGGGGGCTGAATAATTTTGCAGGCCCAATTTTTCAGTTTTTGATTTGTTAAAAAAGTTTGAAATATCCAATAAATGTCGTTCCACTTCATGATTGTGTCCCACTTGTTGTTGATTCTTCACAAAAAAATTCAGTTTTATATCTTTATGTTTGAAGCCTGAAATGTCGCAAAGTTCAAGGGGGCCGAATACTTTCGCAAGGCACTGTACATGGAAATTCTTGAGGGTATCTGTTTCAGTCTTCCAGAGATATGAGACTGTGACAGAGGTTCACCTTCCAGCAGGACAATGACCTTCTAAAGCAACACTTGAGTGGTTTAAGGAGAAATATGTATATGTTGTGGAATGTTTTAATTCCAGGTTGTAGGTCAAAGCCCAGGCCTCAATCCAAGTATTGAGTCAAAATCTGTGGATATTTCTGTATTTCATTATTGACTTAAAAAAGCTTTCATTGTTGTCACACCTGTAGAGGAACATTTATTCAGCTGAACCATTCAAAGGGGTCTCAATACATTCTGAAGGCACAGTACATGTTTTCAAGAGGAGTGATGAGAGAACTGCCCACCACACCCAATGTCTTGAAATATGCAGACAGACGGATTAAAGGTAAACTTACATTGTAATACTTCTGACAGCTAACTTTCTACCTCCACCCACAACTTCTGGACTTCATACCATTCCCAGAAAGCATGGATTATTGAGTCATTATTAGGTTTACTCTTGAGACATGACTGCCATTTTGCTGTAGAATTTGTGAAATTTGTCTCTAGCATTCGGAAAGTATTCAGACCCCTTCACTCTTTCCACATCTTTTTACATTACAGCCTTATTCTAAAATTGATTAAATCATTTTTTCCCTCATCAATCTACACATAATACTCCATAAAGTCAATGAAAAACACGTTTTTGAATTCGAAGCAAAAATGTTTACTGAAATATCACATTTACATAAGTATTCAGAGCCTTTACTCAGTACTTTGTTGAATCGCCTTTGACAGCGATTACAGCCTCAGGTAGTCTTGGGTATGACGGTACACTTGGCACACCTGTATTTGAAGAGTTTCTCCCATTTCAATGACCGATTCCACTGTGTTCCTGTTGACCTTCAATGCTGCTAAAATGTTTTGGTACCCTTCCCCAGATCAGGGCCTCGACACAATCCTGTCTCGGAGCTCTACTGCTACTGACGATTCCTTCGACCTCATGGCTTGTTTTTTGCTCTAACATGCACTGTCAACTGTGGACCTTATATCATGTCCAATCAATTGCATTTACCACAGGTGGACTCTAATCAAGTTGGAGAAATATCTCACGGATGATCAATGGAAACAGGATGCACATGAGGTAAATTTCGAGTCTCATAGCAAAGCGTCTGAATACTTATGTAAATAAGATGTTTCAGTTTATTATTTTTATAAATGTGCAAAAATGTATAAAACTGTTTTTGCTTAGTGATTATTTTGTATTGTGTGTAGATTGGTGTCTGAATACTTTTGAATACACTGTATATAATACATTTGATACTTTATACTAGATTTAGAATACATTTTTGTTAACTGTAATTTCATTTGTTATGCACCAACTTTCCATCCATTTTATGGCAAGATCTGTTATTTTTAAGTTCTAAGTTGTATGTATTTGAAACTGTCTACACTGTTGAGTCCAAATTTATTTCCTGGTACCAAGTAATTTACGGTTTCCATGCCTTCAGTTTTCCATCTGGACCAATTAATTGCTGAATTCTGAAAAGCTATCCAGGGATTGTTCCATAAGGTTGTGTTTTCAGATAGTGTTATTGTAGAATACGGTTCATTTTCCTGTTATAGTATTCTTAACTATGACGTTTTTTATGTTCTTAGCTTAATTGATCCGTTTATGGGCAAACAAATCCAAAATAATAAATTGCAAAATCGCATGCATCTAACCGAAAGAGTCACCTTTACACTTAAAGCGATACTGTCATTGTCACGACTTCTGCCGAAGTCGGTTCCTCTCCTTGTTCGGCCGGTGTTCGATGTCACCGGTCTTCTAGCCATCGTCGATCCATTTTCCATTTTCCATTTGTTTTGTCTTGTTTTCCCACATACCTGGTTTTCATTCCCTCATTACATGTTGTGTATTTAACCCTCTGTTCCCCCATGTCTATGTGTGGTATTGTTTGTTTGTAAGTGCTGGTGCACATGTTGACTGGTGCGCGTCGGGTTTTGTACCCAAGTTATTTTCTTGATGCCGTTGGTTTTGGAATGAAACTGCTCCGGCTATTATCTTATTTTGCTCTCTTGCGTCTAACTTTCCTGCCACCAGTTACACACCCCTTACAGTCATTAATGTTCATTATTCAATAATTATGCATACAACTTTTTGGATGCCATTTTGTGTCCAGCAGATTAGTTAGTTATCCAGTGATATTTTCACACATCATCTGATCCAGGAAGCAATTAAATGTTTTTTTTTAATAACAGTCAAGCAATGAACAGCTGTTGAGATGCAAGGCTGGAAAAAGGTGTTCACGAGGAATGTCCAGAAAATGTTGGCATCTCATTCCTTATGCTGGTGAAGACAGTTGTACCTCTATCCATGTTGGAACTAATATGCTTAGCGAATTAATATTGATCATCTGCTTGATGTACAGCAGGATCTTGTTAGATTTAACTGTAACGTTCATCGTTAAGGTTAGACCAAGGCGCAGCGTGATTTGAGGACATATTTATTTCAAAATGACCCAGCAAAAAAACAATAAACAATACAACGAACGAAAAGCTTTGCCGTGCAAAAATACATGCAACCAAACAAAGACAAGATCCCACAACTGAAGGTGGGAAAAGGGTGCCTAAGTATGATCCCCAATCAGAGACAATGATAGACAGCTGCCTCTGATTAGGAACCATTCTAGGCCAACATAGATATATATATATATATATATATATATATATATATATATATATATATATATATATATATATATATATATATATATATATATTCAAGAAAACATAGATATACAAAAACTAGAGTACCCACTCTAGTCACACCCTGACCTAACCAAAATATAGAGAATAAACAGGGATCTCTAAGGTCAGGGTGTGACATTAACAGAGAAATCATCAAGTTAATGGGTTCATCTTTTTAGATATTTTGTGCCTCGGCTTGGACAATGAGTCAACCTACTTTCCACAATTGTATAGGATAGATTATTGTGCAACACCCAACACTATTCCTATAAAAGATTCTGGATATAATCACAACAAATTACATTGCCTAGTGGGTTTATTCTCAATGTGAATAATGTGTGAATGTCCATATTACACCTGCAATTTTAATGAACTTGGAGCTCAGAAATTCAAGGACTGGAGTACTAGTCCTACCATGGAAATCAGACATTTCCTCTATTTGTTTTTGAAAAGTCCTTGTAGTTATTGTAGCCAATTTACAAGTTGTCCTACCCCCTTATAATTATCCTTGATTTCATTTTTGAGAGGAGACCACTTTTGTTTGTTTCCCACTGCTTCAATTGAAGGGTGTTGCGCAGCTCTGTTGCAGTAAAACCACATGCGGTTATTAGGAGGACGACAACATTCCATGTTGGCTTCAACTTGATTTTCCATACAAATCCTTTCATTAAAAGAGGAACCTTGTTTTTTGGTCATTTTCTCATTATAAAAACAGCGATGGTGAAATTCAAAAGTTGATTCAGATGGTGAGATGAATGCTATTGCTATTCATGGCTTTATTATCCGTGCCTGCGTAGGCTACAGAAAAATCTCCATGCATGTATCCAATCTATTTAGTCAGACAATGTCCATATTATTCTCATATATTTTAGAATGTAATATTAATTTGAATATCATTGCAATACTTGTATTATTATTATTTCTTAAGGGGGTCTATATTAGGCCCTATACATTATATACAATTAAATAAATTATACAATTGCACAACATTGAGGTCATCCCCATGCCTATTTCCTAAGGATAAAGCTAAGAAAATCATCAACTGCATAGTTAAGAACACTATAACAACATGGAAGAACATTTTAGTATTCTACAAGAGCCAGCATTTGTATTTATTAGATCCCCTGCCAATGCAGCAGCTACTCTTCCTGGGGTCCAAACAATATCACTCCCTAAACACACAACCCCATGGAACAATCCTTGGAAAGCTTTTCAGTAGTCACCAATAAATTGGTCTACATGGAAAACTAAACGCAGAGAAACCTTATATTACTTGGTTATAGGAAATACATGTATTTCTATGACAGCTTTAAAAGGCAATTTTGGATTGACCAATGTAGATATTTTCAAATAATTTACATGCAACTTCAAAGTTTTGTATTACAAACTTTTGATTTCAAATCTTGAGGACATCAGAGCAATCTTGAGGGGATCCTATTTGAGTCAGAAAAGGATATTCATATGATAGGTGACCTATACAGTGCCGCTTTAAATGACATGCAGCTTATAAAGGCTTCATAAAGCCTACATAAATATGTCACAAATTATCTATAAACATATTTTATGCTCTATAAAGTGTTCATAAATGTGTCATAACTTTGACATAACCACCAATGTCAATGTCAATGTGTATATGTGATGAGGTCACAAAATTGTGATGCCTCTGGACAGAGAAAAAACAAGTAAGTTAACCTTTTCTTTTATTGTAATATACATTTGTTTGTAGTAGTTAATTGTTGAGTTAGATTACATAGCTACCTCAATTGTTATTTCAAATCAATGGATGAATAGCACGACAATGGAACCTCAGAATCTCATCACGGTATCTCTGTCCTTTCAAATTGCCATCGATAAAATGCATTTGTGTTCATTGTACATAGCTTATGCCTGCACATACCATAACCACACTGCCACTATTGGGAACTATGTTGACAGTGACATCAGCAAACTGATCAGCCACACTACGCCATACACGCTGTCTGCCATCTGCCTGGTACAGTTGAAACCAGGATTCATCCATGAAGCGCCCACTTCTCCAGCATGCCAGTGGCCATCGAAGGTAAGCATTTGCCCACTAAAGTTGTTTACGATGCCGAGCTGCAGTTAAGTCAAGATCCTGGTGGGGACGATGAGCATGCAGATGAGCTTCGCTGAGAAGGTTTCTGACATTTAGTGCAGAAATTCTGCAGACGATCCAGCAGGTGAAGAAGCCGGATGTGGAGGTCCTGGGCTGGCGTGGTTACACATGGTCTGTGGTTGTGTGGCTGGTTAGACGTACTGCCAAATTCTCTGGCAACAGCTTTGGTGGACATTCATGCAGTCAGCATGCCAATAGCACACTCCCTCAAAACTTGAGACATCTCTGGCATTGTGTTTTGTGTGACCCAACTGAACATTTTATTGTCCTCAGCACAAGCTTCTTGATATGCAACTCCTTTAAGGGGAAGGGATTATCTTGGCAAAGGAGAAATGCTCACTAACAGGGATGTAAACAAATTCATGTTCAAAATATGAGCGAAATAAACAGCAGGTTTGTATGGAACATTTTGAAACTTAATGTATTTATTGTAAAAAAAATAAAAAATAATAATAAATAAATGTGTGTTTTAAATGTCTTTAAGGTCTATTTATTTGAGCTGTTTTTTATCATTCCCTAAGTGTTAATATATTTGTGCTTGCATTATTAAGCCTTTATGCATGTGTTATGAATGACCAAAAGTGTCTGACATTTGTGTGTGTTATAAATTACGGAAGGCGTCTGAGTTTCAACTAAGTACAGCATCATGCAATATAGAGTCTTTATGGATTTGTTGTCTCACTTCAAACTAAGTAATACTACATAAAGTGTCAATAAATAGGTAATTAACATTCTGCTGTTTTCTGAAGGAGAGCCACCAAGTCATAATGATGTCTAAACCCTGTTTATAACATATTCAACATTTTGGGGCAGCAGGTAGCCTAGCGGTTAGAGCGTTGGGCCAGTAACCGAAAGGTTGCTGGATTGAATCCTTGAGCTGACAAGGTAAAAATATAACCCACTGTTACCTGGTAGGCCGTCATTGTAAATAAGAATTTGTTCTTAACTGACTTGCCTAGTTAGATAAAAATAAGTTGTTTGACATTGATGATTATGTCACACAGTTATGATACTTAGTAACACATTTATGTAGCGCTTATGAAAGCATTATGAAGGCTTTATAAGCTTAATGTCATTTAAAGTGGGACCAATTAGGTCATAATAGACAAAACTCAAAAGTTCTACAGCACAACGGCAGAGCCATGTCTTAAGTATAAAACTAACAATGACTCAATAATCCATGCCTTCTGGGAATGTTAGAAAGTCCAAAAGTTATGGGCAGAGTTAAAAAGTTAGTTGTCAGAAGTATTACAAAGTAAATATACTTTTAACCTGTCTGTATATTTCAAGACATGGCATGTGAGGGTGCAGTGAGATACCCGATGGGTTGCATGATACTTTTCTCGTCAATCATCTTGAAAAAATGTATACTTAAAACCTGGTAATCAACCAATCCTTAAGTCGTTAACACAATGGAAAAGTAAAGTGCTTTATTATCTAAATGTTGAAAGTGTGTGGGCGATAGAGAGAAACAAAATGGTGCAGTTAGAGGCCATGTGGCGGAGAGTGATGTGGGCGCTGGACCATTTGTTATCCCAAATGTTATCCCATATTGGCCCCATTTATTTATAGAAAGACCCATGTGTGCCATTCAGAGGGTGAATGTTCCAAAACATGGGAGATGGAGTAGTTGACATAACTAGATACTGTAGGTAGCTAACTGAAAATAATCTAAATATGAACTGATCATAATGAAATGCCCATTTAAAAATAGCAGATGTCCAACTTTACAAGTTTTAAATCCTAACAACTTCCCTTATGTCCTGCCAACTTCATTCCTATCTGACAGCTCAAATGCATTATAAAGTGAAAAATACATATTAACTTCATCTTTAGTTGTTGGCTTGATCATTTCTACTAACCACATTAGCTGCACCTATGTGCAGTCATTCTTTGAAGTCTACTTCCCTTCATTGAATTTCCCAGGACTATATCTGGCATGCAAAGACACTGACTGTGGGTCCAGTGGAGAAAATGTGATAAGTGAATTGTAAATCTGTCTGTAAAAGTAGAAGTCCTGGCAGTAATATATATTTCAGTTCCATGCATCCCAAATGGCACCCTAATCCCTATAAAGTGCACTACTTTTGACCAGAGTTGAATGGGCCATTGTCGAAAGTAGTAAACTATATAGGGAACAGGGTGCCATTTGGGATGCAAAGCTGAATAATAATCTCAAACTGGGCCAGAGCGATGGCCTTGGAAAGCCCTGGAAAGGAATGAGTGACATCACAGTACTGGAAAGTGCAGGAGCAGTCTGGGAATATAGAGTACAACTTCTTAAGCCTCTCATCTCTCTAAAGTCTGAACTTCATTCCACAGGGCCACAAAAGCATAGAGACATTTAAACAGAACATTACCAATTTTGCAGAGTATATCCACTGAACTTCACTGAAGTTTTGAAAAGAAGACGAACAGAAAAAAGTATGTCACAGGGGCGATTTGGAAAATAGAATGAAGACATTTGATTCATGCCACTATCGCTCTCAGTGTTTGAGATCTATCATTTACTCCACTGTTCAATAAGCTGCTGATTTGATTTAGCCTCCCAAGTTTTCTAAGAAGAAAAACAAAATATCTATTTATTTTTTGTGTGTGTGTGTGTGTGTGGGGGGGGGGGGTATAGGCCATTTTAATTTAGGAAATATGTTTCTAAGTATTCCATGCATAACAGAGAGATGTGATTGTATCCCAATGTCATCAAGGTTTGATATGATTATGTTTTAGTAAAATATTATGTATTTTTGGGCTTCTTGGGGTCAGTTTGCAGTGTACAAATGATTTTTAAACATGTTCCGGCTCCCTGATCATCCACTCAAGAAACAAATTGTCACGCCCTGACATTAGATATCTCTGTGTTCTATATATTTTGGTTAGGTCAGGGTGTGACTAGGGTGGGTACTCTAGTGTTGTATGTCTAGGGTTTTGTATGTCTAGGGTTGTTGTAGATCTAGGGGTTTTGTATTTCTATATTGGCCTGATATGGTTCCCAATCAGAGACAGCTGTTTATCATTGTCTCTGATTGGGGATCATATTTAGGCAGCCATGTTTCCCACTTTCTGGTGTGGGATCTTGTCTATGTGTAGTTGCCTGTCAGCACTCGTCTGTATAGCTTCAAGTTTCGTTTTGTTATTTTGTTAGTTTGTTCAGTGTTCAGTCTTTTAATAAATAACAATGCATGCATACCATGCTGCGCCTTGGTCCGACCCTTATAACGAACGCGACACAAATGGCCCGTGGCTGAACGTAGTTGGGGACCCCTGACCTAGGCCCTCCAAACACCCCAAGCCAGGTGAAGAGAGATGTCTCTACAGGTAACTGCCTAAATAAAGTAAACACTTGAGTAAATGAAAAATACAATGTATAATGAAAGTAGGTGCTTCCACACAGGTGCACTCAAAAAAATGCTTTGTTAAAAACTACCCACTTTTTGGTTATTTGGTAAACCAGCAATGGGTAAATACTGGTTTATTTTGTATGGATTGATTTCAGTGCCAACAGTATTTTTCATTTGAATTCAATGTTTTTTCATGTTGTATTTAATTGTAATTATGTGATTATTTAATTAATAACTGGAACTTGTATTTCATGATTTGAAACTGAACTGAATTAATATAACATTTTAGTATCAAACCATAATTTCAAGTTGATCAAAGTGTCATTCAACTTCTTCGATGCATTCAGATTCAGTTTTCAAATTCAGTTATCTAAATTCAGATTCAAAACCAGAGAAAATGTCCTGGCATTTTGCCAGCCAGGAAAGGTAGAGTAGAACAAATAGAATCAAATGGTCTCTGTGGAAAACAGAAGCATCTGATTTCTGAACACAATGTGCAATGTTGAATGTATTTTCTTCCTATGATTTTGGATTTAGTGTTTAAACCGCATTTGAACCGCTTTGGCTATAATCTATTATGACCCCATTCCTGAAAGCTAAGACTCTCTGGAGCATGGATGTGCCTTTCCTGGCTGGCAAAGTACCAGGATATTGTCTCTGGTTTTGAATCTGAATTGAGAGAACTGAAAACTGAATCTGAATGGATCTGAGAAGTTGAATATATGAAACTTTGATCAACTTGAAATTATAGTTTCTAAACAATGAATGCATTATTTACCATATTGAAACTGAATATCTAAATATTTAACTTGAATATACATTTAATTTTAAAACGGAATGCAACATTTATTCAATTCTGTTTCAAATCATGAAATACAAGTTCAAAATATGAATTTAATAATAAAATTTGTGCATTATAAATTCAAAAAGATTAAATTAAAATCCAATACCCTAATATAAATTCAAAAAGATGGGCTTCAAAATATCATTTATTTTGGCATTGACATTGTTCAACAATTTTTTACCAAGCCCGTAGGGTTGTGTGAGTAACTCAACAATTTGTGTCATTGGGATTACCCAAACATGGGTTAATTTAACCATCAGTTGTGTATTTTTTACTCTCATGCTGGGTTGATTTAGAAGCTGGGTCCTTATGTTATTTTCTGGTGAAATGGCTTATTATGGGTGTGGCTTTCATCTAGATATTATTGGCCACCACAGTGTGTAAATGTCATCCCTGTTCATGTTGTTGCCAAATTGAAAATTCATAATATTTTTCAAAATATTTTTGCTTTTGACATATTCTTATATAATATTACAATTATTTGTTACATATAACAATAATGTCTACCATATTATTGTATCCCAACAAAGGGATTTACTTAGGGTTTTCAGGAACACACATCTGTAAGACTCATTGAACCTGCAAAAATGTCAATGTATGACCTTAACATGTGATAACTTTGACCAATCACATCAGAGCTGATCTGATTGGTCAAAAGACCAATTAGTGGGGGAAAAGAAGGCTGCCTGTGATGCAACTCTTGCAACTCAGCAGTTGGGTTAACCAAACAACTCAGAGTGTGTGGTTCCAGAATTAATTAAGAAATTAACATCCCATCATGCACACATTCCCAGTTGCTAGAAGAAGAGATAAGTGACTATAAAAAAGTGGGGGCCACAAAGAAGCATATACTGTAGGTGGTTTAACACTAGAACCACCAAGGAAGTCATTTTGATTTCATATGAATTTAAAACTGAAACATCTCTGCAAATATTTACGTCTTTACCCGATTCCATCATTGACTTGTCCTAAAAAAGTTGATTTAACACAGGTACGTTAGAATTGTAATATCCCAAACATAATGTGTTATAAGCGATTTTAAGAGGACAAGTAATTTTTTTCAGGAGCACCAAAAAGTTACTTAATAAAATCACATTGTTACGGTTTTCTTCCGATGAAGGAGAGGCGGACCAAAACGCAGAGTGGTAATTTTCATACATGTTTAATAATGATGAAAACGAACAATACAAAAACAAGAAACCTAACGTGAAACCTAAACAGCCTATCTGGTGCAAACAAACACAGAGACAGGAACAATCACCCACGAAACACCCAAAAATTTGGCTGCCTAAATATGGTTCCAAATCAGAGACAACGATAAACACCTGCCTCGGATTGAGAACCACTTCAGGCAACCATAGACTTTTATAGAAAACCCCACTATACCACAATCCCAATACCTACAAAAAAAAAACAAGACTAAACACACCACATAATAAACCCATGTCACACCCTGACCGGACCAAAATAATAAAGAAAACACAAAATACATAGACCAGGGCGTGACACACATGCAGGTAAGACATTCTGATTTCTATATAGAATAAGAAAAGAGCAGATTGAGGTTTCCAAAACACTTGCGTTTGCCAAATAACATTTAAAATTGAAGAGATGAGGTCTATAATTTTTTCCTAGAATAATCACTGTTCCATTGCACTCCACATGTGTCCACACTGGCAACAGAATGCCTACAGTAACATAAACTAATAAATGCTATTGTGTTCTTTGAAATTCATATATGTTTTCGTTTTCTAATGTTACCCAAGACATTCATAAACACAACTAAATTATGATTTATCCGATAGCATACTGTGCATTTGGTAAGCATTCAGACCCCTTCCCTTTTTACGCAATTTGTTAGTGTCACGCCCTGGCCTTAATTATCTTTTTTCTTTATTATTTTGGTTAGGCCAGGGTGTGACATGGGTGATTTATGTGTTTTGTCTTGTCTAGGGGTTTTTGTAGATTTATGGGGTTGTGTTCAGTTTTGGTGTCTAGGTAAGTCTATGGTTGCCTAGAGTGGTTCTCAATCAGAGGCAGATGTTTATCGTTGTCTCTGATTGGGAACCATATTTAGGCAGCCATATTCTTTGGGTATTTTGTGGGTGATTATTTCCTGTCTTTGTGTTTACTGCACCCGATAGGGCTGTTTCGGTTTTCACGGTTCTTGTTTTGTAGTTGTGTTCATGTTTGAGTTTTCCTATTAAAACCATGGACACTTACCACGCCGCACATTGGTCCTCCGATCCTTCTCGCCTCTCTTCTTCAGATGAAGAGGAGGAATACCGTTACAGTTAGGTTACAGCCTTATTCTAAAAGGGATTAAATAATTATTTTTCATCATCAATGTACACACAATACCCCATAATGACAAAGAGAAAATGTTTTTTTTAGCGTTGACAATGGATGTCGGAACAAAAATCAACGCATGAGGTCGAAGGAATTGTCTGTAGAGGTCCAAGGCAGGATTGTGTCGGGGCACAGATGTGGGGAAGGGTAGCAAAACATTTTGGCAGCATTGAAGGTCCCCAATAACACAGTGGCCTCCATCATTCTTAAATGGAAGAAGTTTGGAACCACCAACACTCTTCCTAGAGCTGGCCACCCAGCAAAACTGAGCAATCGGGGAGAAGACCCTTGGTCAGGGAGGTGACCAAGAACCACTCTGACAGAGCTCCAGAGTTCCTCTGTGGAGATGGGAGAACCTTCCAGAAGGACAACCATCTTTGCAGTACACCACCAATTAGGCCTTTATGGGAGAGTGGTCAGACGGAAGCCACTCCTGAGTAAAAGGCACATGACAGCCCTCTTGGAGTTTGCCAAAAGGCACCTAGGACTCTCAGACCACGAGAAACAAGATTCTCTGGTCTGATGAAACCAAGATTGAACTCTTTGGCCTGAATTCCAAGTGTCAGGTCTGGAGGATACCTAGCACCATCCCTATGGTGGAGGCAGCTTCATGCTGTGGGGATGTTTTTCAGTGGCAGGTACTGGGAGACTAGTCAGGATCGAGGCAAAGATGAACAGCGCAAAGTACAGAGAGATCCTTGATGAAAACCTTTTCCAGAGCACTCAGGACCTCAGACTGTGGCAAAAGTTCACCTTCCAACAGGACAACAACCCTAAGCACACAGCCAAGACAATTTAGCAGTGGTTTTGGGACAAGTCTCTGATTGTCCATAAAGTGGCCCAGCCAGAGCCCGGACTTCAATCAGATCGAACATCTCTGGACAGACCTGGAAATAGCTGTGCAGCAATGCACCCAAAGGTGCTTCATCAAAGTACTGATTAAAAGATCTGAATACTTATGTTAATGCTTTTTTCTAGTTTATTTTTATTTTTATATACAGTACCAGTCAAATATTTGGACAAACCTACTCATTCAAGGGTTTTTCTATATGTGTACTATTTTCTACAATGTAGAATAATAGTGAAGACATCAAAACTATTAAATAACACATTCTTTATATATATATTTTTTCACCTTTATTTCACCATGTAGTCAAGTTGAGAACAAGTTCTCATTTACAATTGCGACCTGACCAAGATAAAGCAAAGCAGTTTGACACATATAACAACACATAGTTACACATGGAGTAAAACAAACATACAGTCAATAATACAGTTGAAAAATAAGTCTATATACAATGTGAGCAAGTGAGGTGAGATAAGGGAGGTAAAGGCAAAAAAAGGCCATCGTGGCGAAGTAAATACAATATATCAAGTAAAACATTGGAATGACTAAATTACTAAATAACTAAAGTAGGGTAAGAAGTAATTGTTTGGACTAAATTATAGATGGGCTATGGACAGGTGCAGTAATCTGTGAATGTATATATACACTGCTCAAAAAAATAAAGGGAACACTTAAACAACACAATGTAACTCCAAGTCAATCACACTTCTGTGAAAAAAAACTGTCCTCTTAGGAAGCAACACTGATTGACAATACATTTCACATGCTGTTGTGCAAATGCAATATAAAACAGGCAAGACATCCCCAATAAAGGAGTGGTTCTGCAGGTGGGGACCACAGACCACCTCTCAGTTCCTATGTTTTCTGGCTGATGTTTTGGTCACTTTTGAATGCTGGCGGTGCTTTCACTCTAGTGGTAGCATGAGACGGAGTCTACAACCCACACAAGTGGCTCAGGTAATGCAGCTCATTCAGGATTGCACATCAATGCGAGATGTGGCAAGAAGGTTTGCTGTGTCTGTCAGTGTAGTGTCCAGAGAATGGAGGCACTACCAGGAGACAGGCCAGTACATCAGGAGACGTGGAGGAGGCCGTAGGAGGGCAACAACCCAGCAGCAGGACCGCTACCTCCGTCTTTGTGCAAGGAGGAGCAGGAGGAGCACTGCCAGAGCCCTGCAAAATGACCTCCAGCAGGCCACAAATGTGCATGTGTCTGCTCAAACGGTCAGAAACAGACTCCATGAGGGTGGTATGAGGGCCCGACGTCCACAGGTGGGGGTTGTGCTTACAGCCCAACACCGTGCAGGACGTTTGGCATTTGCCAGAGAACACCAAGATTGGCAAATTCGCCACTGGCGCCATGTGCTCTTCACAGATGAAAGCAGGTTCACACTGAGCACATGTGACAGACATGACAGTCTGGAGACACCGTGGAGAACGTTCTGCTGCCTGCAACATCCTCCAGCATGACCGGTTTGACGGTGGGTCAGTCATGGTGTGGGGTGGCATTTCTTTGGGGGGCCGCACAGCCCTCCATGTGCTCGCCAGAGGTAGCCTGACTGCCATTAGGTACCGAGATGAGATCCTCAGACCCCTTGTGAGACCATATGCTGGTGTGGTTGGCACTGGGTTCCTCCTAATGCAAGACAATGCTAGACCTCATGTGGCTGGAGTGTGTCAGCAGTTCCTGCAAGAGGAAGGCATTGATGCTTTGGACTGGCCCGCCCGTTCCTCAGACCTGAATCCAATTGAGCACATCTGGGACATCACGTCTCGCTCCATCCACCAACGCCACATTGCACCACAGACAGTAGTTGGCGGATGCTTTAGTCAAGGGCTGGGAGGAGATCCCTCAGGAGACCATCCGCCACCTCATCAGGAGCATGCCCAGGCGTTGTAGGGAGGTCATACAGGCACGTGGAGGCCACACACACTACTGAGCCTCATTCTGACGTTTTAAAGACATTACATCAAAGTTGGATCAGCTGGTAGTGTGGTTTTCCACTTTAATTCCAGACTCCAAATTCAGACCTCCACGGGTTGATAAATTTGATTTTCATTGATCATTTTTGATCATTGATCATTGAATATTTCATTCATTCAGATCTACGATGTGTTATTTTAGTGTTCCCTTTATTTTTTGAGCAGTGTATATATATGAAATAATTTAGTAACCAAAAAAGTGTTAAACATTCTTCAAAGTAGCCACCCGTTGCCTTGATCACAGTTTTGCACACTCTTGGCACTCTCTCAACCAGCTGCATGAGGTAGTCACCTGGAATGCATTTAAATTAACAGGTGTGCCATGTTAAAAGTTCATTTGTGGAATTTCTTTCCTTCTTAATGCGTCTGAGCCAATCAATTGTGTTGTGACAAGGTAGGGTTGGTATGCAGAAGATAACCCTATTTGCTAAAATACCAAGTCCATATTATGGCAAGAACGGCTCAAATAAGCAAAGATAAACAACAGTCCATCATTACTTTAAAGCATGATGGTAAGTCAATCCGGAGAATGTCAAGAACTTTAAAAGTTTCTTTAAGTGCAGTCGCAAAAACCATCAAGTGCAATAATGAAACTGGCTCTCATGAGGACCGCCACAGGAAAGGAATACCCATAGTTAAATCTACTGCAGAGGATAAGTTCATTAGAGTTAACTGCACCTCAGATTGCAGCCCAAATAAATGCTTCACAGAGTTAAAGAAAGACAGATCCCAAGATCAACTTTTGGTCCAAATGCTGAAAAAGGAACTCTACTAAAGCACACAATAAGAATATGAGACTTGCTTGGGCCAAGAAACATGAGCGCTGGACATTAGACCAGTGTAAATCTGTCCTTTGGTCTGATGATTCCAAATTTGAGATTTTTGGTTCCAACCGCTGTGTCTTTGTGAGACGCAGAGTAGGTGAACGGATGATCTCTGCATGTGTGGTTCACTCCATGAAGCATGGAGGAGGATGTGAGATGGTGTGGGGGTGCTTTGCTTGTGACACTGTTCATGATTTATTTAGAATTCAAGGCACACATAACCAGCAATGGCTACCACAATATTCGGCAGCTATACGCCATCCCAACTGGTTTGCACTTTGTGGGACTATCATTTGTTTTTCATTAGGACAATGACCCAACACACCTCCAGGCTGTATAAGGGATATTTGACCAAGAAAAAGAGTGATGGAGTGCTGCATCAGATGACCTGGCCTCCACAAGCACCCAACCTCAACACAATTGAGATGGTTTGGGATAAGTTGGACCGCAGAGTGAAGGAAAAGCAGCCAACAGGTGCTCAGCATATGTGGGAACTCCTTCAAGACTGTTGGAAAAGCATTCCAGGTGAAGCTGGTTGAGAGAATGCCAAGAGTGTGCAAAGCTGTCATCAAGGCAAAGTGTGACTACTTTGAAGAATCTAAAATATCAAATATATTTTGATTTGTTTATCACTTTTTTGGTTACTACATGATTCAATATGTGGTAATATATATTTTTTTGATGCCTTCGCTATTATTCTGCAATGTAGAAAACAGTAAAAAATTAAGTTAACCCTTGAATGAGTAGGTGTCTCAACTTTTGACTGGTACTATACATTTGAAAAAAATTCTAAAAACCTTTTTGTTTTGTCATTATGGGTTATTGTGTGTATATTGACAAGGGGGGAAAAACAGTTATATCAATTTTAGAATAAGGCTGTAACGTAACAAAATGATGAAAAAGTGAATGGGGCTGAATACTTTTCCGAATGGACTGTATATGAAATATATTTATTAGACTGTTAGAAATGTTTGCTCATTGGTGTAGTAAGCGGGGTAAGACACCTTATGTTAACTTTAGTAGTTCCCTTGGCTGTCGTCTTCACTCCCACCACCACCACCCCCTCTTTTTATATGACAATTCCACTAAAGCAGCCAGTCAGATGTAACTGAAATGTCTATATCATCCCCACTTCAATAAAATTCCACACTAAAAGATCAGTCTTCACAAAATGTATATTCCTGAAAGTAGATTGCTTTTCCCTCTGACTGGCTTAAAAAAAAATCCCCCTCATATGTAGCAGTGACAATCTCTTCTGTGCTTGAATCATTCAATGGTGGGAGATATCATGGTGAGTGATTATTACAAGTTTTTGGGGGCATCTGTCTCTCCGCCTAGACAGATGTTTCTTGTAATCCTGTGTCTCTCTCTCTCTCTCTTTTTTCCATTCTCTATCCCTCCCTATCTCCTGCGTCCTAATTCTCCTCCCTTCTTCTGAAGTGTGCACTTGCACACTCCCCACCTTAGATGTAACAATGGTGGAAACTCCTTACTCCAATCCAATGATTTTAAATCCTGTTTTGAAATGTTTGTCAAGCCTTAACAGGAAGTGTGCAAGTGCACACTTTTAGGGAATGGTTGAAAATCTGGATACAACCTACCACTGATTGCCTCACAACTTAAAATGTTATGATAAAATATTTTTTTCTATGCCCTCACTCGTGCTGAGGGGAGATTGAATTGCCTCTTAAGTGATGAGCATGACCCCCTGATGGGCACAATCAAGATGGCAAATTTCAGCAATCCAAGTACCCAATACCGATCATTTAGTCACTTCAAGGAGACCCCTGAACTAAGACACTTTATGTCCATGTGTTCGTAAGAGGAACTCCCCAAGGACTGGCAGAGCGGCAGAGAAACCAGAGACAAATATTTTTCAGCCGATAATCTAACAGCTAATGATATTCTAATAATATGACACACCACCAGAAGAGAGCAGCAGCAACAACAAGAAGAGATGGATGAGAAGTTTGAGGAAAACTATGTTACCTATGCTAATGCTTTTTCAATTGAGAGAGCAAATTAGACATTGTCATATGGGAATGTTATGTTTGAAATGCGAATCAGAATTAGAAGTGAAATTACAGTTTGGTCACAGAGATAGCATTTGAACAGATTACTCTAATGTGAATTGCAAGAGGAAGGCTGGAATTGAAAGGAGCATTGAAAAGCATCTGTTTTTGGAATCCGTAGTTTGAATAACAGAAAGGCAAGGTGTTTTGGGACTCAGTTTTACCCATGGATTTGAGGCCTATATTGGCAAAGCAGTCCTGAAAAATACAAAACTAATCTGAGTGCATTGAGCAACTAATGTGTTTTCAGAAAAGTGGCCTTGTTTCAGAAAGCATTGCAAATCAGAAGCAAATGCTAATGTGAGTTTCACAATTGTTGGAATGCAGTTATAGGGCTCTATGCAATTAGTCTCTTTCATTTATTGGCTCAGTTGTTCTATCCCTTTTGGAGACGTGTGCTATTATTAGGTAAGACACAATCCCAAAATTGGCAAACTATTCTTTGGCTATTGTTATTTTTTTATTCTTATTTCAAAATATTCTTATTTATATTTTATCTTGTGTTTTTGTTCAACCTTATGTTATCTGTAGTACTACTTTGATATTGATTACTGCATTGTTGGTTTCAGAGCTTGCAAAAAAGGTATTTCACTGTACTTGTGCATGTGACATTAATTAAAACTTGAAACTTGGCACAAGAAATGTCTCAAACACAGGAGTGTTTTTTAAAGATTATCATAATTTCGACACTAACTATAAAGTGGTCAAAGCCTCAAAGCACTAAGCATCAACCCCACTATATCTAAGGTGTATAAACTGTAATATGGAGAGAAATGCAAATCAATTCAATTGTTTGTTGCCTAGGTCTGTGGCTCTACGACTCCAGCAAACTATTGCAACTAACACTATGTAAATACAGTAAATACCATGTCATGGTTTAGATCAACTCTCTCTGGCCTCATACAAATAATACTGAAAAGCGGTGAATCTGTCTGATAATTGGTATTTGGAGACTTCAGTGAGAGCAAAGTGGGTGTTCAAGCAGAGGGGAAATGTCAGAGGTGCAGGAGCAGAACACATTCAGAGTCAGGGTTGTAGGGGAAATCCGGGATTGTATAAATGTTGTTCAAAATTCAATGGCTGCATACTATTAATTTTAAAATTAAAAAAAATGATGTACCAATGCCAGATTACCCCATTAAAACTATTCACACCACAATTATTTTTTTTATTCATACTAGACCCACTCTGACCAGCCAAGTGTTCACACTGTCAAGTAAGGACACACACCCTGTCTGTCTGGGGGTGTTAGCGTAGATTCAACTTGAGCTATGATGATGGATTTTAAAGAAGTAACATGTTTAAACTTCCCACCATGTCAATTGGAATTCAATAGCATGATATGACAATTTGTCACTGCCATGCCGTATTAGCTTGATGGCGAGGTGTTTACGTGTCTGGCTGCATGTGAAGCTGCTGTTTTGATTTAATGAGCCAGTGTCGGTGTTGATTTTAAAGAGGTAGCAATGTTTATTTAAGATCATTAAATCACGGCCTGTATGTTATGTTGTAACATCTTCGTGGTATGCTGTGCAGACCTTGGCTACATCCCAAATAACACCATATTCCCTACATGGTGCAATTCTTATGACCAGAGCCCTACGGACCCTGGCTAAAAGTAGTGCACTATATTGGGAATAGGGTGCTATTTGGGACACATACTTTGAGGATAAATTATCAGAGGGATTTTGCTTATCTGAACTGATTTCTTGGCTCAAATCAAATCTGATTGACTTAGTGATTAAGTCCCTAAAGGTGGGAATCGTGTCTGATGCAATGCCAAGAGTATGGATTATAAGTAATGAACACTTGACATTAGGTTCGAATCCAGTGCAAGTGTCTGAAGGGGAGAATTATGCAATATTTTGTCCACTAGATTCATATGCAATATTAATTCACTCATGGTATAGCAGTTGTTAGTAAGTATCATGTAGTAATGTTTGGCATGGATCATTTAGCCATTTGATTTCAGAATATTGGACCCCTGTAGGTATAAAAAGAATATATAAAAAAATGATTTGAAAAAATATAGAATTTTGCTTTTATTACTATAGCCAATAGAAATTAATTGAATAACACATTACTAAATGGCAAAACAGACAGTCAAAAGATAAATCATAAGGAAGTGTCTGTCACTACAAATGATAGTATATTTACTATACTAAATATCTAGGAGATATAAGAATATTTTAGTTTTTCGGACACATACTTAGCAGTTTTGTGCAAACAAAAAAATAGGTTATTTAAAAAAGAACAGGTACCGGGTTACCTTCAGACGAGTCCAGTGACAATGGTGGGGGTTGTATAGGAAAACAGAGAACACCTTTGTGTTTGTGAGTGTGTTTGTATTAGTTTGTAGCCCATACGGATTGTCACATCAGAGGTACTGACTTTAGACGAGTCCCGTGGGGCTTGTGGTCCAGTGGAGGATCCTCAGAGGAGGAACCAGAAGACCATCCTCCTCAGTGAATACAAGCAGTATTAAAGTTATCATTTTTAGAAAAAACTATGCTAAATACATTCACATCACCAAATAATTTATTAAAACACACTGTTTCGCAATGAAGGTCCACAGTAGCCTTAAAACCTCTTAGGGAGGCTGCGAATTTTCGCAGCTTTTTGTTAAAAATCTCGCAACATTTCAGCGTCCTGCTACTCATGCCAGGAATATAGTATATGCATATGATAAGTGTGTGTGTATAGAAAACACTCTGAAGTCTCTAAAACTGGTTAAATCGTGTCTGTGGCTATAACAGAACGTGTTTAGGAGTCAAAATCCTTCGAAAAACTGGTCACTAAAAAAAAAAAAATTATATCCATCCGCCAGTCAATGTATTGCCTAAGGCGAAGGAAAATACTTATCAAGCCCCTGTAAACGCCTACAGCTTCCACACGATGTCGCCAATGCTGTCATTTTGGGCCTAGTTTATCCTTGGTTTGGAAACGTGACGCATTTCCTTTCTTTGGGCTCACTCCACAGGATGTTTTGAAAGTGAAAACATGGATGATGATTTCAAGACTTGCTGCTATCGAATACAGATCGCCCCGTGATCAATCTAATAGACTATTAACGTTTATTAATACCTAAAGTTGGTTTAGAAAAGCAATTTGAAGTGATTTGTAAAAGTATATAGGTAACTTTTGTAATTTTAAAAAGTGACGTTGCGTCATGTAAAGGGGCATTTTTCTGGATCAGACCGGTCGTCAGCAAATCACATTTTGGGTATACAATGACGGATTTAATCGGGAAAAACCCAATTGTGATGTTTATGTGACATATAGGAGTGCCAAGAAAGAAGCTCGTCAAAGGTAATGAATGTTTTATATTTTATTTCTGCGTTTTAGGTAGCGCCGGCTACCGCTAAATCTGTTGTTTTGTTGGCGGTCTGGTATTCGGGAGGGGTGCATGCTATCAGATATTCGCTTCTCATGCTTTCGCCGAAAAGCATTTTAAAAATCTGACTTGGTGGCTAGATTGACAACGAGTGTAGCTTTAATTCACTACCTTGCATTTGTGTTTTAATGAAAGTTTGAGTTTTATCGAAAACAATCAGTGGCGCTCTAAAATATCCGCTGATTTGATCCCGCCAGAGGAACATCCTAAGAAGGTTTACAGCACTCCGAGCCGGAGAACAGTTTCCGTTCTCCTCTGGGTACATTGATTTCAACACAAAACCTAGGAGTCTCATGGTTCTCACCGACTTCCATAGACTTACGCAATAATTATGACAACTTCTGGAGGACGTCCTCCAACTTATCAGTGCACTTGCAGGATGTCATGTTGTCCATCAAAGGATCAGAGAATGGATCTAGCACTGCTGTGCATAAAATGTGGTCAGTAGTTGACTCAGAGAAAGACAACAGTTTTGAACAAATTCATTTCTTTAAAAATGAAGGAGAGAGAGAGAAATATTTATTAAATTAAAAAAATGTCACTTTCAATTAGCTAGAGAATGCAGTTAGCTATTTTAGCGTACTTAAACACCCTGCTTAAACAGAAAGGGTTGCTATGTTAGCTAGCTAGCTATGGCTTTCCAACACTGCAACTCTTCCAAATCAATATAAGCTTTTGGTTGTATTAAGTTATTGCCCCCGGGGCCCACTGGTGTAACTGCTAAACTGCTTACTGCTGACTACACTGCACTGCATAATTGTAGCAGGTTTACTAACACTTTAGTTCTAGTAGCTATGTTAGTATAATAGTAAAAAATAATTAATTAACACAATAACCAGGCTATATACAGGAGGGTAAAGGTACCAAGTCAGCGTGCGAGGGTACAGGTTAGTTTAGGTATTTGTACATGTTGATAGGGGTGAAGTGACAATAATAGACAAACTATTTTTCAGGACCCTGTCTTTCAAAGATATTCATAAAAATCCAAATAAAGGGATTAAACACTCTTTCCCATGCTTATTCAATGAACCATAAACAATGAATGAACATGCACCTGTGGAACCGTCGTTAAGACACTAACAGCTTATAGAGGGTTGGCAATTAAGGTCACAGTTACAAAAGCATAGGACACTGAAGAGGCCTTTCTACTGACTCTGAAAAACACCAAAATAAATAAGCCCATGGTCCCCGCTCCTCAGCGCGAACGTGCCTTAGGCATGCTGCAAGGAGGCATGAGGACTTCAGATGTGGCCAGGGCAATACATTGCAAGACACCTAAGACAGCGCTACAAGGTGACAGGACGGACAGCTGATCGTCCTTGCAGTGGCAGACCATGTGTAACAACACCTGCACAGGATCGGTATATCCGAACATCACATCAGGGAGAAAGGTACAGGATGGCAACAACAACAGCCTGAGTTACATCAGGAAAGCACAATCCCTCCATCAGTGCTCAGACTGTCCGCAATAGGCTGAAAGAGGCCTGTTGTAAGACAGGTCCTCACCAGACATCACCGGCAACAACGTCGCCTATGGGGACAAACCCACCATCGCTGGACAAGACAGGACTATCAAAAAGTGCTCTTCACTGACGAGTTGCGGTTCTGTCTCACCAGGGGTGATGGTCGGATTCGCGTTTATTATCGAATGAATGAGTGTTACACTGAGGCCTGTACTCTGGAGCGGGATCGATTTGGAGGTGGAGGGTCCGTCATGGTCTAGGGTGAAGTGTCACGGCATCATCGGACTGAGCTTGTTGTCATTGCAGGCAATCTCAACGCTGTGCATTACAGGGAAGACATCCTCCTCCCTCATGTGGTACCCTTCCTGTAGGCTCATCCTGACATGACTCTCCAGCATGACAATGGCACCAGCCATACTGCTTATTCTGTGCTTGATTTCCTGCAAGACAGGACTGTCAGTGTTCTGTTATGGCCAGCGAAGAGCCTGAATCTCAATCCCATTGAGCACGTCTGGGACCTGTTGGATTGGAGGGTGAGGGCCAGGGCCATTCCCCCCAGAAATGTCCGGGAACTTGCAGGTGCCTTGTTGGAAGAGTAGGGTAACATCTCATAGCAAGAACTGGCAAATCTGGTGCAGTCCATGAGGAGGAGATGCACTGCAGTACTTAATGCAATTGGTGGCCACACCAGATACTGACTGTTGCTTTTGATCCCCCCTTTGTTCAGGGACACATTATTCCATTTATGTTAGTCACATGTCTGTGGAAATTAAGTTTATGTGTCCGTTGTTGAGTCTTGTTATGTTCATACAAATATTGGGGGGGTCAATGTAATAGTCTGGTGGCCATTTGATTAATTGTTCTGTAGTCTTATGGCTTGGAGGTAAAAGCTGTTAAGGAGCCTTTTGGTCCTAGACTTGGCACTCCGGTACTTCTTGCCGTGCGGTAGCAGAGAAAACAGTCCATGACGTGGGTGACTGGAGTCTCTGACAATTGTATGGGCTTTCCTCTGACACCGCCTATTATATAGGCCCTGGATGGCAGGAAGCTTGACCCCAGTGATGTACTTGTCCGTACGCCCTACCCTCAGTAGTGCCTTACGGTCAGATGCCGAGCAGTTGCCATACCAGACAGTGATGCCATGGGTCAGGATGCTCTCAATGGTGCTGCTGTAGAACTTTTTGAGGATCTGGGTACCCATGCCAAATCTTTTCAGTCTGAGCTTGTTGAAAAGGTTTTGTCGTGCCCTCTTCACGACTGTCATGGTGTGTTTGGACCATGATAGTTTGTTGGTGATGTGGACACCACGAAACTTAACTCTCGACCAGCTCCACCACAACCCCGTTTAAACGGGATATTTTGTCAGGACAAGATGCTAGAATATGCATATAATTGAAAACACTCTAACGTTTCAAAAACTGTAAAGATATTGTCTGTGAGTATAACAGAACTGATGTTGCAGGCGAAAGCCTGAGAAAAATCCAATCCGGAAGTGCCCCAGGTTTTGAAAGCGCTGCGTTCCAATGAGTCCCTATTGAGCTGTGAATGTGCCATCAACGAGCTTACGATTTCAACGAATTCCCCAAGGTTTCTACAGCATTGTGAAGTAGTTTTACGCACTTATGTTGAAGAATATCCGTAGGCAGCCACATGGTGGATGCGAGAGAGATTCTCGCGTAAAATACAGAGGTAGCCATTACTCCAATCGGTCCTACTGAAAAACGAATTGTCCTGATGGATATATTATCAAATAGATATTAGAAAAACACCTTGAGGATTGATTATAAACAACGTTTGCCATGTTTCTGTCGATATTATGGAGCTAATTTGGAATATTTTTCGCCTTTTCGTGACTGCAATTTCCGGGCGATTTCTCAGCCAAATGTGAAGAACAAACGGAGCTATTTCGCCTACAAAAAATAATCTTTTGAGAAAAAATTAACTTTGGCTATCTACCTGGGAGTCTCTTGAGTGAAAACATCCGAAGTTCATCAAAGGTAAACTATTTAATTTGATTGCTTTTCTGATTTTCGTGACAAGATTCCCTGTTGCTAGCAAGGCATAATGCTATGCTAGGCTATCGATAAACTTACACAAATGCTTGTCTATCTTTGGCTGTAAAGCATATTTTGAAAATCTGAGATGACAGGGTGGTTAACAAAAGGCTCAATATATTTCATTTGTGATTTTCATGAATAGTAATATTTTCTAGGGATATTTATGTCAGTTGCGTTATGCTAATTCGTTTCAGGTGACGATTACGCTCCCAGATTTTGGGAGTCACAAGAATTAATGGGGGCCTATTCGGGCCTCCTTTTCCTGTAGTCCACGATCAGTTGTTGTCCTGGCACCAACCTGCCAGTTCTCTGACCTCCTCCCTATAGGCTGTCTCATCATTATCGGTGATCAGGCCTACCACTGTTATCAGCAAACTTAATGATGTTGTTGGAGTTATGTTTTCCCACGCAGTCGGGGGTGAACAGGGAGTACAGTAGGGGACTAAGTACACACCCCTGAGGGGCCCCAGTGTTGAGGATCAGTGTGGCAGATGTGTTGTTGACTACCCTCACCACCAGGGGGCAGCCCATCAGGGAGTCCATCAAGTTGCAGAGGGAGGTGTTTAGTCCCAGGGTCCTTAGCTAATTCAAATAAACAGGGGGTGTCTTTTTCTACCCTTTTAACATTACAAGTCAGAACAGAAATTGAAACATTAAATCAAATCAAATGTATTTATATAGCCCTTCTTACATCAGCTGATATCTCAAAGTGCTGTACAGAAACCCAGCCTAAAACCCCAAACAGCAAGCAATGAAGGTGCAGAAGCACGGTGGCTAGGAAAAACTCCCTAGAGAGGAACCAGGCTATGAGGGGTGTCCAGTCCTCTTCTGGCCGTGCCGGGTGGAGATTATAACAGAACATGGCCAAGATGTTCAAATGTTCATAAATGACCTGCATGGTCAAATAAAATAATCACAGTAGTTGTCGAGAGTGCAACAAGTCAGCACCTCAGGAGTAAATGTCAGTTGGCTTTTCATAGCCGATCATTAAGAGTATCTCTATCGCTCCTGCTGTCTGTAAAGAGTTGAAAACAGCAGGGCTGGGACAGGTAGCACGTCCAGTGAACAGGTCAGGGTTCCATAGCCGCAGGCAGAACAGTTGAAACTGGAGCAGCAGCACGGCCAGGTGGACTGGTGACAGCAAAGAGTCATCATGCCAGGTAGTCCTGAGGCATCGTCCTAGGGCTCAGGTCCTCCGAGAGAGAGAATCAGAGAGAGCATACTTAAATTCACACAGGACACCGGATAGGACAGGAGAAGTACTGCAGATATAACAGACTGACCCTAGTCCCCGACACAAACTACTGCAGCATAAATACTGGAGGTGCTCTGGTCAGATGAAACCAAAATTGAACTTTTTGGCAACAATGCAAAACGTTATGTTTGGCGTAAAAGCAACACAGCCCATCACCCTGACCACACAATCCCCACTGTCAAACATGGTGGTGGCAGCATCATGGTTTGGGCCTGCTTTTCTTCAGCAGGGACAGGGAAGATGGTTAAAATTGATGGGAAGATGGATGGAGCAAAATACAGGACCATTCTGGAAGAAAACCTGATGGAGTCTGCAAAAGACCTGAGACTGGGATGGAGATTTGTCTTCCACCAAGACAATGGTCCAAAACATGAAGCAAAATCTACAATGGAATGGTTCAAAAATAAACATATCCAGGTGTTAGAATGGCCAAGTCAAAGTCCAGACCTGAATCCAATCGAGAAGCTGTGGAAAGAACTGAAAACTGCTGTTCACAAATGCTCTCCATCCAACCTCACTGAGCTCAAGCTGTTTTGCAAGGAGGAATGGGAAAAAATTTCAGTCTCTCGATGTGCAAAACTGATAGAGACATACCCCAAGCGACTTACAGCTGTAATCGCAGCAAAAGGTGGCGCTACAAAGTATTAACTTAAGGGGGATGAATAATTTTGCACGCCCAATTTTTCCGTTTTTGATTTGTTAAAAAAGTTTGAAATATCCAATAAATGTCATTCCACTTCATGATTGTGTCCCACTTGTTGTTGATTCTTCACAAAAAAATTCAGTTTTATATCTTTATGTTCGAAGCCTGAAATTATTTTTATCTGTCGGCCCCAGCTGCGAATTCAGGCTCTGTGTGTAGTTAATTTAATTCGACCCTCTCTGCCTACTCATCGCCATTTTACCTGTTGTTGTTGTATTAGCTGTTGATGTCTCACCTGTTGTTTTAGCTAGCTCTCCCAATCAACACTTGCGATTACTTTATGCCTCGCTGTATGTCTCTCTCAAATGCCATTGTGCCTTGTATACTGTTGTTCAGGTTAGTTATCATTGTTTTAGTTTACAATGGAGCCCCTAGTTCCACTCTTCATACCTCTGATACCTCCTTTGTCCCACCTCCCACACATGCGGTGACCTCAACCATTACAACCAGCATGTCCAGAGATACAACCTCTCTTATCATCACCCAGTGCCTGGGCTTACCTCCGCTGTACCCGCACCCCACCATACCCCTGTCTGCACATTATGCCCTGAATATACTCTACCACGCCCAGAAATCTGCTCCTTTTATTCTTTGTCCCCAACGCTCTAGGCGACCAGTTTTGATAGCCTTTAGCCGCAACCTCATCCTACTCCTCCTCTGTTCCGCGGGTGATGTGGAGGTAAACCCAGGCCCTGCATGTCCCCAGGAACCCTCATTTGTTGACTTCTGTGATCGAAAAAGCCTTGGTTTCATGCATGACAACATCAGAAGCCTCCTCCCTAAGTTTGTTTTACTCACTGCTTTAGCACACTCTGCCAACCCTGATGTCCTTGCCGTGTATGAATCCTGGCTTAGGAAGGACACCAAAAAATCTGAGATTTCCATACCCAACTATAATATTTTCCGTCAAGATAGAACTGCCAAAGGGGGCGGAGTTGCAGTCTACTGCAGAGATAGCCAGCAAAGTAATGTCATACTTTCCAGGTCCATACCCAAACAGTTCGAACTTCTCATTTTTAAAATGTATCTCTCCAGAAATAAGTCTCTCACTGTTGCCGCCTGCTACCGACCCCCCTCAGCTCCCAGCTGTGACCTGGACACCATTTGTGAATTGATCGCCCCCCATCTAGCTTCAGAGTTTGTTCTGTTAGGTGACCTAAACTGGGATATGCTTAACACCCCAGCAGTCCTACAATCTAAGCTAGATAACCTCAATCTCACATAAATCATCAAGGAACCCACCAGGAACAACCCTAAATCTGTAAACAAGTGCACCCTCATAGCCGTTATCCTGACCAACTGGCCCTCCAAATACACCTCCGCTGTCTTCAATCAGGATCTCAGCAATCACTGCCTCATTGCCTGTATCCGCTACGGGTCCGCAGTCAAACGACCACCCCTCATCACTGTCAAACGCTCCCTAAAACACTTCTGCGAGCAGGCCTGTCTAATCGACCTGGCCCAGGTTTCCTGGAAGGATATTGACCTCATCCCGTCAGTTGAGGATGCCTGGTCATTCTTTAAAAGTAACTTCCTCACCATCTTAGATAAGAATGCTCCATTCAAAAAATGTAGAACTACAAACAGATATAGCCCTTGGTTCACTCCAGACCTGACTGCCCTCGACCAGCACAAAAACATCCTGTGGGGGACTGCAATAGCATTGAATAGTCCCCGCGATATGCAACTGTTCAGGGAAGTCAGGAAACAATACACGCTGTCAGACAGGAAAACGAAGGCCAGCTTTTTCAAGCAGAAATTTGCATCCTGTAGCTCTAACTCCAAAATGTTCTGGGACACTGTAAAGTCCATGGAGAACAAGAGCACCTCCTCCCAGCTGCCCACTGTACTGAGGCTAGGTAACACGGTCACCACCGATAAATCCATGAAAAACGAACACTTCAACAAGCGTTTCTCAACGGCTGGCCATGCCTTCCCCTGGCTACTCCAACCTCAAACCCCCCCCCGCAGCTACTCGCCCAAGCCTCCCCAGCTTCTAGTTTACCCAAATCCAGATAGCGGATGTTCTGAAAGAGCTGCAAAACCTGGACCCGTACAAGTCAGCTGGGCTTGACATTCTGGACCCTCTATTTCTGAAACTATCCGCATCCATTGTCGCAACCTCTATTACCAGCCTGTTCAACCTCTCTTTCATATCGTCTGAGATCCCCAAGGATTGGAAAGCTGCTGCGGTCATCCCCCTCTTCAAATGGGGAGACACCCTGGACCCAAACTGTTACAGACCTATATCCATCCTGCCCTGCCTATCTACGGTCTTTGAAAGCCAAGTCAACAAACAGATCACTGACCATCTCTGGTTTGCAAGCCGGTCACGGGTGCACCTCAGCCACGCTCAAGGTGCTAAACGATATCATAACCGCCATCGATAAAAGACAGTACTGTGCAGCCGTCTTCATCGACCTGGCTAAGGCTTTCGACTCTGTCAATCATCATATTCTTATCGGCAGACTCAGGAGCCTCGGTTTTTCAAATGACTGCTTTGCCTGGTTCACCAACTACTTTGCAGACAGAGTTCAGTGTGTCAAAATGGAGGGCATGTTGTCCGGTCTTCTGACAGTCTCTATGGGGGTGCCACAGGGTTGAATTCTCGGGCCGACTCTTTTCTCTGTATATATCAATGATGTTGCTCTTGCTGCGGGCGATTCGCTGATCCACCTCTACGCAGACAACACCATTCTGTATACTTCCGGCCCTTCCTTGGACACTGTGCTATATAACCTCTAATCGAGCTTCAACGCCATACAACACTCCTTCTGTGGCCTCCAACTGCTCTTAAACGCTAGTAAAAACAAATGCATGCTTTTCAACCGTTCGCTGCCTGCACCCGCACGCCCGACTAGCATCAACACCCTGGATGGTTCCGTCCTAGAATATGTGGACATCTATAAGTACATAGGTGTCTGTCTAGACTAGACTTCGGCGACGTCATCTACAAAATAGCTTCCAATACTCTATTCAGCAAACTGGATGCAGTTTATCACAGTGCCATCCGTTTTGTTACTAAAGCACCTTATACCACCCACCACTGCGACCTGTATGCTCTAGTCGGCTGGCCCTAGCTACATATTTGTCGCCAGACCCACTGGCTCCAGGTCATCTACAAGTCCATGCTAGGTAAAGCTCCGCCTTATCTCAGTTCACTGGTCACGATGGCAACACCCACCCGTAGCATGCGCTCTAGCAGGTGCATCTCACTGATCATCCCTAAAGCCAACACCTCATTTTGCAAAAATAGCTGAAGTTGGAGACTTTTACCTCCCTCACCAACTTTGAACATCTGCTATCTGAGCAGCTAACCGATCGCTGCAGCTGTACATATTCCATCGGTAAATAGCCCACCCAATTTACCTACCTCATCCCCATACTGCTTTTATTTATTTACGTTTCTGCTCTTTTGCACACCAGTATCTCTACCTGCACATGACCATATGACCATTTATCACTCCAGTGTTAATCTGCTAAATTGTAATTATTCGCCTACCTCCTCATGCCGTTTGCACACAATGTATATAGACTCTTTTCTTTTCTTTTTTTTCTACTGTGTTATTGACTTGTTTATTGTTTACTCCATGTGTAACTCTGTGTTGTTGTCTGTTCACACTGCTATGCCTTATCTTGGCCAGGTCGCAGTTGTAAATGAGAACTTGTTCTCAACTAGCCTACCTGGTTAAATAAAGGTGAAATAAAAGAAAAAATAAATAAAACAAAAATTACTTGACACCAACAAATGCCCCATAATATCTGGCCCTCTACCCTCACTAAATCATGGCATTCAATGATTCAGCAGACTTCGCCCTCCATAACGGGCTACGAGACTTTTGCAGCTCTGTGGGTGTAACATTTATTGACAATTTTGATAACTTCTGAAAACAAAGCTTTGTATTAAAAGGAGGATGGGATCCACCCAAATCATTTGGGTTCCTGGATCCTTTCACAGCATTATAAGGCTATGTTGAGACATTGACTTATCCATGCCCAGCTCATTTAATCCCAACCATTGTGTTGTTGAGTAGTCATAATGTTTCAGCAAATGTACATTATCCAGGGGCGCTGGAAGACAAATTATGTTAGTTAGTTACATTATGTTCCTCTTACTACCCTGAATGCCTCAGTTATCCTACAGTTATTGTATGCAGCAATCATGTGCCTATGAAGCAGAGTTATACTTTAAGCACTGAGGCAGTGTGCCCTAGAAGCAAGTCCACTGTGTGCAGCTCACCCTGCAATAACATAAATAACCTCAGCATGTCTACCTCCGCTAAGCTTCCAGTAAAGCAATAAAAACAATCAAGCATTTCAGAAAAGTGCTACAAATAGCCTATATTAACATATGTATCTTAAGAAACAAGGTTCATGATATCAAGAATTTGCTAGTAACAGATGACTTTCATATTTCGACCATTTCTGAAACTCACTTACAGTGGGGCAAAAACTATTTAGTCAAGCCACCAATTGTGCAAGTTCTCCCACTTAAAAATATGAGAGAGGCCTGTAATTTTCATCATAGGTACACTTTCACTATGACAGACAAAATGAGAAAAAAAATCTAGAAAATCACATTGTAGGATTTTAATGAATTTATTTGCAAGTTATGGTGGAAAATAAGTATTTGGTCAATAACAAAAGTTTAACTCAAAACTTTGTTATATACCCTTTTTTGGCAATGACAGAGGTCAAACGTTTTCTGTAAGTCTTCACAAGGTTTTCACACACTGTTGCTGGTATTTTGGCCCATTCCTCCATGCAGTTCTCCTATAGAGCAGTGATGTTTTGGGGCTGTTGCTGGCAACACGGACTTTCAACTCCCTCCAAAGATTTTCTTTGTGGTTGAGATCTGGAGACTGGCTAGGCCACTCCAGGACCTTGAAATGCTTCTTACGAAGCCACTCCTTCGTTGCCCGGGCGGTGTGTTTGGGATCATTGTCATGCTGAAAGACCCAGCCACGTTTCATCTTCAATGCCCTTGCTGATGGAAGGAGGTTTTCACTCAATCTCACGATACATGGCCCCATTCATTCTTTCCTTTACACGGATCAGTCGTCCTGGTCCCTTTGCAGAAAAACAGCCCCAAAGCATGATGTTTCCACCCCCATGTGTCACAGTAGGTATGGTGTTCTTTGGATGCAACTCAGCATTCTTTGTCCTCCAAACACGACGAGTTGAGTTTTTCCAAAAAGTTATATTTAGGTTTCAGATGTGCCTGGACATTTACTGGCTTAAGCAGGGGGACACGTCTGGCACTGCAGGATTTGAGTACCTGGCGGCGTAGTGTGTTACTGATGGAAGGCTTTGTTACTTTGGTCCCAGCTCTCTGCAGATCATTCACTACGTCCCCCCGTGTGGTTCTGGGATTTTTGCTCACCGATCTTGTGATCATTTTGACCCCACGTTTTCTTGCGTGGAGCCCCAGATCGAGGGAGATTATCAGTGGTCTTGTATGTCTTCCATTTCCTAATAATTGCTCCCACAGTTGATTTCTTCAAACCGAGCTGCTTACCTATTGCAGATTCAGTTTTCCCAGCCTGGTGCAGGTCTACAATTTTGTTTCTGGTGTCCTTTGACAGCTCTTTGGTCTTGGCCATAGTGGAGTTTGGGGTGTGACTGTTTGAGGTTGTGGACAGGTGTCTTTTATACTGATAACTAGTTCAAACAGGTGCCATTAACCTCTTGGTGTTAGGGGGCAGTATTTTCATTTTTGGGAAAAAAACAGTTTTGGATAGAAAACACTAACGTTTCCAAAACTGTAAAGATATTGTCTGTGAGTATAACAGAACTGATGTTGCAGGCGAAAGCCTGAGAAAAATCCAATCCGGAAGTGCCCCAGGTTTTGAAAGCGCTGCGTTCCAATGACTCCCTATATGGCTGTGAATGTACCATCAACGAGCTTACGCTTTCTACGTATTCCCCAAGGTGTCTACAGCATTGTGACGTAGTTTTAACGCATTTCTGTTGAAGAATAGCCGTATGGGGAGGCACATTGCGTAAGTGGTCACATGGTGGCTCCGAGAGAGATTCTCGCGTAAAGTGCAGAGGTAGCCATTACTCCAATCGGTCCTAGAGAAAAAGGAATTGTCCCGATGGATATATTATCGAATAGATATTTGAAAAACACCATGAGGATGGATTCTAAATAACGTTTGCCATGTTTCTGTCGATATTATGGAGCTAATTTGGAATATTTTTCGGCGTTGTGGTGACCGCAATTTCCGGGCGATTTCTCAGCCAAACGTGAAGAACAAAAGGAGCTATTTCGCCTACAAAAATAATATTTTGGGAAAAAATTGACTTTGGCTGTCTACCTGGGAGTCTCGTGAGTGAAAACATCCGAAGTTCATCAAAGGTAAACGATTTAATTTGATTGCTTTTCTGATTTCCGTGACAAGTTTGCCTGCTGCTAGCAAGGCATAATGCTATGCTAGGCTATGATAAACTTACACAAATGCTTGTCTAGCGTTGGCTGTAAAGCATATTTTGAAAATCTGAGATGACAGGGTGAGTAACAAAAGGCTAAGCTGTGTTCCAATATATTTCACTTGTGATTTTCATGAATAGGATTATTTTCTAGGAAGATGTATGTCCGTTGCGTTATGCTAATTAGTATCAGATGATGATAATGGTCCCGTTCACGGGCTGGGCGTCACTACAGGTTAATACAGGTAATGAGTGGAGGACTGAGGAGCCTCTTAAATAAGAAGTTACAGGTCTGTGAGAGCCAGAAATCTTGCTTGTTTGTAGGTGACCAAATACTTATTTTCCACCATAATTTGCAAATAAATTCATTAAAAATCCTACAATGTGATTTTTCTGGATTTTTTTTTCTCATTTTGTCTGTCATAGTTGAAGTGTACCTATGATGAAAATTACAGGCCTCTCATCTTTTTAAGAGGGAGAACTTGCACAATTGGTGGCTGACTAAATACTTTTTTTGCCCCACTGTAAATAATACCTTTGATGACACAGTAAAGCCCATTCTGGTGGGAAGCTGCTATAGACCACCAAGTGCTAACAGTCAGTATCTGGATTACGTGTGAAATGGATGTGATTTCAACAGAGAGGTATATTTTCTGGGTGATTTAAATATTGACTGACTTTCATCAGGCTGGTCACAAACTATAGCTATTGCCTGCAACCTGGTTCAGGTTGTCAATCTACCAGGGTAGTTACAAACAGCACATGAATTAAATCATCAACATGTATTGATCACATCTTTACTAATACTGCAGAAATGAGTTTGAAAACCGTATCCACATCCGTCAGATGTCGTGATCATAATATAGTAGCCATATCTAGGAAAACCAACGTTGAAAACTTTGGGCCTGATATAGTGTATAAGAGGTCATGCTATAAGTTTTGTAGTGATTCCTATGTTGATGATGTTTGTTTATTTATTTTTCTTTAACCTTTATTTAACATGTAAAGACTGTGTTGGTCCGTGTTGTATAATGAGAAGCAACCAGATGCTGCACTAGGCACATTTATGAAATTGCTTGTCCCAAGTACTAATAAGCACGCACCTGTTAAGAAAATGACTGTAAAAAAACGTTTAAATCCCCTTGGATTGATGAGGAATTGTTAAAAAAAACAATCTTTACTAACCACATGCCACATGCCACATGCTTTGAGCAAAGCCAGTGTGTCTAAGTATGTGGATGACTCAACCATATACACGTCAGCTACTACAGCGACTGAAATCACTGCAACACTTAACAAAGAGCTGCAGTTAGTTTCAGAATGGGTGGCAAGGAATACGTTTCAAAAAATAAAAGCATTGTATTTGGGACAAATCATTCACTTAAACCCGAAACCTCAGGTTCAGGTGTCTGAACTCCTTGGAGTGACCCTGGATTGAAAACTGTCCTGATCAAAACATATTGTGGTTAGGTGCCACAAAGAGGGACTTTTTAAAATTACAACTGTCTCAGAACAGGGTAGCACGGCTGACCCTTGGATGTAAAGAGAGCTAACATTAATAACAAGCATGTCATTCTGTCCTTGCTCAAAGTGGAGGAGAGATTGACTTCATCACTACTCTCTATTTGTGAGAGTTAATGACATGTTGAATGCACCGAACTGTCTGTTTGAACTACGGGCACACAGCTGAGACACCCATGCATACCCCACAAGACAGAGGTCTCTTCCACAGTCCCCAAGTCCGGAACAGACTATGAGGGAGGCGCACAGTAGTACATAGAGCCATGACAACATGGAACACTGTTCCACATCAAGTAACTCATGCAAGCATTAAAATTAGACTAACAAAACAGATACAAATACACCTTATGGAACAGCAGGGACAGTGAAGCAACACAAACACAAGTACAGACACATGCATACAAACACATGATAACATATACACTATACACACATGTACACATGGATTTTGTGTTATAGAGATATGTTGTGAAATCTGATGTGAATGTATTGTAATGTTTAAAAAAATGAATAACTGCCTTATCTTTTCTGGACCCCAGGAAGAGTAGCTGCTGCCTTTGCAGCAGCTAATGGGATCCATAATAAATACAAATACATGTTGATTTTTTTTATTTTTGTTCAGTGTTATTTCTTTCTGACAATAGCAACAAAACATTTCATTAGGTATGATTTTATTAATTTCCTATGATTCCCCAGACTACTGAAAAACATTTTATTATCAGGCTGCATGGATAGGGAAGGGAAGAGAGTATTGTAATGAATTGCAAACCTTGGAGAGTTTAGAGCTGTGTGTTATCTCCTGCCTGACACCTGATTGACTCAGAGGGCGTCAAGCCTCTTTTCTTCTCTCTGACAGCTATTTATAATACATACACTCTGTACACCAACACGGTGCTGCTCATCTGGCACCGGAATATCATATTTTTTCTCTCTCTAAGGAAACAACAAATTTGTTTGCTTTGTTTTACATCTTCTTAACTTGCAACGGTCTTGACGGTAATGTGAAAAACAATGCAGACAAATGTACAGTACCAGTCAAAAGTTTGGACGCACCTACTCATTCAAGGGATTTTCTTTACTTTTACTATTTTATACATTGTAGAATAATAGTGAAGACATACAACTATGAAATAACACATGTGGAATCATGAAGTAACCACAAAAGTGTTAAACAAGTCAAATTATATTTTATATTTGAGATTCTTCAAGTAGCCACACTTTGCCTTGATGACAGCTTTGGAAGTTCTTGGCTTCTTGGCTCTCAACCAGCATCATGAGGTAGTCACCTGGGAATGCATTTCAATTAATAGGTGTGCCTTCTTAAAAGTACATTTGTGGAATTTCTTTCCATCTTATTGTGTTTTAGCCAATCAGTTGTGTTGTGACAAGTTAGGGTCGCAAAGACCATCAAGCGCTATGATGAAACTGGCTCTCATGAGAACCGCCACAGGAAAGGAAGACCTAGTTAACACTGCTGTGGAGGACAAGTTCATTAGAGTTAACTGTACCTCAGATTGCAGCCCAAATAAATGTTTCACAGAGTTCAAGTAACAGACACATCTCAACATCAACTGTTTAGACGAGTCTGTGTGAATTGGGCATTCATGGTCGAATTGCTGAAAATAAACCACTCCTAAGGGACACCAATACAACTAAGAGACTTGCTTGGGCCAAGAAACACAAGCAATGGACATTAGACCAGTGAAAATCTGTCTTTTGATCTGATGAGTCCAAATTTAATATTTTTGGTTCCAACCGTCTTTGAGACGTAGAGTAGGTGAGCAGATGATCTCTGAATATGTGGTTCCCACCGTGAATAATGGAAGAGGAGGTGTGATGGTGTGAGAGTGCATTGTTGGTAACACTGTCAGTGATTCATTTAGATTTCAAGGCACAATTAACCAGCATGGTTTCCACAGCATTCTGCAGCGATATGCCATCCCATCTGGTTTGCGCTTAGTGGGACTATAATTTGTTTTTCAACAGGACAATGACCCAAAACACACCTCCAGGCCGTGTAAGGGCAATTTGACCAAAAAGGAGAGTGATGGTGATGCATCAGATGACCTGGCCTCCACAATCACCCACCTCAACACAATGTTGGGTGATTGTGGTTTGGGATGAGTTGGACCACAGAGTGAAGGAAAAACAGCCAACAAGTACTCAGCATTTGTGGGTACTCCTTCAAGATTGTTGGAAAAGCATTCTAGGTGAAGCTGGTTGAGAGAATGCCAAGAGTAATACTTGTTTGGTTACTACATGCTTCTTCATATGTGTTATTTCATAATTTGGATGTCTTCACTATTATTCTACAATGTATAAAACAGTAAAAATGAAGAAAAACCTTTAATAGGTTTGTCCAATCTTTTGACTGGTACTGTATATAACCATATCAAAAAAGCAACAATCAAAGTCTAGGAGGAAGGGTAGGCCAGCCAATAAAGACTAGTCTTATGGCCTACTTTAAAAGCACCACAAGTCTGAACAGCCCTGAGATTGTCGGGAAGGGAGTTCCAAAGGGGTGGGAGGAAAACGCACAGTCCCCCATTGTTTAGAGCCATGTCCTGCGTGCGTGGAGCTGCTTGGCGTGGCTTGACTGTAGGGTACGTGGAGGTTCATAGTGGAAGAGTAGATCTGTGAGGTAGGCAGGTCCAATACAATTTAGGGATTTATAGACCAGGGGAATTTTAAAGTAAATTCTTTGAGGGACAGGTAGCCAATGGAGGTCAGCAAGGATGGGGGTGATGTGGGCAGACCTTTTTGTTTGTGTCAGAACCCTTGCAGCACTGTTTTGAATGAGTTGTAATTTATTAATTGAGTTTCTAGGCAGGCCCCCAAGGACTAGATTCCTACAATCAATTCTAGGGAAACTAATGGATGGATACATTTTTTTTGCGTCAGAAATGTTGAGCGATGGTCTTAAGCGGGAGATGTTCTTCAGGTGAAAGAATGACGTTTTACAGATGAGACTAATGTGGGCATTGAAGGAGTGAGCAGGATGAATTTCACACCCAGGTTGTGATGGCGCCGGAGGGGAGGGCTGCCGTCTTATTGGCTCTTAACCAACCATGCTATTTTTTTTATTTTTTATTTTTTTTTTTTTACTTGTTGTTTGTATCTTGTTTGAACATAATGTTTCTGCTACCATCTCTTATGACCGAAAAGAGCCTCTGGACATTAGAACTGGGATAATTCCCCTCAAGTTGGACAAGGAGTTCTTCTTCAAAGAGTCAGACGCGAGGGACAAACTACAGATAACCGACCAGGCCCAGATCCCCGTGATTTGCTGGAAAAGGAAATGTAGGTTTTGTGGAAAGAGATCAGGATGCCTTGTGAGGATCTGGCAATGAGTGGCTAATCTGCCCTTGCCTTCCAGTCTGCTGGCTAACATTCAATCGCTGGAAAATAAATAGGATGAAAAACTGTTATATTTTATGTTGTTTCACCGAGTCGTGGCTGAACAAAGACATTTAAGGACATGGAGCTCACTGGTTATACGCTGTATTGGCAGGACAGAACAGCAGCCTCTGGTAAGACACAGGGCAGGGGCCTATGCATACAGTGCCTTGCGAAAGTATTCGGCCCCCTTGAACTTTGCGACCTTTTGCCACATTTCAGGCTTCAAACATAAAGATATAAAACTGTATTTTTTTGTGAAGAATCAACAAGAAGTGGGACACAATCATGAAGTGGAACAACATTTATTGGATATTTCAAACTTTTTTAACAACTCAAAAACTGAAAAATTGGGTGTGCAAAATGATTCAGCCCCCTTAAGTTAATACTTTGTAGCCCCACCTTTTGCTGCGATTACAGCTGTCGCTTGGGGGGGTATTTAGATGGGCCATCATGTGTCCAAGGTACATGGTTGGTCCACAATCTGTTGGGAATAGATTTGGAACGCATCCAAAGACATTCCTGCCTCACAGACTCCATTTGCTGGGGAGGTACAGAGATGTCTTGTGCAGGGAAACAGCTGGGATGTTCACTTTGATGGGGTGATTGAAAAAAAGTGATTAGACCCAAGCCAAGAAAATGGCAACAAAGAGCATGTCCAGTAAATGCTAGCATAAAGGCTGATTTTTATTGGTTGAAAATGAAATGTTTTAAAGTGTTAAGATTTTGATGGGACACATTTGAAGTCTTTTTCTCATACTATCTATATGGTAAACATTTCCCCGACCAATGATATATATATATACACACACACACACACACAAATGTATTGGTCACATACACATGGTTAGGATATGTTATTGCGAGTGTAGCGAGTGTTATTGCGCTTCTAGTTATGACAGTGCAGCAATATCTAACGTGTAATCTAATAATTCAACAACAACTACCTAATAATACACACAAATCTAAGTAAAGGAATGGAATAAGAATATATACATATAAATATATGGATGAGCAATAACAGAGCTGCATAGGCAAGATGCAATAGATGTTATAAAATACAGTACATACATATAAATTGAGTAATGCAAAATATGTAAACATTATTAAAGTGGCATTATTAAAGTGACTAGTGGTCCATTTATAAAAGTGGCCAATGATTTCAAGTCTGTATGTAGGCAGCCCCTTCTTCACCACACTATCTGTGTGGGTGGACCATTTCAGTTTGTCCGTGATGTGTACGCCGAGGAACTTAAAACGTTCCACATTCTCCACTGCTGTCCCGTCGATGTGGATAGGGGCGTGCTCCCTATTCTGTTTCCTGAAGTAAGTCCAAGATCATCTCCTTTGCTTTGTTGACATTGAGTGAGAGGTAGTTTTGCTGACACCACACTCCGAGTGCATTAACCTCCTCCCTGTAGGCTGTCTCATCGTTAATGGTAATCAAGTCTACTACTGATGTGTCGTCTGCAAACTTGATGATTGAGTTGGAGGCGTGCATGGCTACGCAGTCATGGGTGAACAGGGAGTACAGGAGGAGGCTGAGCACGCACCCTTGAGGTACCCCTGTGTTGAGGATCAGCAAAGTGGAGATGTTGTTTCCTACCTTCACCACCTGGGGGGCGGCCCATCAGGAAGTCCAGGACCCAGTTGCACGAGCTTAATAATGAGCTTAGAGTATACTATGGTGTTGAATGCTGAGCTATAGTCAATGAACAGCATTCTTACATAGGTATTCCTCTTGTCCAGATGGGTTAGGGCAGTCAGCCATTTGCCACATGGGCCTGCCATCATTCACTTTGAACTGGACTGTGTGTTTACAGTGCCGTCAAAAAGTATTCACACCCCTTAATTTTTTGAAACATTTTGTTGTGTTACAGCCTGAATTTAAAATCGAAAAATAGCCTACACACACATATTCCAAAACATGCATCATGTTTTCAACAAGGCACTAAAGTAATAATTCAGAAAATGTAGCAAGGCAATTCTCTTTTTATCTTGAGTACAAAGTGTTGTGTTGGGTTTGCCCCAAAACATAACACATTACTGAGTACCAATCTCCATATGTTCAAGCATAATGGTGGCTACATCATGTTATGGGTATGGGGAGTTTCAGGACAAAACATAAATGGAATGGATTTTAGCACAGGCAAAATCCTTGATGAAAACCTGGTTCAGTCTGCTTTCCACCAGACACCTGGAGATTAATTCCCCTTTCAGCAGGACTATAACCTAAAACAAGGCTACACTGGAGTTGCTTACCAAGAAGACAGAGAATGTTCCTGAGTTACTTAAAAATACATGAATATATATGGCAAGACCTGAAAATGGTTGTCCACTGGAGGCTCCTCGGAGGGAGGACCACCCTCAGTGAATTTCATCGAAATGCAAATAGTGAAACATTAAAGTAATCCTTTTTAGATAAAACTATACAGTCGTGGACAAAAGTTTTGAGAATGACACAAATATTAATTTCCCCAAAGTTTGCTGCTTGTGTCTTTAGATATTTTTGTCAGACGTTACTACATGTATGTTATACTGAAGTATAATTACAAGCATTTCATAAGTGTCAAAGGCTTTTATTGACAATTACATGAAGTTGATGCAAAGAGTCAATATTTGCAGTGTTGATCCTTCTTTTTCAAGACCTCTGCAATCTGCCCTGGCGTTATGTCAATTAACTTCTGGGCCACATCCAGACTGATGGCAGCCCATTCTTGCATAATCAATGAATGGAGTTTGTCAGAATTTGTGGGGTTTTGTTTGTCCAACCGCCTCTTGAGGATTGACCACAAGTTCTCAAGGTGTGGGGAGTTTCCTGGCCATAGACCCAAAATATCAATGTTTTGTTCCCCAAGCCACATAGTTATCACTTTTCCCTTATGGCAAGGTGCTCCATCATGCTGGAAAAGGCATTGTTTGTCACCAAACTGTTCCTGGATGGTTTGGAGAAGCTGCTCTCGGAGGATGTGTTGGTACCATTCTTTATTCATGGCTGTGTTCTTAGTCAAAATTGTGAGTGAGCCCACTCCCTTGGCTGAGAAGCAACCCCACACATGAATGATCTCAGAATGCTTTACTGTTGACATGACAGGATTGATGGTAGCGCTCACCTTGTCTTCTCCGGACAAGCTTTTTTAAGGATGCCCCAAACAATCGGAAAGGGGATTCATCAGAGAAATTGACTTTACCCCAGTCCTCAGCAGTCCATTGCCTGTACCATTTGCAGAATATCAGTCTGTCCCTGGAGAGATGTGGCTTCTTTGCTGCCCTTCTTGACACCAGGCCATCCTCCAAAAGTCTTCGCCTCATTGTGCATGCAGATGCACTCACACCTGCCTGCTGCCGTTCCTGAGCAAGCTCTGTACTGGTGGTGCCCCAATCCCGCAGCTGAATCAACTTTAGGAGACGGTCCTGACACTTGCTGGACTTTCTTGGGCGTCCTGCAGCCTTCTTCACAACAATTGAACCAATCTCCTTGAAGTTCTTAATGGTCTGATAAATGGTTGATTAAGGTGCAATATCCTTGCTTGTTAAGCCCTTTTTTGCAAAACAATGATGATGGCATGTGTTTCCTTGCAAGTAACCATGTTTGACAAAGGAAGAACAATGATTCCAAGCACCACCCTCCTTTGGAAGCTTCCAGTCTGTTATTCAAACTCAATCAGCATGACAGAGTGATCTTCAGCCTTGTCCTGGTCAACACTCACATCTGTGTTAATGAGAGAATCACTTACATGATGTCAGCTGGTCCTTTTGTGGCAGGGCTGAAATGTTTTTTGGGGATTCAGTTCATTTGCAATGCAAAGAGGGACTTTGCAATTAATTGCAATTTAATCTGATCACTCTTCATAACATTCTGGAGTATATGCAAATTGCCATCATACAAACTGAGGCAGCAGACTTTGTGAAAAATTAATATTTTATCAAAACTTTTGGCCATGACTGTAGTAAATATATTCACATCATACATTAATTGATTAAAATAACACTGTTTTGAAATGGTCTACAGTAGCCTTAACAGCACACTGTAGGGTAGCACCATAGTGTAGCCAGAGGATAGCTAGTTTTTGTCCTCTGTGTACATTGACTTCAACACAAAACCTAGGAGGCTCATGGTTCTCAACCTTCCATAGATTTACACTATTTTTCATCCAAACTATCAGAGCTCTTGTAGCATGAACTGACATCTCCACTCAATGGATCGGATAATGAATCTAGTGGTCAAAGCATAAGCTACAGCTATAAATGTGCATAAAATGTGGTGAGTAGTTTACTCAAAGAGAGAGAAAGACAGTAGTTGAATAGTTTTGAACAAATTATTTTCTTCAATAATGAAGAAGCGAGAGAGAGAGCTATGTTTCAATGTATTTTTTTCCACTTTCATTTACTTATTAGCGAATCCAGCCAGCTAGTTTAGCCTACTCAAACAGAGAGGGATGCTATGTTAGCTAGCTGGATAGGGCTATCCAACACGGGAACTCTTCCAAGTCAAGGTAAGCTTTTGGTTTTATCAAGTTATTGCCACCGGGGCGTGCTGGTGTAACTGCTAAAGTGTTTGCTACAGACTGTACTGCATGATTGTAGCAGGTTTACTAATGCGTTAACTCCTAGAACTATGTTGACTATGACATACTATGAAGACAACGATGTAGGCTGTGTGTAATGGTTAGCGGGTATGATATAAATCTTTCACTTGGTATGTTTTTTTTTGCCTGGTCACAGACAGCTGATGTGTTGTGCACTGAAGTCCACAAATGAAGGGGAAATGTGAAAGGAAGAGAGTGTGTAGATTCAATAAGTTATTATACAATGATCAAAGGGATCATGTGTTTGTATGTGGCTGTATGGAAGTGAACTCTGAGTGTGATCAGGGGTGTATTCATTCATTCAAAAACTTTGAAAAACGTTTCTTAAACGGAACAAAGATAAAACATACTGTACCTCAATTTGTCCAATAGAAACTCTTGTTTGCAACTGTTGGACTAATGATTACACCTTACATCAGCTAGATGCAGACAAAGTGTGCAAGGCGATATTGAATGTGTCAATGTTTGTCACCTTGATTACTTCATTCTCTCTTGACCTATGCACCTACATTGTAAGCTTTAATTCATAGGTTAGGTTGTAGCAACCTCATGATGGGTATAGGGAAAATTTGAGTATCATGTAGTAGGCTAAACCTATCTATGTTACATTGAGCTGGGTGAATGGAATATCAATGACAGTCATCCAATATTTTGTAATAGAAATAAGGCCATGCTCATAAATCGTTCTTTATCCTCTCTCATCTTAAATGGAACCGACCACCACTGTTGACTAGCAATGATCAATAACCAATTTCACAGAGCTTGAACATTTTTTAAAAAGTGGGCAAATGTTGCACAATCCAGGTGTGGGAGGCTTGTAGAGACTTACCTAGAAAGACTCACTGCTGTAACCTCTGCAAAGGTGTTTCTATAAAATGGTTGACTCAGGGGTGTGGCTACTTATGTAAATTTGAAATTTCTTTAAAGAATTTTCAATAAATGTGCTTTTTATTTTTTACATATCTACACTTCGTCATTATAGGGAATTGTGTGTAGATGGGTGAGAGAAAAACGATTTAATCCATTTGGAATTGAGGTTGTAACACAACAAAATGTGGAATAAGTCAAGTGGTATGAATACTTTCTGTAGGTACTGTACAGGCAGTAATAACAGCGTGACTTTAGATCATTAGAAAGCATTCGCCAAAATATGTAAACACCAATGGAGTCCTCTTACATTTGTGAATTTTGTAGTCCTATTTATCAATCAACCATGAAAAGGGTAGGATCTCTCCCAGCCAGAGCGAGAGGAGCTCAAATCTAGCAAGGGAACATTTGGCTGTCAAAATGTCACTTCTAAACGATGGGGAATAGTAGCCTGCTCAACCTTCTGAAGCTTGCATGCCATGCTTGTCCAAACCCACATTTTGACAACTGAATGGGAACTTTCCTGCCTGTCAGCCCATTTGATTGACAACTGAGAGATATGCTAACTATGGATAACAGTTATTCAAGTTCAGCATTGATAGCAAGCAAAGTGAATCACATTTCTTGCTAGCTAATCAAATGACACCTGCATCTCAAGCTGTAGCCACGGGAAAATATATACAAATTCAGCCACTCACCCACTCGTCCAATGACATAGCATCCTCCCAGCAGCTAGCTAAATAAATACCTACATAAATAGATAAGCTATCTTTTAGCCAGGTTAGAACTGACTTGTGATCATTGCCCTTGCTAATTTGATTGTATTGACATTCCCCACCTTAGTTGGTTACATTTGTCAATTTTTGTCCAAAATAGTGAGTCATTGAAACAAAACAGTGCAGCAAACAATGTACCAGGCCAGCTGTAATTTACAACCTGATAGCAATATTTGTTGGACTATCAATAAACGTAATGGTACATTATATAAATCATGCATTTAGCTGCATCCATCTTTTGGAATTGTTTGTTAAATAGAACCTACACTAAACAAAAATATAAACGCAACATGCAACTATTTCAAAGAATTTACTGAGTTACAGTTTTTAAGGAAATCGGTCAATTTAAATAAATAACTTAGGCCCTAATGTATGGATTTCACATGACTGGGAATACATATATGCATCTGTTGGTCACAGATACCTTAAAAAAAGGTGAGGGCATGGATCAGAAAACCAGTCGGTATCTGGTGTGGCCACCATTTTCCTCATCACGCTGTTGATTGTGGTCTGTGGAATGTTGCCCCACTCCTCTTCAATGGCTGTGTGAAGTTGCTGGATATTTGCAGGAACTGGGACACCGTCGTACATGTCGATCCAGAGCATCCCAAACATGCTCAATGGGTGACATGTCTGGTGAGTATGCATGCCATGGAAGAACTGGGACATTTTCAGCTCCCAGGAATGCTGTACAGATCCTTGCTAAATGGGGCCTGTGCATCATCATGCTGAAATATGAGGTGATGACGGCAGAGGAATGGTATGACAATAGGCCTCAGGTTCTCATCACAGTATCTCGATAAAATGCATTTGTGTTCGTTGTCCATAACTTAACCTCATTGTCAACATGGGGCATTCTGTTCACAACGTTGACATCAGCAAGCCGATAGCCCACAAGACTCCATACACACCGTCTGCCATCTGCCCAGTACAGATGAAACTGGGACTCAAGAACACATTTCTCCCGCATGCCAGTGGCAATCAAAGGTGAGCATTTTCTCACCGAAGTCGGTTACGATGCCAAACCTCAGTTAGGTCAAGACCCTGGTGAGGGCGATGAGCACGCAGCTGAGCTTCCCTTCATAGTTTGCGCAGAAATTCTTTGATTGCATAAATCCACAGTTTCATCAGCTCTCCGGGTGGCTGGTTTCTGATGATCCCACAGGTAAGGAATCCAGATGTGGCAGTACCGGTTTGCGGTTGTGAGGCCGGTTGGATGTACTGGCAAATTCTCAAAAATGTTGGATGTGGCTTATGGTAGAGAAATTAACATTCAATTCTCTGTCAACCGCTCTGGTGTACATTCCTGCAGTCAGCATGCCAATTACATGCTTCCTGCAGTCAGCATGCCAATTAAATGCTTCCTCAAAACTTGAGACGTGATGTGGCATTGTGTTGTTTTGTGACAAAACAGCACATTTTACAGAAGCCCATTATTGTCCTCTGCACAAGGTTCGCCTGTGTAATGATCATCAGCTTCTTGATATGCCATACCTGTCAGGTGGATAGATTATCTTGGCAAATGATACATGCTCACTAATGGGGATGTTAACAAATTTGTGCACAAAATTTGAGAAAATACGCTTTTTGTACATAGGGAACATAAACTCAGCTAAAAAAGAAACATACCTTTTTCAGGACCCTGTCTTTCAAAGATAATTCGTAAAAATCCAAATAACACAGATCTTCTTTGTAAATTGTTTAAAACCTCTTTCCCATGCTTGTTCAATGAACCATAAACAATTAATGAACATGCACCTACGGAACGGTCGTTAAGACACTAACAGCTTACAGATGGTTGGCAAATAAGGTCACAGTTACGAAAGCTAAGAACACTAAAGAGGCTTTTCGACTTACTCTGAAAAACATCAAAAGAAAGATGCCGAGTGTCCGTGCTCATCTGCGTGAACATGCCTTAGGCATGCTGCAAGGAGGAATGAGGACTGCCGATGTGGCCACGGCAATATATTGCAATGTCCGTACTGTGAGACGCCTAAGACAGCTCTACAGGGAGACAGGATGGACAGCTGATCGTGCTTGCAGTGGCAGACCACGTGTAACAACACCTGCACAGGATCGGTACATCCAAACATCACACCTGCGAGACAGGAACAGAATGGCGACAACAACTGCCCATGTTACACCAGGAACACACAATCCCTCCATCAGTGCTCAGACTGTCCGCAATAGGTTGAAAGAGGCTGGACTGTGGGCTTGTAAGGCCTGTCGGAAAGCAGGTCCTCACCAGACATCACTGGGTACAGGCTGTGGGTGCAGGCTCATCCTGACATGACCCTCCAACATGACAATGTCACCAGCCATGCTGCTTGTTCTGTGCGTGATTTCCTGCAAGACAGGACAGGACAGTGTTTTGCCATGGCCAGCAAAGAGCCCAGATCTCAATCCCATTGAGCACGTCTGGGATCTGTTGTATCGGGGGGGTGAGGGATAGGGCCATTCCACCCAGAAATGTCCGGGAACTTGCAGGTGCCTTGGTGGGAGAGTGGGGTAACATCTCACAGCAAGAACTGTCAGAACTGCAGAACTTAATTCAGCTGGTGGCCACACCAGATAATGACTGTTACTTTTGATTTTTACACCCCCTTTTTTCAGGGACATATTTTTCCATTTCTGTGAGTCACATGTTTGTGGATCCTTTTCAGTTTATTTCTCAGTTGTTGAATCTTGTTGTTTATACAAATATTTACACATGTTAATTAAGTTTGCTGAAAATAAATGCAGTTGTCAGTGAGTTAAATACACTAAAGAGGAACAATGTGGTCAGATTGAAGATGCACATGCTCATCCCCAGTATGTTTTACGTGCCTATTTCTAAAGGTTAAAGCTAAGAACCTTAACAACTTCATACCTAGTTAATTACACTATAACAATATGGAAGAAAATGAAACGTGTTCTACAAGAAGCAATATCACTCCCTAAAAACACAACCTTATGGAAAAATCCTAGTAATGCTTTTCAGAATTCATAGATTAGTTTTCCATGACGACCAATTTAAGGCATAAAAAACGTAAATTACTTGGTAACTGGAAATACATTTATAACCATGACCGAATTAAAAAGTAATTTTGGACTGACCAATGCAACTTAAAAACTTCTTACACGTAGGTGTCCTGCTAGCGGGACAACTTCTGGTGAAACTGGAGTGCGCACAATTCAAATCCTAAACATTTGAATATTAAACATTTAGGTACATACAAGTGTCTTATATCAGTTGAAAGCTTAAATTCTTGTTAATCTAACTGCACTTTCAGATTTACAGTAGCTTTTACAGCGAAAGGATGCCATGTGATTGTTTGAGGATGGCACCCCACATCAAAATATTTTCCACCAGCACAGGTTTCATAAATTCACAAATAGAGATTAAATATTCACTTACTTTTTGAAAATCTTCCTCTGATTTGTCATTCAAAAGGGTCCCAGCTATAACATGTAGTGTCATTTTGTTAGCTAAAATCCTTCTTTTATATCCCAAAAAGTCAGTTTAGTTGCTGCCATCATTTAAGTAATCCACTCATTCAAAATGCAAAGAAATGATTCCGAAAACCTACCCCCAAAATACGTTTCTATCTACTTCTGAGATACCCTAAAATGTAATCAAACTATAATATTTCTTACGGAAAGAAGTATGTTCATTAGGAAACAGATTTTAGTAGGTGTGTCTTGTCTTCTTGGCACACACAAACACGAATTTCCATGCGTCTTTGAACTAAAACTGTTATTTCTTATTCGTTATTCAAGTTACAAGCCTGAAACCTTGAACATAGACTGCTGACACCGAGTGGAAGCCATAGGAATTGCATCATGGGAGGTAGAATTGAGTATGCCCTTATACTGGCCATTGGAAGAGCGTGGTTTCTCAAAAAAAAGATATTCCGGTTGCTTTATCTTTGGATTTTCTCCTACCATATCTATTGTGTTATACTCTCCTACATTATTTTAACATTTCTACAAATGTCAAAGTGTTTTCTTTGCAATGGTACCAATTATGTGCATATCCTGGCTTCAGTGCCGGAGTAACAGGCAGTTTACTTTGGAAACATCATTCAAACAGGAAGTGGAGAAAAAACGGGCCTAGCCTGATGAAGTAATGAATGGTGGGTATGAAGACCAACACATTCAAGGTTGAGGAGATACCTCCTCTACTGTTTCACTAACCAAAGGTATTACAATTACCATTTCACACCAGAGCGTTCACCATACCTGGACTATTACAGAAAGTGGTAAGTGTGTTGATATAATCTGATAAGGGGTAATAGGTTAGGAATGATGATTGAGTAATGTCCTGGATGTAAATTTGTCCAAGGCATCAGAGTTTTGCTAGGTGGCTCAAGACGCATCATGAAAACCAACATCTTCTGTTTCTGGGACAGAGCACCAATGCATCACACCAAAAAGTTTGTGGAAAAAAAAGATTGTTCAACTGTGCAACTATTGAAAATAATGTTACATGGTGATGCATAAATGGTTAATAATTGGAGGTAAATATTGGCTCACTATTTGGCAAAAACTGACAAGTTATTGCCCTATTTTCACCAATGCAATATGTAAGGGATAATCAAGGAGGCGCTATGCGTTCTTCTATGGAAAATGATGAACAACGTGGAAGGTGTGTTAGTGCTAGTGGAGTAAAACTGCATTATTTTCCAGAGAAATTATAGAGCCCCGAGTTGATTATCCATCTTAAACCATGGCTATAATTTAACGCATTTGCTGCTAGAAATGTGTTCATTTTCTGGTAGAAATGTGTTCAACAACCACTAAAGTAGCTAGCAAGTTAACTAGAAAACTACAGGAGTTGTCGTGGTAAACAAACAAACAGATTTGCTAGTTTAGCTAACCAAATCATCAGTCGTAGCTTGCCATTATGAAAATCGAATTCAACAATGCCAATAATGTTTTCAATTTGACATTGGCTTTCAAAAGCTGCTCAAACATAGAACATGTAGGAATGAGCTATAGCAAATCACATATGCAAATCAAATCAAAATCAAATCAAATGTATTTATACAGCCCTTCGTACATCAGCTGATATCTCAAATTCTCAGATCAGATTCAAGGCTCTAATAAGTGCCATTGTGCAGAAAGCAAAGAAAATGCTGTTTGATGAGCTAAGTTAGCTAGCAAGGAAAGGGGGATGCTAGATAACTTTGCATGCATGTCAGGACCAGTGATGTTAAAGATTGCAAACTCTTTGCTTCCCACGGACTGTCCTATGGGAAGTAAAAATGCCTACACACACACACAGATGCAGCTCTCATGAAATGCAATTATCTTTTATTAGCTGTAGTTAATAACAATCAGTACACATAAATTCACATACCTATGAGCGACCCTATTGTAAACAGTAAAGTAGTTAGCTAGATTTGTCATCATCTGCATTAGATATACATTTTGCTATCACATAAAAACATCCATATGACATATCTCTCAATAAATTTCATATTTAGTTCACAATTTCTATGACATTTGGCTCGTAGTACTTGTGCAGGAAAGAAGTGGAGACCGTTTTCAGGGACCTACCAGATCACACAAAACAGTGAATAGGGGGAGATAAAAAAATATGGTTAGGGAGAAATCAACCATATGACCACTAGGTGTCATCATATACCCACATATCAAATTGATATCAAAAGTACTTGATATCCACTACCTTGTAGAACAGTTAGACATTTTGTAGAACAGTTTGGATCTAGATATACTGTATATAACATATATATATGTACACATATACACAGACTGAACAAAAACACAACATATACAATCTTCCGGCGCTGACAGAGATGGCCGCCTCGCTTCGCGTTCCTAGGAAACTATGCAGTGTTTTGTTTTTTTTACGTGTTATTTCTTACATTAGTACCCCAGGTCATCTTAGGTTTCATTACATACAGTCGAGAAGAACTACTGAATATAAGATCAGCGTCAACTCACCATCAGTACGACCAAGAATATGTTTTTCGCGACGCGGATCCTGTGTTCTGCCTTTCAACCGGGACAACGGAATGGATCCTATGCAGCAAAAAACGACTCCGAAAAAGAGGGAAACGAGGCGGTCTTCTGGTCAGACTCCAGAGACGGGCACATCGTGCACCACTCCCTAGCATTCTTCTCGCCAATGTCCAGTCTCTTGACAACAAGGTTGATGAAATCCGAGCAAGGGTAGCATTCCAGAGGGACATCAGAGACTGTAACGTTCTTTGCTTCACGGAAACATGGCTCACTGGAGAGACACTATCCGAGGCGGTGCAGCCAGCGGGTTTCTCCAAGCATCGCGCCGACAGAAACAAACATCTTTCTGGTAAGAAGAGGGGCGGGGGCGTATGCCTTATGGCTAACGAGACATGGTGTGATGAAAGAAACATACAGGAACTCAAATCCTTCTGTTCACCTGATTTAGAATTCCTCACAATCAAATGTAGACCGCATTATCTACCAAGAGAATTCTCTTCGATTATAATCACAGCCGTATATATCCCCCCAAGCAGACACATCGATGGCTCTGAACAAACTTTATTTGACTCTTTGCAAACTGGAATCCATTTATCCGGAGGCTGCATTCATTGTAGCTGGGGATTTTAACAAGGCTAATCTGAAAACAAGACTCCCTAAATTTTATCAGCATATGGATTGCGCAACCAGGGGTGGAAAAACCTTGGATCATTGTTACTCTAACTTCCGCGACGCATATAAGGCCCTGCCCCGCCCTCCTTTCGGAAAAGCTGACCACGACTCCATTTTGTTGATCCCTACCTACAGACAGAAACTAAAACAAGAGGCTCCCACGCTGAGGTCTGTCCAACGCTGGTCCGACCAAGCTGACTCCACACTCCAAGACTGCTTCCATCACGTGGACTGGGAGATGTTTCATATTGCGTCAGACAACAATATTGACGAATATGCTGATTCGGTGTGCGAGTTCATTAGAACGTGCGTTGAAGATGTCGTTCCCATAGCAACGATTAAAACATTCCCTAACAAGAAACCGTGGATTGATGGCAGCATTCGCGTGAAACTGAAAGCGCGAACCACTGCTTTTAATCAGGGCAAGGTGACTGGTAACATGACCGAACACAAACAGTGCCGCTATTCCCTCCGCAAGGCTATCAAACAAGCTAAGCGTCAGTACAGAGACAAAGTAGAATCTCAATTCAACGGCTCAGACACAAGAGGCATGTGGCAGGGTCTACAGTCAATCACGGACTACAAGAAGAAATCCAGCCCAGTCACGGACCAGGATGTCTTGCTCCCAGGCAGACTAAATAACTTTTTTGCCCGCTTTGAGGACAACACAGTGCCACTGACACGGCCTGCAACGAAAACATGTGGACTCTCCTTCACTGCAGCCGAGGTGAGTAAGACATTTAAACATGTTAACCCTCGCAAGGCTGCAGGCCAAGACGGCATCCCCAGCCGCGCCCTCAGAGCATGCGCAGACCAGCTGGCCGGTGTGTTTACGGACATATTCAATCAATCCCTATACCAGTCTGCTGTTCCCACATGCTTCAAGAGGGCCACCATTGTTCCTGTTCCCAAGAAAGCTAAGGTAACTGAGCTAAACGACTACCGCCCCGTAGCACTCACTTCCATCATCATGAAGTGCTTTGAGAGACTAGTCAAGGACCATATCACCTCCACCCTACCTGACACCCTAGACCCACTCCAATTTGCTTACCGCCCAAATAGGTCCACAGACGATGCAATCTCAACCACACTGCACACTGCCCTAACCCATCTGGACAAGAGGAATACCTATGTGAGAATGCTGTTCATCGACTACAGCTCGGCATTCAACACCATAGTACCCTCCAAGCTCGTCATCAAGCTCGAGACCCTGGGTCTCGACCCCTCCCTGTGCAACTGGGTACTGGACTTCCTGACGGGCCGCCCCCAGGTGGTGAGGGTAGGCAACAACATCTCCACCCCGCTGATCCTCAACACTGGGGCCCTACAAGTGTGCGTTCTTAGCCCTCTCCTGTACTCCCTGTTCACCCACGACTGCGTGGCCACGCACGCCTCCAACTCAATCATCAAGTTTGCGGACGACACAACAGTGGTAGGCTTGATTACCAACAACGACGAGACGGCCTACAGGGAGGAGGTGAGGGCCCTCGGAGTGTGGTGTCAGGAAAATAACCTCACACTCAACGTCAACAAAACTAAGGAGATGATTGTGGACTTCAGGAAACAGCAGAGGGAACACCCCCCTATCCACATCGATGGAACAGTAGTGGAGAGGGTACCAAGTTTTAAGTTCCTCGGCATACACATCACAGACAAACTGAATTGGTCCACTCACACAGACAGCATCGTGAAGAAGGCGCAGCAGCGCCTCTTCAACCTCAGGAGGCTGAAGAAATTCGGCTTGTCACCAAATGCACTCACAAACTTCTACAGATGCACAATCGAGAGCATCCTGGCGGGCTGTATCACGGCCTGGTATGGCAACTGCTCCGCCCACAACCGTAAGGCTCTCCAGAGGGTAGTGAGGTCTGCACAACGCATCACCGGGGGCAAACTACCTGCCCTCCAGGACACCTACACCACCCGATGTTACAGGAAGGCCATAAAGATCATCAAGGACATCAACCACCCGAGCCACTGCCTGTTCACCCTGTTCATCCAGAAGGCGAGGTCAGTACAGGTGCATCAAAGCTGGGACCGAGAGACTGAAAAACAGCTTCTATCTCAAGGCCATCAGACTGTTAAACAGCCACCACTAACATTGAGTGGCTGCTGCCAACACACTGACACTGACACTGACTCAACACCAGCCACTTTAATAATGGGAATTGATGGGAAATGATGTAAATATATCACTAGCCACTTTAAACAATGCTACCTTATATAATGTTACATACCCTACATTATTCATCTCATATGCATACATATATACTGTACTCTATATCATCTACTGCATCCTTATGTAATACATGTATCACCAGCCACTTTAACTATGCCACTTTGTTTACATACTCATCTCATATGTATATACTGTACTCGATACCATCTACTGTATCTTGCCTATGCTGCTCTGTACCATCACTCATTCATATATCCTTATGTACATATTCTTTATTCCCTTACACTGTGTATAAGACAGTAGTTTTGGAATTGTTAGTTAGATTACTTGTTGGTTATTACTGCATTGTCGGAACTAGAAGCACAAGCATTTCGCTACACTCACATCAACATCTGCTAACCATGTGTATGTGACAAATAAAATTTGATTTGATTTGGTCCCATGTTTCATGAGCTGGAATAAAAGATTCCAGAAATGTTCCATACCCACAAAAAGCGTATTTCTCTCCAATGTTGTGCACAAATTTGTTTACATCACTGTTAGTGAGCATTTGCCCTTTGACAAGATAATCCATCCACCTGACAGGTGTGGCATATCAAGAAGCTGATTAAACAGCATCACTATTACACAGGTGCACCTTGTGCTGGTGACACTAAAAGGTGACTCTAAAATGTGCAGTTCTGTCACACAACACAATACCACAGATGTCTCAAGTGAGTGAGTGTGCAATTGACATGCTGGCTGCAGGAACGTCCACCAGAGCTGTTACCAATGTAACGCTAATTTCTCTACCATAAAATGTTGTTTTAGAGAATTTGGCAGTATGTCCAACCGGCCTCACAACTGCAGACCACTTGTATGGCGTTGTGTAGGCAAGCAGTTTGTTGATGTCAACATTATGAACAGAGTACACCATGGTGGCGGTAGGGTTATGCTACGGGCAGGCATAAGCTACAAACAACGAACAGAATTGCATTTTGTTAATTTGAATACACAGAGATACCGTGACACGGCCCCATGTCTCAAGGATATGTACACAATTCTTAAAAGATGAAAATGTCCCAGTTCTTCCATGGCCTGCATACTCACCAGACATGTCACACATTGAGAATGTTTGGGATGCTCTGGATCGATGTGTACGACAGTATGTATCCAGCAACTTCGCACAGATATTGAAGAGGAGTGGGAAAACATTCCACAGGTTACAATAAATAGCCTGATCAACTCTATGCGAAGGAGATGTGTTCACAACAGATACTGATTGTTTTTCTATTTCACACACCTGCTTTTTTAATGCATCTTTAAGGAATCTGATCCATATCTGTATTCCAAGTCATGTGACAGCTATAGATTGGGGACTAATGAATGTATTTAAATTGACTGATTTCCTTATATGAACTGTAACTCAGTAAAATATTTTAAATTGTTGCATGTTATGTTTATATTTTTATACCACAAATTAGATTAAATGGGCATGTCACTCACAAAGTACTGATGACAAAGCAAGTGCACTTGATCTAAATTTGGGTACATGAGTACATCTAATGGTCACCAGGTTTTACATACCGCTTCACTAGCTGTCATAAATGTGTATCCCCCTTCACAAGCTTGATGTTGGGTGAGTCCACTTTCCCATGCAAATAATAAATGAAACATAATAATAAAAAGGAGATTTTATGCACTACCGGTCAAAAGTTTTTGAACACCTACTCATTCCAGGGTTGTTTAAAAAAACTATTTTCTACATTGTAGAATAATGTTGAAGACATCAAAACTATGAAATAACACATCATGTAGTAAAACAAATCAATATATATTTCACATTTGAGATTCTTAATATAGCCAACCTTTGCCTTGAAGATAGCTTTGCACATTCTCTCAACCAACTTCATGAGGAATGCTTTTCCAACAGTCTTGGAGGTCACACATATGCTGAGCTCTTGTTGGCTACTTTTCCTTCACTCTGTGGTCCGACTCATCCCAAACTATCTCAACTGGGTTGAGTTTGAGGGATTGTGGAGGCCAGGTCATCTGATGCAGCACTCCATCACTCTCCTTGATCAAATAACCCGTACACAGCCTGGAGGTGTGTTTTGGGTCATTGTCCTGTTGAAAAACAAATAATAGTCCCACTAAGCCCAAACCAGATGGGATGACGTACTGCTACAGAATGCTGTGGTAGCCATCCTGGTTAAGTGTGACTTGAATTCTAAATAAATCACTGACTGTGTCTCCAGCAAAGCACCCCCACACCATCACACCTCCTCCACCATGCTTCACGGTGGGAACCACACATGCGGAGATCATCCGTTCACCTACACTGCATCTCACAAAAACACTGCTGTTGAAGCCTTGAATCTCATATGGGCCTCACTGTCACCACTGGTCATCTAGCTAGCCGTGTAGCCAGCAGGGTTGCATCGGTTTCCATTGGACTAGACTAAAGCTTCTATCAAATTGGCATGAGAAAATATGTGAAGATACTGTGACAATTTGCACACTCACGGATATGAAGCCTCGGAAATAAAAGATCCGGTCACGGATTAGAAACCCTTACAAGGAACTGTAGGAAATTGATAAACAAAAATAATAATGCAAGCGTTTGAAATGTACAATATAATACACTTGCAGGTCACCAGTTAGGATGGGTAAAGCTATGAGGTACCCTAGCTTTTTTGCAACATGATTTCATGCTGCATTTTGCAACTGAGTTCAGGTGCCCAGTTGTGTGTGTGATTTTTGTGGAGAAATGATGTGGATGAATGTCAGATTCGATTTTCTCAAAGATGGTGTAGCTTGCCCTAGAAATGAGCAGCACAGAGGTGCTGCTCGTCTGTGACCAAGCTTCCTATTTCACAATCAACTCAGCATAGCGTCTGCACACTGCTGAAGGAACACTCAGTGACTTTATCCCACGGAAAAATAAATAACTGCTCCAAAAGAAAGAACAATGTTTTTCTTTGACCATAAAAAAATGAACATCAAATAAATCTCCACCTAGGTGAAGGCTTCCAGAAACTTCAGACAATACTTCATTCTCCATCCCAAAAAAGGAATGGGAGGAGAGGGATAAAATGGTGGATTTGAGGGATATGAGAGGTGAGTTGTGTTTGATGTGCCTCTTCACTTGTTTGACAGCTGACTACATCAGATATGGGCGTCCCTCGTATGAACCTTACAACTGCACCAGTCTCCCAGAGAGAACAGACAAATGAAAACTCCATGTTGACTTTCACAATGATATTCACAACTGCATAGTAAGTTCATAGGGCCAATGAACCCATTTCTAATATTCTCTCCTATCAATATGCTATGTCACATATGGCTAACATTTGAACATTCCTGGAGCCACATGATCAATTTCAAAAAACATAAAGCAACATTACAGTAGCTGGAAAAAGACTAGCACCTAATTCTATATCAAAAAGCAAAGGTATATTCTGCAACATTCTGGTAGAATGTTTTGGATGTTCATTTACATATGCTAAAAACAATGTGCCCTCTGCACATCGTATGTTGGTTGCTCTGATGACGGGGACAGTGGTGGCTGCTTGTGGTTCAGTTGCCATGGCAGCCAGTCTTTACTTCCTGTCTTCCTGTTCCTGTGATTTAAACTGTGCCAGCTCTATCCAGAGGCAGTTGAGAGGCTTGAGGTCATCCCTCACTTTGTCATCCCGAGACTTTTGCATCCCAAATGGCATCCTATTTCCTATATAGTGCACTAGACCTCTGGTTGAAAGTACAATAGTGCTCTATGTAGGGATTAGGGTGCCATTTGGGATTAAATCTATCTCTGTCATGTCATGCTGCTTCACCACAGGGGAATATCTCTCTGCTCTCTCTTTCTATCCATTCATGAATATATGGATGAATTGCAAACAAAATACAAATTAATTTATTAACAAAATAATTTAATTAAAGTCACCAATATCCTCATCATCCAATATGGATGAAGTTTTTTGTTTTGTTTTTGCTACTAGTTGACTTAGTTTTGAGAGATGGTCAGTATTTCTCTTACATGTATTTTAAATATTTACTGAGTATTTTGTCATCTGAATTACACTGGGCTGAATGACACTCCAATGTATTTTCAAAATACTTTTCTATACGATTTTACTTATAGTGGTTCACACCTTGTGACACCCTTTGACACAGCATTGATATCAGAAGTCTGATAGCACTATGGTGTGATTGGAGCAACTGCTAAATGAACTAAATATAAATGTACATGTAAAAATGTTGATAAATACTTTGAGGGAAAATGTACATCATACGATTGTGATGTGTTGTTGTCTCACCTAGCTATCTTAAGATGAATGCACAAATTGAAAGTCCCTCTGGGTCTGCTAAATTACTAAAATGTATATGTATAAGCATTCTAAGTATTATTCTAAAGACCTCCACCCCAAAACATGGCCAATAATAATACCCAATGTGCTTTGCAGTTCATTTGACATGTTCATTTTCACTTATACAGTGCATTCGTAAAGTATTCAGACCCCTTGACTTTTTCCACATTTTGTTACTTTACAGCCTTATTCTAAAATTGATTAAAATGTTGTTTTTCCTATTCAATCTACACAAAATACCCAATAATCTCAATGCAAAAACTGTTTTAAAACGTTTTGCAAAAGTATTACAAATAAAAAACTGAAATATAATATTTACATAGGTATTCAGACCCTTTACTCAGTACTTTGTTGAAGCACATTTGGCAGTGATTACAGCCTCAAGTCTTCTTGGGTATGACGCTACAAGCTTGGCACACCTGTACTTTGGGAGTTTCTCTCATTCTTCTCTGCAGAGCCTCTAAAGCTCTGTCAGGTTGGATGGGGAGTGTCGCTGCAGAACTATTTTCAGGTCTCTTCAGAGATGTTAGATCAGGTTCAAGTCTGAGCTCTGGCTTGGCACACCTGTACTTTGGGAGTTTCTCCCATTCTTCTCTGCAGAGCCTCTCAAGCTCTGTCAGGTTGGATGGGGAGTGTCGCTGCAGAGCTATTTTCAGGTCTCTCCAGAGATGTTAGATCAGGTTCAAGTCTGAGCTCTGGCTAGGCCACTCAAGGACATTCAGAGACATGTCCCGAGGACACTCCTGCGTTGTCGTGGCTGTGTGCTTAGGGACTTTGTTCTTTTGGAAGGTGAACCTTCGCCCCAGTCTGACGTCCTGAGTGCTCTGGAGCAGGTTTTTTATCAAGGATCTCTCTGTGCTTTGGTCCGTTAATCTTTCCCTCGATCCTATCTAGTCTCCCAATCCCTGCCACTGAAAAAGATCCCCACAGCATGATGCTGCCACCACCATGCTTCACAGTAGAGATAGTGCCAGGTTTACTCCAGACGTGATGCTGGAGGAAACCTGGACATTCAGCGCCAAGAGTTCAATCTTGGTTTCATCAGACCAGAGAATGTTGTTTCTGATTCCTTTTGGTGCCTTTTGGCAAACTCTGAGCGGGCTGTCATGTGCCTTTTAATGTGGAGTGGCTTCCGTCTGGCCACTGTAGCATAAAGGCCTGATTAGTAGAGTGCTGCAGATATGGTTGTCCTTCTGGAATGTTCTCCCATCTCCACAGAGGTCCTCTTGAGTTCTGTCAGAGTGACCATCGAGGTCTTGGTCACCTCCCTGACCAAGGCCCTTCTCCCCCGATTCCTCAGTTTGGCTGGGCGGCCAGCTCTAGGTATAGTCTTGGTGGTTCCAAACTTCTTCCATTTAAGAATGATGGAGGCTAATGTGTTCTTTGGACATTCAATGTTGCATAAATGTTTCTGTAAACTTCCTAAGACCTGTGCCTCGACACACCTCTTTCTCGGAGCTCTACGGATAATTTTTTTGACTTCACGGCTTGGCTTTTGCTCTGACATGCACTGTCAACTGTTGGACCTCATATAGACAGGTATGTGCCTTTCCAAGTCATGTCCAATCAATTGAGTTTACCACAGGTGGACACAAGTACATATTATGGCAAGAACAGCTCAAATAAGTAAAGAGAAACGACAGTCCGTCATTACTGACATGAAGGTCCGTCTCCAGTATTTATGCTGCAATAGTTTGTGTCGGGGTGCTAGGGTCAGTCTGTTATATAGGGTCAGTCTGTTATAGGACAGGAGTATTTCTCCTGTCTTATCCGGTGTCCTGTGTGAATTTAAGTTTGCTCTCCTTAATTCTCTCACTCTCTTTTTTTTCTTTCTCTCTCTCGCTCTCTCTCGGAGGACCTGAGCCCTAGGACCATGCCTCAGGACTACCTGGACTGATTACTCCTTGTGGCCTCAGCCTACCTGATCGTGCTGCTGCTCTAGTTTCAACTGGTCTGCCTGCGGCTATGAAACCCTGACCTGTTCACAGGACGTGCTACCTTGTCGCAGACGTGCTGTTTTCAACTCTCTAGAGACAGCAAGAGTGGTAGAGATACTCTGAATGATCTGCTATGAAAAGCCAACTGACATTTACTCCTGAGTTGCTGACCTGTTGGACCCTCTACAACCACTGTGATTTTTATTATTTGACCCTGCTGGTCATGTATGAACATTTGAACATCTTGGCCGTGTTCTGCTATAATCTCGACCTGGCAGCACCAGAAGAGGACTTGCCACCCCTCATAGCTTGGTCCCTCTCTAGGGAGTTTTGCTTCTACACCTGCATTGTTTGCTGTTTGGGGTTGGAAAAGCTGGAAAGTTTCTTCAAGTGCAGTCACAAAGTACCTCAAGCTCTA